>NC_135715.1:188345018-188649403 GCF_964656455.1 Halichoerus grypus
CAGCTGAGTGAATAGTACATCATTTTGACAATGCATTTTACCGTGAAATGCAAATGTCTATGCATTCAGATTGTTCATCACACACACTTGTAGGGTGTTAAATACTCAGAAAATGGACACGCTTGTTAGCGCTCTTCAGAGCTCAGACCCATCCTCGGGAGAACAGGGGTAGGTATAAGCAGCCTCCATCTCTAAGTCCAGTTTAGAGGCAGATTCTTGGAAGTACCAGGGGACCCATAATTAAAACTTGCTTCCCAACATAACCCCAAATCATAGAGTCTGTTACTAGAACAGCAAGACTCCAATACACCGTGTTACGTTCAGCCTATTTTTTTTTTAGGACACAAAGTATGAGGAATCATGAGCATTTTGTATTTGTTCCTAATTTCTTTCCATCTCTCTAGAAATTGCATTCATTCATATGATTTTAGTCCCTGAGGAATTAAAAAAGAAGACAAGAAAAAGCATGAAGCTTAGGGTCTCCGCATCCGAAGGTGGCCTCGCGACTTCTCAAGCTCAACCCCCAGGACTGAGCCAGGCATGCTGAGGAGCGGGTTCAGGAGTGTCATGCCAGATTTGGGAGGCCATTCTAGCACAACATGGTCTGTCATTCTGTGCAGAAACACCTGTGAAGCACAGGTAAGGGCTGAGCCCCAGAAGGGCTGACTTAAGAAGGCGAGCTCTGGCATCAGCATCCGTGGGTGAACTCTGCCCCATCTGCCTGGTCTGTCCGTATCCTGTCCTAGGTGCACAGGCAAGTGAAGAGCCCATCCTTCCAACGGCACATTTTACGGTGATACCCCAGGGCTCACTGTTCTTCAGAGACGAACCAACAGACACAGAGAACAGAGCTGCTTGGGATCGGCCAACAAGGAGCCATGCTCCAGCCCCCGATAAAGGAGGGCAGCGTGGAGTGCCCAGCCCCCCACTGCCCTGCGAGCCACGAACTCAACGTCATCCCAGGCTTCAAACAACAGGGGCAACAACACACCTCCACCATCCTGACCCAGTCCTGTGGTCAGTTCTCTGAGCATGAGGGCATGCCCTCTGCAACCCAGCTCCAGGGCGTGAGTCCTGTCTGTATAGAGCGGTGACAGTTGTCTGAACGCTCTCAACATGCCAGGTGCGACTCCATACTCCCGATTCTGACATTTGTTCGGGGCTGAATTGTGTCCCCTCAAGACGTGGACGTTGAGTTCTGAGTACCTCAGAACATGAAGATGACCTCAAGAGTTCTATGAATATAAGATCTTAAAATCTGTTCTGTTGCTCTACGAGGAGAGTAGCACATTGAATTGAAATTTGCTGGAACTCTACTCCGGGTAGGCACAGTTCTTGGCACGTGAGAGGAGCGCCCTTAGTAAAAGACATAGTCCTTTTAACTGAAAAGATGGAAAGCAAGCATGCAAAAAATTGAATAATTAAATTTCTGAGTAACAGCTAAAAGTAGCAGTTGGGCAGACAGCATATTACAGCTCAAGAACAATCTCCAGATGACCTAAAAGATAAAATTGCCATTTCAAGAATATCGAGTTTTAAAACAACTCCCCCAGACATCTAGGAAATATATTTTTCAGAGACTGAGTAATTAGGACCAAGACATTAAGTGGTCAGTTCCGCAAAATTTGGGTGATTACCAGCCACCGTTAGGACTTTGATAAATTATGACATTTCTGTACTTGGACACAGTGTTGGTTTCTGTCTGTTTGTCTGTTTTTAACCAACACTCAACTCAGGGAGTGGGGATTAGCCAATTTGTGGATTTCTAGTACAAATATTAGGTTCCAGTTTTTCTTCTCTAGCCACCTTGGAACTGTTTCCTGTGACTAGCTCGGGCTGGCTCAGCACAAAGAGGAATGTGCACTCAGCGTTAATACCCACCGAAGAAAATACAATTGGGTGGGACGATCGGTTGGAGACACACAAAGACACACTCTTAAGGCTGAAGGTAAAAACCATTAGGTTTTGTGCCCATTTTGCATTATCTTCTCATTACCTCCTCCATGAGCACAAATAATTTAGTTTTATAAAGTACATCAAAACTTTTACACAAGCATGAATCTTATAATAAACCATCTCCTTAGCTCTACTGAAAAGTTTCCACACCCCAATCAGACATCAAGTGCTTTTCCCAGAACTGCCTCTCTCACCTCAGGGAGAAAGGAAAGAGCTGAAAGCGTTGTTGGCAAACAAGTGACATAATGCAAGCCTTCTTGAGCTTGACTCCCCCAGTTACACTTGACCAGATGATGGTCACAGGTGTGACACAGCCCGGGGGCTTTGCCAGAGCAAAGGAGCAAGCCACTGCTTGCTGGCTGTCACTCCAATTCTTCTCGTTGTCCAATCAAGCAAAACGGATGCCAGTGAGAGAGGATGCTGCCTTGGAGGGAGCAGCTCTAATTTATTTGGAAATAAAACATTAGCCAACTTTGATCCTTTATGTATTGGTAATACACCAAATGTGTAAGAGACCCCTGTGGGCTGCCACACCCTTGATGAAAAGAGCTAACACAGAGGATAGAATAAAACAACCCCCATCATTTGAAGTAACACAGTCCAAAGAAAAACCAAGAGTGAAATTTATTTTGCAGACAACTGCATCCACAAAACTTCAGCACAAAGCCTCAGAGAGTTGGATGTAGACATGCTTAAGGGAACCCATTCTCTCTTACCAAGTAAAGTGCTGATGGCACCTGTTATGGAGGGTCGCAATTTTCACCCCAGAAATCGGAATACACCTGCTACACGCAGTCAGCAAACAGACTAAATATTAAAAATTGCAAATGGTCCTTTAAGGTCTAAGAGATGTCGTGAGGTCAGACAAGGGAAGGGCTGTGCTGTTCGGCCAATATGGCGACCAAAGGTGGACAATTAGAATGGAAGTAGTTCTGGAGAGGTAGCGGGGACCTGAGGGGCTGCCCCACCTATGTGAGCATGTGGGGTACTCGTTGCGCATCCTGGCTCCTAGCGCGGCCGCATTGGGTGGTGTCCACCCGCCGCAGCTATGATCCAAGAATAGGAATCCCCGTCTGTGATTTTCAGGTGCCACTCTTCTCCGTGGGACTCTGAGGAGGGCCCCTCCCGCAGACATTTGCATGCATATTCTTGGATAAGCATTTCTCCACATGAGAACCACTGCACAAAACATGACAGAACCAAATCTATTGGTAAAATGGTGGGGATGCCAATGGCCAAACTTTCACCACCGTTGTTAAAGCCACATTAGGCCTGTGAAGTGATGTTGCCCTCACTTTCCCCTGGCAGCTTTATAAACTGAACTTTGCAAGGGGGTTCCTGAAAAGTAAATATTTAGAAGACATGTTTAGTGATAAAAATACTCTATTAATAAATATTTAGGGAAATGGAAGTGTTTCTGTAAATGGTACCAAGACGAGAAATTCTTACAGCAAGAGGAAACACGTCTTAGGTTAGTAATAAATGGCAAGTCTGTTTTCCTTCTTTACTTGGGGAATCCAAACTTACTCAACAAAGTTGAAGAAATCCAAAATCTTATGAAACTAACATGTACACAAAGTTAAACCTTTGGGAGGCAAAAGAAAGGGATACAGACAAATTGAAAGGCAGTGGGAGGGTTGTGAGGAGTGGAGGTGTTCCAGCATGATCTCTGTAGAAGCTGGCCAAATGGAACACACACACACACACACACACACACACACACACACACACACACATTTGCGTTTTGTCATTTTATACTGCTTTTTAAAATATATTTAAAGGAACCAATTTTTGGAAGCTGCCTTACTTATTCTGGTGCTGTTACGCAGCACAAGAAGGTTCCTGACCATTATGCCATCATTCACGTGTTCTTTCGTTCAACCGGTACTGACTGAGTGGGAGACAGTGTGGGAGAGGGTGGAATACATCCGCAGACACCCCAAGTGAGGGCTTTGCCCTCCTGGGCTTGAAAACAAAGGGAAACAAAGAATGGGTTCTCCAGGCCTGGAGTTACAATCTGTGGTGAGCCTCGCAGACGAAAGCAGCAGGGCGTGTCCCTTCCCCGTGACCGAGGGACTCTGGCGGACCCACCCTCCTGGTGCGCCCCGGGCTGTCCCAGTCTAGCACCCGAAGTCCCCGGAGACGGCGCGGTCCTGGGTCAACTGGAATGGTCGGTCAGCTGGCAGGTCCTCGGGTCAGGCAGGAACGGGGTAGGGACATGACAGGATAGACCGAACCTGGGGTGTAAGTTGGGGACGGTCGGCGCACAGATGACAGGTGAGCGGCCCCTCCCCCGGGGGACAGTGCGCATGCCTCTCGCACCCGCCTGAGCTGACCTCCGTTTTCCCGGGGATGCGATGCCCTTAACACACCCCTCCTCCCTTTTCCGCTCCCTCCTCGCTAGTGCCTGTTTGCCTCTGGCCATCCCTTTCTCGCCACGTTTTAGGCCTGCCCTTTGCGAGGAGCCTATCACTGGATGTTGTTGTTTTTTAATTCAAATTTTTTCCTTTTGCTTCGAGAAAACCCATTTGTACTCATTGTCATCATTTCTATCTGGTGATGCTTCTGCATCTTGGTTGATGCTCTTTTGTTTGTTTTCTGATCGGCTGCCTTCTATTCTATTTTGTTTGGGTGGGAGTTTCCCCCCTTTCTTCTGTTGCTTTGTGATTTGTAGGGCAAATAGCCTTTTAATTCCATGAATTGTTACATCATGGATTTTAAAAATGCATTCATAACCTTAGGAGAAACCGGCCCTCAAAGTCAGCAAGAAAGCAGGCATCGTAATATCCTCAGAGGGAGCCAGTGGGTTTGTTTTAAACGTGGCCTAGCTTTATCTCGGTGTGTTGAACTCTGCTCACTGCCTGCTCTCCCAGCCATGATCTCCTCAATTCTGAGGGCTAGATGAGGGCGATATGTATTTGAATCCCCTATTTTTTTTCATTACCGGGTTTGGTCCATGTCCATTCTGGACTCTTGCCTCTGAAATGCTATTGTCCAAAATCCTTAGAGCTGTCCCCCACAGTGTTCTTCCTCTCTTCCTTCCAGCCAGCTCGGCTGCTACCACAAACACCACAGACACTGAATGCTCACAGTTCCTGGGGGCTGGGAGTCCCAATCGCCCGCTGGGTCCGCTCTGGTGGGAGTCCTCCCCCAGGTTTGCAGCCCGCCCCAGCCCTCCGTGTCCTGAATGTGGTGGGGAGCAATGAGACAGGGAGCTCTCCGGGGTCTCCAGATCAGGCACTAATCCCAGCAGGAGGGCTCCACCCTCATGACCGAATACCTCCCAAAGGCCCCACCTCCAAACACCATCACACCGCAGCGACGGGTTAGGATTTCAACATGCAAATTTGGGGAAGACACAAACATATACTTATGTCCTCCTCTATTAGACAATGGGCTGTGGTCCTCCTATTTGCTTTTATCAGCACTCTTCCCAGCAGAAAACAGATATTTACCGAAGCCAATGTTCTCAGAATACCACTTAATGGGAATCAGGAACAGTGCAGGGCATGAGGCAGGAGGGCAATCTCATCCAGACTTGACCTCAGACAGATGAATGGCTAAATACTGGAAAGAGAGAGAGAGAGAGAGAGAGGCAGAGCCACCGTGAGAGTTCTCATCACCCCACCTTCACGGCCACACCTTGGTTCTTGCCACCATCGCAAAGGCCTCCAGCTCTGGAATGGTACTCTCCAGACTCCCATTCAGACTGTGCCCCCTCATTTAGCTGAATGTTGTACCCCAAACCAACACACAGCAAGCTGGGCAAAAAAGTGGTCACCCTCTTGCTGTTGTCTTCTTCGTCTTCACGCATTCAGAGCCAATTTCTTGAGAAAGTCCTCAACGCGGGTCATCAACCTACACCTCCCACGCCCAGCCCAGTCCACTGCCATCTGCCCTCTGCCCCGCTGTGCCTCCACCATGGCTCCGGCTAAAGGGATCCATTTTCCTACTGCCAATCCAATGGACATTTTCCTGCGTTTATCTTTTGAGCCACCTTGCGGACACCTGACCCCGCTGACCCACTCTTATGCTTGAAATCTTTTCTCTGCCTGCCTTGAAAGGATCCTATCCACCCTGACTTCCTTCCTATTTCTTTACTGTCCCTTCTTAGTCTTCTTCCAACTCCTCTTTGGATGCTCATTTATTCATTCAGCAAACAGTAATGGAACACCAACTATTTACGGGTGCATAAAGCAGTGACAGTAGCCTCTTTTCTTGAGGAACTTACAATCCAGCTTGGGGGGGAGGAGGGAGGAAGAGCAAGGAATGAGTGATAACCAAGTAATGAATAAATATGTAATCTGATGTCTAAGGATTATATGAGCTAGGCAACAAAATAAAGCAAGGC
Source organism: Halichoerus grypus (assembly GCF_964656455.1). Taxonomy (NCBI): domain Eukaryota; kingdom Metazoa; phylum Chordata; class Mammalia; order Carnivora; family Phocidae; genus Halichoerus; species Halichoerus grypus. The sequence continues at coordinate 188,351,326 of NC_135715.1, forward strand.
AAAGTTGGTCAGGAGCAACGCTTGAGGAGGTGTCTAAAAGGAGAAAGGTGATCAGAGAAGACCTCTCCAAGAAGGACACAGTTGGTCAGAAATGGAACAATGTGAGGACCTGGGGGGCGGGGGAAGGGTTTGACAGAACAGCAGGTCCGAAGATGCCAAGGCAGGTGCCTACTAGACTGGAGGGACCGTGAAAGTAAAGTGCCAGGGTGTAAGTGACAAAGACCCCAGCACACCAAGGAAAGAACTCCAGTGTTCTCCAGGTTGCTGTCATGCCTTCTCTTTCTGCACATTTCATAGAGGGGCCTCAGCCCTCTTCAGTTAAGTTTCAGCTAAGCCCTTCATCCCGATGACTCCAGATCTACAACCTCAACCCGTACCTCTCAGTGAAGCATCAGACCCATCGTTAAGGCATCCGAGACATGACATGTCCAAACCTGACCTCAGCGTTTCCTCCAGAATCTCTGGAGTTCTCCATCCCTTGGAGGGAGGCGCAGCCCACTAAGTCAGCCAGGCTGAAACTGAGGCCCTTCACTTGGCCACCAAACTGTAGCTTCTGTCCCCACCATCTTTACTGCTTTGGGGGGCACACAATTCAGTCCATAACGGCTCGTAAATATTTGTTAAATGAATAAAAGGATCTGGAGACTTGGGGCTTGTGGGGACTTTGGAGATGATCTGGTCCACCTGCTGATTTGACCTAAGCTGAGACAAGAGCAGTGAGCTATCCAGGGTCATGCAGGCAGAGGGCCCACGTAGGACTACATAGGGCTTACTTGTTAGCAAGCAGTAACAGGTGCAAGACTTGCTGTGAAGGACATCTGACGTTAAAGAGACCTGGGTTCAAGTCTCTGGTGCACCACTTTCTAGCTATATGTGATCTCAAGCAAACCTAATTAATCATTGAGAATGATTTCAGTAAAAATGAAAATAATATGAGGGAAAGTATTTAACATAACTAGTATTTAGGCCCCCTGTCCTCTGACCTTCCTGAACCCTAATGTGGCCTTGTCCTGGGAGAGCAGCAGAGCCCCTCAGGCTGATACACTGAATAATCAGCTTAAAGGGTGGCCCCCGGAGAGGGATCACCCCAAGGCCAAGCCCAGAGCAGGCCACCTCCCAACATCATCCCTTCTTCCTGTGTAATGGTCCAGCGGATGCTCGGCACTCTGTTGACCAGAGCAGAAACTCTACTGACAGCTTCTGGATTCATCTCTGGGATGGAGCTGTCTGCTTTCAGATAAGCAGTGAGGTCTGTTGGCAGACAGAGGAGAATGAATCATGAGGTAAAGACCAAGACTGCCTTAGAGTCCCACCAAGCATGACCTCCCTTGATGCCAAGTGGACCAGAGAAGCGGGTCTCCAGGCACTGAACAGTGGCTGGAAATTCAGATCCTGGAGTGAGGCCGACCTGCAGTCAGCGTCTACCTCTGTTCTAGCTATAGTCTCATCTGAATCATTCAAATTCTCTGAGCCTTCATTTCTGTATAACCGCATCTTTTATTTTCTGGATTCTGATACTTTGACATTTATATCCTCAAGATAGTGAACCACTTGTCTGCAAGCACATTTTTCAATCAACCAGAGCTCATATCCATCCACATCCTTTACTGTGCGCTCCACTCTGAGCCACTATCTGGTGGCCCTAATCACCCCCACGGCCAGGTACCAGACAGCTAGTGACAGCCCTTGGCCCCAGAGCCTGCTGCAATTATTCAAAATAGCAGATCTCAAGCCTGCTTGCCCTGCCTTGCTCCTTCTTTCCCGTTGCTGGCCCTGATCTTCCCACTCCCTCTGCCTCCCAGCTAACCCTGGTGCTTCCCCACGTGGCCCTGTGCGTCATGCCTCCTGTCTCTAGGGAACTGTAGGATAAGCTTCTTCCTTCATGACAGTCACTTGCATGTCTGTGTGTCTTTCCATGCCTGATGGAAACAAGTCCTGGGGACTCTTAAAACAGTTCCCCTAACTTTGAAGTGGGGGTGATGAGGATTATGCCCACCTCAAAGAGTGGCTATGGGGATTGAGTATAGTTGCCCAGCTATGGTACTTGGCACAAGGTCCCTGCCAGGGACTATAAATCATGGTGATGATTATCATCATTGTCACCTGGAAATCTCTATATCCCAGGGCTTCCTGTGATGCTGCAGGAACATGTCTCTCTCCATCCCAAATTCCTCTTTCCCTTCAAGGGCTGGAGTCCATTCTGGCAAGAGCAAATGGCCACCATGTCTCCACACAGCTTCCCTCCCAACATGCTTCCAGAAAAAGCCTGAAGTTTATGTCCCATTGGTTGACTTGAGTCACGTGTCCATCCCTAAGTTTTGGTGGTTCTGATTGTCAGAGCCTGAAGTTGGGGATGGGGTCATGACTCCCCAGAGGAAAACTGGGTCATGTACATGAATGAGGGGGTTCAGATGGCAGACAAGAATATTCCAAACACACTGGAAGCCAGCAATTCAATGCTTGTTGTTAACTTTTTGGGGGCTCCCTGCTGAACAGGGAGCCTGACATGGGGCTCGATCCCAGGACTCTGAGATCAGGACCTCAGCCGAAAGGCAGATGCTTAACCAACTGAGCCACCCAGGTGCCCCTTGGTAGTTAGATTTTATGTGAGACATGGCTTTTGGACCAAGGTACTATTTTACAGTATAATTCTCCTTTTCTTGCAAATAATTATTTCTTATAAACACTAATTTCTTCCTGCAAGACTGCAGACATTAGGATCCTAAAGGTTCCCCAGATTCTGCTTCCCACAGCACGGACATACCTGAAAACCACCTAACGGTCTTTCCTAACTGGCTCTGAGCAGGAAGGGTAAGCAGCGTGCTTCGTGGTGAGGGCACCGCAGAAAGGAATTAGCATTCCCGACTACAGCATTTTGATGGCCTTCACAGGTTCTGAAAACTCTAGCCCTAATTTAAACCCATATTTAAGCCCAATTTAAACCTATGTTGGCATGACCAGTAGTAACTGATTTTTTTTTTTTTTAAGAAATAAAGCTACTTACCCCGGGCCATGTGGAAAAGCCATGTGCTTACCGTTGAATAGATCCAGGTAAATATCAGACCTCCAGGCAGACTTTTCTGCTGTTCATGCTATTTTCTACTCACAAAATTGGCCATGGTTTGCAAAACTGTCATGTCTCCCGTCTATTCCCAAACTGACTGAGCACTTTTATTAAATTCTCACAGTTTGACATTGAAATACTCCCTGTGGGGAGGCCTGGCCTTGCGCAGTTGGGGTCCCGGGCGCCGCAGGACTCCCCGGTGTTGGAGCTGGCCTGTGTGTGTGTCCACAGACACGTCGTGCCCGCCGCTGCACGCGGCAAGCTGCTCCCTCCCTGCCCACAGACCCTCCAGCCTCCAAGCCTGGCACTGGCAGACCCCTCCTGGGCGCCGCCCCTCCTCCCGTTTCTACACCTGTAACAATTGCACTCAGCCTCTGCCACCCAGCCGTGAGGATGCCCACCCCCACCCACATCTAGGCTGGGTCAGGTGGCTGTCCTGGCACGTGTTGGACCACTAACCACGCTATAACCTAATGGCTTGTTCCCCAGCTGTGTGCTTCTGAGATAGAAGGATCTAGAATATACTCATCGTCTTATCCCCAGTGTCTAGCACACCACCTGATGTACAGTAAGCATTCTAGACATAATCGTTAAATGAGTAACTGAATACATGAGTGAGAAAATGAATATTCACTTAGAAGTATTTCTAGAAGTTTCCTGAAAGTCACAGAACTCCCCTCAGTCGACTGTTTTGTTGGCATCCCTTCTGGATTCTGCATGAGAGAATCGTGTGCTCCAGCGATGCCCTAATTATGCCCCTGTGTGTATGGATTAATTAAGGACAACAGCAAGTTGGAGTGCCCAGTGTTACAGCATCTCAGGGCTGCAAGGACGGAGGCTTCCCAGAATGGCAGGCGGGTCACCCAACATTTCCTGACAACAGGCACTCTCTCTCGTAAAGCTAGTGCCTGATAGAATTCTTAGCAAAGCAACTTTCTCTGAGCTGCTGTAGGAGTGGCAGAAGATGGAGCAGCATCTGAACCCCCACATCCCTACATAGGAAATGGGCTTTGGGGGTCCAGCCCCTGCCATCTGTCCGTTCTCACCTGTCCCCGTTCTTCACCTCACTTTTTCACCCCAGTCACACAGGGCAGCATTTCAGTTTCCTAAAGGTGAAAAGCTTTTTCTGGCCTCAAAGTCTTCATATATGCTGTTCCCTCTGCCTGGCATGCCCCTCCCTGGCTCCTTTCACTTTGGGTCTGATGTCACCTCTCCCGAGAGGGCCCTGTCTGGCTGTCATACCTAAGGCAGGTGTCTCCTTTCTCAGCCCCTGGCGCTTGCCTTTAGAGCACATACTACCAGTAGGTTGGCCCCTCTCCTGTCTCAAGTCACCGCTGGACTCTCGGCACCAAGAGAGCCAAGCTGATTCTGTCTCTCCCAGCCTCAGATTCTCAGGGCCTGGCACACAGTAGGTGGTCAATAAATACTTCTCACATGCACAAATCTCACTCTTTAGGCTTATGACTCATGCGAGGACCACCTCCTCCCTCAACTTAAATCCACAGAAGGCGTTTATCCAGGCTACAGTTTTCACATTCTAAGCCACAGACAACAAATATGAAATTCCATTCAGCCACATTGATGATTCAGTGCCTGTTTTATGGAGCCCACTAAAAAAATATCCCATGCTTTATGCTCTTCTTTTCTCCCGTAGCTGTGTTTTGTATCTTTTTATTCTATTTTCCTCTTACCATGGGCGTTTGGGCCATTACTGATTTCACTTCGCCAAAAGAACATTACTCTTTTTATTTCCTCTTTGAGAATGCTCTTGTCCACAGAGAGACACTTTCATGATGGGTCCACATGCGATTTCGGAGTATTTCCACCCTAATGGGAAGTGTATTTGATAGGTGGCCAGAATGCTATAACATGAGCAAGCTTGGTAGAATAAAGTACAGTATGTGTCCCCTAGGAGTTTTATTGTTCGAGCTGCTATGTCTGGTCCCGCTGTGTCTATTTTGAGAAGCCCCTAGCATGAATCTTTGGTGGCGGCAGTTGGGGTGGATTAGCTTTAACCTATTGTTCATTGAAATAATAGAGGTGCATGTTGACAGAAATAATAGAGGTGCATGTTCCAAACTCACCCCACCCCCTTCCTCTAACCTACCTGTGCATTTTACTTTCCTACTCACAAGAGACCTCCTAGAACAGCATTTTCCCTGCACATGGAGTGCACGCCCTTAAAAAGGAGCCCACGCTCAGGGAGAAACCTGGCAAGTCTGAAGCCTGAAGTTCACGCTCTCAGACTGTCTCATCAACCCTTCCGCCTCGGAGCAACGTGGTCGCCCCCTTGATAACTACTTGAGTTATCAAGGAGGCTTGAAAAAAGATATTTCTATGTACAGCTGATGCAAGACTAGGATTGCTCTCTTGGGTTTTATGTGAATCAAAGAACAAGTTGTAAGTATGTGTGTGTATTAGTGATAATGACAATAGCGTATGTTTATAGACCGTGTACGCACCACACAGAGCAATCTGCACGTATTGTCTCACTTAGTCCTTGCTAGCAAGCACTGCCCCCATTCTCAATGTATTTGAGCATGTGTCTACAGATATGGGAGTGTGTATACACGTTCACATCACACTCACATATAAGATAGATACATGTACAAACACACTGACACATCTGTAAATGTTTAGGAAAAGTGTCCGGATGGACACATAATAACACACTGTTCATTGTGGAATCCTGGGAGAGGGTATGAAATTGGGGATCGATGCCCACTTGTTACACTACCCACTTCTCTAATCATTTGTATCCTTTGAAACAAACGTGCATTCGTTTTGTACCTAAAACACTAAGTTATTGATTTTGCTGTACATGTTCCCACTAGAAATGTTTACCGAGTAATGGAATGTTATGAATATCTTACGGTTTTTTCTTTTCTTTTGTCTTTGGAAGGGCAAGTAATAAAAACTGGTGGAACGAGAAAGCATACATTCAACTGGAAGCAACATCTTGAGACCTCCTTGCCTTCCAGAGCAGGAAAGACGAAACGGTCCACACACAACCTCCACCTAAACGTGTAATGTCACCCAGCTCATACCAGGCTCAAGTGCAATTCGAACTATGGTAGTAAAAGTATAGATAGTAGGCTCACATTTTTTCCTCCAGTCTTTAGACCTTCTGACCTCTGAGAATACCTCTCCTAAGATGTGGGGTGGTGTAAAGATGCTGATGACACCATGAAAGCAAGTCCCCTTGGTACAACTATGGATGCCATCAGGAGTGCTCTCTGCATGCCCCCAGGCAAAATGAGCCGGCATTTTGTTTTTTCACGCTGTATCCTGCATGTCCACAGTACTTTGTTCTTCGTGGTTTTATTGTCTTTTCCTTACTGCTCATTCCTCAATGAGCTCAGCTTCTCCCAGACTGGACTCTGGCTTTATTTGATTATCTTCGTGTGATGCTCTTACGCCCTGTATCAGTGTGGCTGCAGAGCTTTTCACGCTTTGGACCATTTGTGGTGCCTCTCGGCATTGTCTTTTCATACCTTTTGTTTATTTTCTAATTTTCTACTGTTTTGTCTTTCCTATGCATTACAGACATTTTTTACACAGTAAGGATGTCATTCGGAATAGCAGTAATAACAGTAGCTGAAAATTATTGAACGCTAATCCGTGCTTATCTGCTAAACACTTCACAGGCAGCATTGAATTTTCATACTCGTTTAGGAAATTGAGTCACAGAGAGGTAAAATAACTCGCCAGAGACTGGAGTCCAGCAGGCTGGCTCCTGGGTCAGTGCTCCTCACATGTCCCTATACTATTGAGACTTCCCTGGGCCCCCGCCATGCCCCCTGGACGTCCTCTTCCTCTCTGAGGCTCCTTTCAAAGCCTGCGGCATACATTTTAGGGCTAACTGTATCCATTTTCAGGAATTCAGTTGCCCACACCCAGATCAGAACCCCGATCTCCACCCTTCTTGAACCATATCTCTGTCTTCCTGTGAATCCTTCTGAAAATGTAACACGGTCTGCAAATCAAGAAAACGATTCCCTAGGTAAAGGGAGATCTCCAAGACAGAGGGAGCAGCAAAGGCTTGGGATTCAGAAAATCCAGGGTTTGAATTTAGATTCATGTGCCCCATGAGATCACGATACAGCACATAAGGTCTAAAGTCACCTATAAAATGAGAGTTAAGAATATCTGCCTTGCTAGGTAATGGTGAGAAACACCTCCAGGGATGTCTAGGTCTAGACCTGGATCAATAAATGAGAGCTTTTGTCCCAGGAAAGACCTGTGCTTCCTCCAGGTTTCTGCATTGTAGGGGGCCCTCAGTCCTGCAGGGGGGACTCCAGTCCCGCAGCAAGGCAGCTGGTAGTCCCCCACGTGGTTAGAGCGCAACCTCCAGAGTGGCCTCAGGTCAAATTCCGGTTCTACTACTTTCTTGCTGTCAAATCAACCCTCGGAGCTTCAGTCCACTCATGTGTGAAACGGACTAAAAAGAGTAGTCAAGTACGGGATTTTTTGAGGATTAAGTGTGTCATTCCATGGAAAGTGCTTGCCACACAGTAAGTGGTGGTGCAATTTACTGAGCATTTATTGAGCATCTACTGAGCTCTTCTTAGGTGCCAGGCATAGGGACACAAGTGGAAATGGTTATGATGCTATGAATTCCTCCTGCACTCTGCTCAGCAGGAAGTTCTCCTTTGTAATGTTCAATGTGACTGCCCTCCTTCTCGCCTTACTTACCACAGCCCTGCACTGCCTTCCTCCCACCGTGTGTTGGAAGCAGGATTCTCAGCATTAGGTACCACCCTCCGCGTCCTGGCCGACGCTCGCGGAGCCGTACCTCACCCAGGGGTCCCCGTGTGGGGTTCCCCGAGAAGGGATGGGAGGATGGCGGGGGTGCAAGGAACACAGGAGCGCGACCAAAAGGTAAGGATGAAGCTGTTGTATCTAGATCTGCTTGTTCCAGGGACCAAGACCCCGGGGGCGCCCAGCGGCCGGTAACCCATTCCCCGGCTGGCGCCCGGAGGAGGAAGATGAGGAGGCACCAAGGCGGGGTCCCAACTGGGGCTCCGGGAGACGCGGCGCCACCCCCTGCCTGCGCGCTCGCTCCCGGGCGGCCTCCCCGCGGCCCCGGCTCGGCCTCGCCCCTGCGCGCACGCCCAGCCCCAGCAAACCACACCCCGCCCGGGCCTCCGGATGGCCCCCGCTCGGCCCCGCCCCCTTCGCACTCGCCCCCCCACCCCCGGCCTCCGGGCACCAACGGCTCGGCCCCGCCCCCTAATTATCCACATTTCCCCCCTCCTCGGCCTGTCGGCGGCCTCAGCTAAGCCCCGCCCCTACTTAGTCCTGCCCCCTAATTATTCCCACCCCGCCCCGGTCTCGCAGCCTCCTTGGCTAAACCGCGCCCCCTCCGGCCTCGGCATTTTGCCCCCACACCCCCCACACCCCCCCCAACTCGTCCACACCCCTCCCGGGCTTCTGGGCCTCCCCAGATCGGCCACGCCCCCTCCGTGTTTGCCCCGCCCCCGCCCGATCTGCCTCGGGAGGTGGGCGCTTGGTTCCCCCTCCGCGTCCCCCTTTCTCTCCCGCCCCCTGTCTCCCAAGTGGCCTCGGCTCAGGCTCCGCCCTGCCCCCAGGCTCCACCCCCGCGGAGACCACCCCTGCCCTCCCGCCCTGGTCCCCGCCTCGCGCGCCCCGCCCCGCGCGCCCCGCCCCCGCCCCCGCGGCCCCGCCCCGGCGCGGGGACCACCCTCGGTCCGGGGAGGCGCGGGCCGAGCGCTCGGGGCACTCTCGGCGGTCCTGGCCGCTCGCCGCCGCCGCGCGGAGATTCGCGCGGAGATTCGCGCGGAGATTCCCGCGGAGCCGCGCGCGCCCCCGGTGGGGCCGAGCTCCCAGACCGCGAGGAGAGCCGCAGGAGCCCGCGGGGACGCAATGCAAGCCAGGTAGGCAGGCGGCAGTCCGGCGGTCCCCTGCGGGCCGCTCCCGCCCAGTGCCCGGCCTCGCTCCCACGGCGCCTGCCGGGGCTCGGCGGGCTCGCACCCTCGTGGGCACCGATCGTTCCCCCGCCGCCTGAGTTCGGGGCTCCGGGTGCCCGGGCACAGCTGGCGCTGGGCTCGGGAAGCCTCGCGCCCCTCGCCGCCGCTCGGGCGCCTGGGTCACCTAGGTGCAGGCGGGCGGGCCGGGGTTCCCGGCGCCGAGCCTCTGTCGGGAGCCCCCGCGTGCGCCCGCGGAGCCCTCTCCCCCGGCCCTGGAGCCTCCCGGGCAGGCCCTGCGGGGTGGCCCGGCGCGGCGACCGCACGCGTCCCCGGGGCGCCCCCTCGCGCGGTTCTGGGGAGGGGAGGGGGGCGAGCGGTCCCGGGTTAAACTTGTTGGTGACAATGCATATTTCAACTTAGGAGATGCCTGGTTTTAGGATGGTAATGCAAATCCCGGGTTCTGGCTGGGCCGTCCGGTGAGCGAGCAGCCGCGAGCTGACAGCGCGGACTGCCGGCGGGTGGGGACGGCTGGAAGAGAGGCACGTTGTTCTCTAAGTGATGTTTCCCGGGAAGCCCGCTCCGCGCTGCGGATTGGTGGTGCCCGGGAGTGCGGGCGGCTCCTGGCCCGGGGCCGCTCCTGCAGCCGGGGGACCAGGCCGGCGCTGGCCGTTCCCCGGGGTGCTGGGCGATGCGAGAGCGGCGGGCCCTCTACGGGCGGAGAGGCTTGCGGAGCCTCACCATCAGTGAGATTTCGAAAGGGGACGCCGGGCTGGATTTTATTCGTGCTTTTTCTTGGCAAGTTAGTGCTGCAGATTTGTACTGTGTCCTTTATCAGTAATAAGTTCGTATAACTTTTGTTTGGTCACAAAAGCAGTATACGCTTTGGGTAGAAAACGTGGAAAAAATAAAGACAAATGTAAACAGTAAGACAGAAGCCATCCGTGATCCCACTCTTCCTATCGGCCTTTAATGTTTGCATTCTTGGGGTCACCGGCTTACCGATTTAATGAGTAAGTTACAGCCGGAGCTTCTCTTGCCTAAATCAAAGTAATCCTTTATGCAACTCTCCCCTCCCCACCCTTCCAAGCATGGTGGTCTCTGAACACCTAAGTTCAGCTTTATTGGCCTGGCTGCCTTCTCAGCTGGCTACCAGTTCCCTTTCTGTGGGCCTGAGGTGGAGAGAGAAGGAAGCAGTCAGCCTAGAACGCTGGCTAAGACTGCATTGGCCTGGTGCCTCTCCACCTTCCCCTGTGGTTTTGGTTACTTGCCTTGTAAAAATGAAGGTAATGATTCTCAATCTGCTTCTCAGGCCACCATAAAAATTAATGGGTGGTTTGTGAAGCGTTTTGACATCCTTGGATGGACAGCGACTGTACTTTAAGGGGCTAGGGAGCATTTTGCTCTTCCACGTTGTTGCCGTCATCCAATTAAACAGTCTACCTCCCACCTGGCCGTCCTGACCAGGAAACAGACTCCAGGAATGTCCGGTGGAGCCTGGAGAACGTTCCTGGTTCCCGGCTCTGTGCATTCTGCCCAACAAAGGGGGGTGGGCGTGGGTGGGGGCTTGGAAGGAGACCACACTCCCCGATGGGCCTCTCCCTTCTGCTTTCTGCATATGGGTGGACGTGGAGAGGGTAAGGGACAGGTCCCCCGTTGCCCAGGCCCGATGCTTGTCCATCTGTGGAATGCCAAGGCCATGCTGATCCGAGAGGGAACAGTTAGTTCTGGGAGGACTCGGAAAGTGAACAAACCTGGCTTCCTAGGGATTTGTCTTACGGCTCACTTGTTTACTAAATGAACAATGAGCAGCTCAGATCTGCGGTGCCCCAGAAGCTTCTGTGAGCTTTAATTTTTTCCTGTTGTTCCAGGACTCAGGCACCACACTCTGTGGCCCTTTCAAACAATGAATAGGGACTCACACCATTTGTTAATGTCAGGTATGCAAAGCCGGAGTGGGGAGAGGAGCACACAGGTTGCCTTTTGTTCTCCTGGCATAGAAACCATGCTGGAAGAGCCTCTCCATAGCAGGTCTGCGGGGCTTCAGTCTGTCATTTGATAGTTTTCATTATTTTATTGTTGGATCCCACCGGCACTTTGATCTGCCCGAGGTCTAGTGGCTGATCCCAGCCTGGACACAGGGGGATTTCCAGAAGCACCCAGAAAGGGGGCTGGACAAGTTGCTGCTAAGTGTCCTTAACTGGGCTCTCTGCCAGTTAGTATTATGCTCTTAATTTTCTCGGTGGAGGGAGGAAGAGGGAGTCTTCCTGGATTTTCTCCTTTGCTGTTGTTTGCTAACTTGATTGCTGGTTACCCAGCAGCCTGGACGTGCTTTCCTGTGGCTGCTGGAATGGACTTTTTCTTATTCTAATGGTTTCTCTTCTGTTTGTGAGGTGACGCTAATGTGAATGGGGTTTACGCCCCTGGGTCCTGGGAGGCCACTCCCTCCCCCATTTAAATCTTCAGATCCCAGCCAGTTACTTGTGGGAGGAGGCCTCCTGGCTTCCCTCAGCTTCTTAGGGGAGTCCTTGGCCTGAACAAGGTGAAGAGCCACGGAGTTCGACCCTTGCTGACCTCCTCCCTGGCTCCCTGTTTCGGGTATCAGCCTTATTTTGACTGAGTAGAAGCTGCTGTTTTAGCAAGTGGGGCTTTGGTCCAGCCATGTGGGTTTTCCTTAGCTTTGTTATTTTTCAAGTCCAGCACCTGAATTTGGACCGTGGTGTGATTTCTCTTCTGAGAATTCGAGGCAGGCCCCTGTGATATTTCCGAAGGCCCTGGAGCTGGGCGCTAGGACTTCTTTGTCTTGAGGTCGCTGTCTGATTAGCCGGAACCGGGAAGGGTCACCAAACCCAAACAGCTACGGAGACTTCACCCAGAGTGCTCTGGCCAGCTTTGCTCCTGGCCTGGAGGGGAGCCCGGGGCCACCCAGTGTCGACCCGCAGCTCCCCGCGCAGCGCCAGGCCGCCTGCCTTCCCAGCTATTGGCACAAGAGAAGCCCCACATTCCGCCATCACCCTCTGGAGGAGTGACAGAAAAATAATTCACCGAGTCCCCAAACACCCAGGGAACAATCCTGCTACTTAATGCAGGATGTCTCAGGAAGCCTGAGCCTGCTTTTCAGTGGGCCCTGGGGGCATCCTCGTGTTATGTAACAGCACCTGATGCCACCTGGCCGAGCATCCTAAGGGAAAGGTTGTCAGTATTCAGCCTTCCGAAGGCCAGAGCACACAGAAGGTATTTTAGAAATCAAGGGGTGGGTGGTGTGTTTCAAGGAGGGAAGGGTGAATCCCACAGAGGGCATCAGCCCCCACCCCCCCATCCGCCAGGTGGACTGGTGCCTGCCCAGACCTAACTGTCAGTAAGCCAATAGGATGTCAGGAAGGAGAGCGGTGTACTGAGCTCACCTAACTTAAGTTGAGATTTGGGGTGCTTTAGGGGTAGAAAGAGGTGTCATTTGCTGAGGGCTTACGAAGCACCGGGCCTGGCATGCATGCACACTTTAAGATCCTCACCCAAACCGTGTGGGGTTCCATTATACAGGAAAGCTATGAGGATTTAAGTAGTCCCCCAGCACAGTGGTCCCAAAGTGCCAGAGCCGGGAATTGAACCTGAAAGTGCCTGAGCCCAGCGCTCTTAATCACATCTCCCAGGGTGCTGAGAGCAAAGACGCTCATGCATTCGGGTGGCATGATGACAGGCGCGTGAAGCCTGCCCTACACAGTTATAGAACTTGTACTCTGAAGGCGACGAAATCTTTAAAACCTGTAAAATGTTTGCAGCCTAAGGGGAAGGCAGCCGGGTTGTACCTTTATTCCTGGGGGTCTGCTCTGTCCTCGCCCTGTCTGCAGGGTCCAGGTTGGTTTCTTTGGAAGACTGAGCTGTTGCAGTCAGGGTAACTCGCACAGGAGCCCCCGTGAAGTCTGTCCTTGTACCATGAAGTGAGGGTGTTCCCGGCAGACCGAGGTCACGAGAATAAGATAAAGATTATGGGAAGTCTCTCAAGTAAGTGTAAGATAAGGATTCCACCTTCCACTTCACAATGAAATAAATGACACACTGAGGAGATTATTCTTATCTGCTCATTAAAAGCTCGTCTCTGGAGAAACTCTCTGCTGGTTCCTGTTAGCCCAGCGCTTTTGAACAAATTGAAAAGAATACTTCCTGTGGAAGGATTTTTGTGGTTCCAGACTCCTGTGATTCATCTTCTCCTCTCTCCCTCTTCCCCCTTCCCCCAGGCTATGGGACTGAGGGAAACCCTGCCCCATTTTTAGGAACACGGAAGCCTGTTCTAGTCCCCAGGCCTGAAGGGAATACAGGTGTCCTTTCCTGGATTCCCAGTGTAGGAGGCCCGTGTGCTGATAAACCTGCTCGGAGGAAAGGAACAAAGAACCTTCACTGTTGCACCTGCTGGTTTCGGTGGTGTGGTCTAAACATCCGCACTGTGGCCACTGGGAAGCTCCCAGGGCTGGCATTGTTGAACCACCCGTGTGAGCCAGCGAGAGCCGGCTGCAGCTCGCCCTTCACCACACTGGGCCCACCTGCTGGCCCCCCTTACAGAGCCGGCCACATGGTTAACTGGCTTCTTCGGGGACCATGTCTGCCCAGCAGGTGGGCGGGGAGAGGGTTCGGATGTCACTGGGTGGTGTGCTTTGTTTGGCCAGCTTCAAAACATACTGTATGTTGAAATCACCTGGGAGGTTTTTAAAAATCCACCTTTGCCAGCCTGATCCCCAGGGGAATGCAAATCTCTGAGGGCGGGACCCAGACCCCGGCAGTTTCTAAAACCTCCCCATCAGAATCCCCCTTTTCATATGTATCCTCCACGCTGAGGTAGGGAGTCTGTGGGAAGGAGACCGGAGGAGTGGTATGGGACTAGGGATGGAGGAGTGGTATGGGACTAGGGATGGAGGAGTGGTATGGGACTAGGGATGGAGGAGTGGTATGGGACTAGGGATGGAGGAGTGGTATGGGACTAGGGATGGAGGAGTGGTATGGGACTAGGGATGGAGGAGTGGTATGGGACTAGGGATGGAGGAGTGGTATGGGACTAGGGATGGAGGAATGGTATGGGACTAGGGACGGCAGACCCTGTATTTGAGGCTGGAGTTGCAACTTTCCCTTGAGGAGCCAAGGAGGTTTTTAGGGCCAGGTTCTTGGAAAGGCAGGCAGAGGCCCAGATCTTTCCAGTTGCCAATTGGAGACCTTACTCCATTGACTCTTTCCTTCCATGGGTGGTGATCGACATACTTGTTCTGCCTTGGTTGCTCTTGCTGGTCTAGAACAGAGAAGGGTCTTCGTGGAAGAAGGGGTCAGGATGAAGCCAGGAGCTCTGTCCTTGGAGAGACCGCTCCTTGGGTGGGTTTGATGAGCTGATCTCTGGTGTTAAAGCAGAGAGCCAGAGTCTAGAGGAGCTTCCCGGGACCACCCAAGTGAAGACAGGAGAAACTCACTGGTTAAGAGCTTTGTCAGTCTGAACTGGTTGCACACATAACTCTGATTATTTTTTCTCTATCACAATTAGCAGTAAAATTATTTTAAAATGTGAGAGCTCCTTGGGAGGCAGCAAGCACATGGGAAGGGGGGAGGGTCCTTAAACATCTGAGCCAGCCTCGTTAGCAGGTCTGACACTAGCAGGAGGGAAGCCAGGCCCCTGGGGTGTAGAATTTAAGGAGGCGTCCCTGGGGTTGTTCACCTGCAGGGTCTGCCTGCTGATCCGAGGAGGACCGAGCCCTTTGAGAGGGCTGACTTGGGCCTGATTTCCTTAGGGTTGAGCCCATGAGCGTGGAAGAGCTCCCTGGAGACTCGAGCATGAGCCGGGGGGCCTGGGAGCACACTTCTGGCTCACCTCATGAAGATGGGGCGGGAAGGCCAAAGAGGGAGTGGAGAAGCAGCTGGAGGAGAGAACAGGCGGGGTGTGTGTCCCTGAAGCCAGGCAGAAGGTGGGGGTGTAGAGGAAGGCAGTTGGGAGCCCAGTGCAAACAGGACAGTTGTGGGGTTGATCGAAGAAGCAACAACGGGAAGACAGGAGGCCACTGGGTTTGGCTTGTCAGAACCGTGTGAGTGTGGTAGTTGAAAGATTCTAGAAAAAATAGAGAATATGGGAAAATATTAGTGGTAAAAGAAACGGGACTGTCATTTGATGGTGTTGAGACAGGAGGGACCCAGGGCTGGGTCAGACGGAGGGCCTGGGATGCGGGGGCCAGCCCACAGTGGTGCAGGACGGTGAGTGCCCCCACGCCCTGTGAGAGAAGGAGATGGATGGGGGTGGTTGTCTTCAGGAAGAACAGGTTAAAAGACTTCTCCAAATGCCTTTTCAGGCTGTTGTGGCGGGGGGAACTCCTTGGTCCCTAAGACCCAGTTTAGACTCCTTCTCAAGAAATCTTTCCTGAGTCCCCGAGGTCGGGAGCTGACCCGCTGCTTCTTGCATGTCCGCTGTCTTGCTAGGCTGGGCGCTGCTGGGCACCGGTCACATTTCACTGATGGCTGCATCCTCAGTGCCAGACAGCACGTCCCATGGATGAGGAGATTGACAGGTGGAGACAGGGGCTGACCCAGGTGATCACTTCGGGTGGTTACTTACCGTATAACCATTCGGAGGCAGCATTAATATTCTCTTCTTAGACGTCTTAGCAGTTCCAAATGCACAATATGTGACAGAAGTAATTTCTGGCTTTTAAGAATTCTGGCCTGTGAATAGTAATCAGCTTACTCATAAATTCTGTCAAGTGGCACCCCGGTCGCTCTGACATTTAACGTTTCATTCAGAGAGGCTCGCCCCACCTCTGTTTACCCATTTTACGCCACTGCCCACTTTGAAAGGATTTGAATTTTTATTTTTATTTTTATTTTTTATTTTTTTATTTTTTTTAAGATTTTATTTATTTGACAGAGAGACACAGCGAGAAAGGGAACACAAGCAGGGGGAATGGGAGAGGGAGAAGCAGGCTTCCCGCGGAGCAGGGAGCCCGATGTAGGGCTCGATCCCAGGACCCTGGGATCATGACCTGAGCTGAAGGCAGACGCTTAACGACTGAGCCACCCAGGCGCCCCAGGATTTGAATTTTTAATAAGTTTTGGATACAAAGAAGTAAGTGGAATATCTGAAAAAATGCATGTGCATTCAAATATTTTTTATTACCCTGAGAATCGTCGCTAAAAGCACTGGGTTGAAAGTTCACTGGAAATAATTATTGGAGCTGATATAATACTTATAAATACTTCATGTAAAGTGCTGGGCCTGAGGCCTAAGACCAGAGTCACTCAGTGGACGGTGGTGAGGGTGGTGGTGGTAGGTAAACCGGGTCATCGGCTCTGGTCCGGTGTCACAGTTCCTCCCCGTGGCCCCCATCCCAATACCCCTCGCAGAAGTTGGGATATTTTTTTTCCCTTTGTGGTTTCAGAAATCAGTGTTCAAGATGTTCACAAGAGGAGAGCCCTATCCCTCGGGGTCCTGGTTTTGTGCTGGTAGGCAGCTGTTGGATATCTTACCCTTATAGTGCCAGACGAGGAAACCCAAATTTCCCATTTCGCTCACCTTTCCAGCCCTTGTCAGAGGGTGCCGACTCTGGGGGACGTCATGGGAGACGAGATACTGGCCGCACATCAAAAATGAGTTCTTTAGAGTTTACGTAGTGAACATAGTTGGCTTGTATTTTGTTAGAACCACCTGTGATTTCGGGGCTGTTCATTTGGGGAAGAGCGTGTGTTCGTCTCAGAGACAGATGCTAGAACCTTCTCTGCTCTGTAATCCATAATCCGGGCGGTGGCAGACGCTGGCCCAGCCAGTCCCGGGAAAGGAGGGAAATGGCCCCCAGGAATTCCTTTTCTCCAGGCGGGAGCTTCGTCGGTTCCTTCACTTGATATTTTATTTATAAATATTTTAAGAGCTTGAGAAATTCAGTTTCAGGTAATTTGACATTTAGATGCTCAGAATCTCTCAGATTCATAGTTACTATTTGAGGACATACACGCTCACACACACTTGAAATACTCCTACCCACCTCTTCACATAGGGATTTTTCTGTGGTTTCACCCATTTATTGGGCTTTTCCTCTGTGTCAGGCACTGTGGCGGAGTCTTCTGTAAATGGCTCTTTCTTTTTAATCAATCCATGATGAAACAGTCCGATTTGCACAACCGAAAGTCGTATGTGCTTCAAGGAGAATCCTTATTAAGAATTAAGTGGCTAGGGGCGCCTGGGTGGCTCAGTCGGTGAAGCATCTGCCTTCGGCTTGGGTCATGATTTTGGGGTCCTGGGATCGAGCGCCAAGTTGCGTTGGGCTCTGCTCAGCAGGGAGTCAGCTTCTCCCTGCCTCTCTGCCTACTTGTGCTCTCTCTCTCAATCCCACACACCGGTCTGTGTTCGAATCTTGGGCTTCTGTATCCTTCCGGTTTTGACATTGGACAACTTTTCGGACTCCTTCAAGACCTGGTTTTCTCATCTGTAACATGGTGGCGATAGTACTTACTTCTGGGGCCTGGCAGATGTCAACGTGGAGATGTGGATTTTACTGCATCATCCCCCTGTGTTGGCCTTGGGCCCCGTACCTATCCTGGGGAGTTTTTTGTGAGTCCTGTGTGCACTGCGGACTTTTTCTTAAAAATTGAGTAAATAGAGATTTTTTTGGTGATGTTTCACCATCTGCATTAAACAGGAGTGCAGGGCTTTGATATTTTTAGGTGTTCAGTCTGACCTTTGAAATGTGCGCGGGCGCAGACTAGTTGCATGATGTATTGGTAAATGTCTCAATAAGGATTAGCTCCCCCAATCCTTGGCCCATTCCTCAGATTTCTGGGAGCTGGAGGAAATGCAAGGGATAGAGTCAGCAGATTGTGGCCCAGGCTCACACGTCGGATCGAGTGTGTGGGGACCAGCAGCCAATCGGTCGAGGCCACCGAGCCCGGGTCTTCCAAGGCCTGACCGTGAGCAGGGGATGAGAAGTGTGTTGGGTTCAATACAAGTACTTTCTAGATAAACGAATTGTTTAGGGAATATTTTCTTGTGATTTTTCCTTCTTTTTTCTTAAAAAAAAAAAAAAAAGGAAAGGAAAACCTTTCCACTTGAGTTTTTTCTAATTACCCAAGTAATTATATGTTCATTTTGGAAATATTAGAAAATGCAAAAGGAGAAAAAAGTTAACATCGCTGGAACTTTGCCACCCATGAGAACCAGTCTGGTCTGAACTGGATGTTTTTCTCTGAGTTTCCAGTGTTGTCACATGTAAGTCTAGAAACTTCCAAACAAAGCAGGATCATAGAGTGGGGACTTGTTCTGTGCATAGCAATTCTTTTTATACGGATCTTTCGAATGAATGCTACGCTTTTTAAAAACTGCTTTTTATCTAAAATTGTTGTTGACATATTTTCACATCAATAAACACAGATTCAGATCCTCAGATGGTACCCGGATGCACCCTATTTAAAAATCCTTATTCACAGACAGTTTCCAGTCACTTTGAAATTATAAAGAGCTCTGCAGTGAATATCTTGATGCATACATCTTTCAATACATGGAAGTTTTTCCTTCGAATGAATTTTTTTTTTTTTTTTGCCACTATTGTGCTTAAAATCTACAAAGAACTTCTAATTATATTAATAGTTGGATGAATGTGTAGTCGCTACTCAGAAAAGCATCTCCAAAGGCAGTGACCTTGGGAAGAGTTTCTAGGACTATTGTATACAACTGGGTGAACTTTAAGACCAGGCTTAGAAATGCCTGTACCACATTTGTGGGGATTCTTTCCTGACTGTCCAACTGCTCACGCTCTGCATTGTGAGCTTTTGGGGTGGGGTTGGGAAAGCACAGCTCAATTTTAGGATGTACACTTACACCCAGTTTCTTTTCTTTTTTTAAAGATTTTATTTATTTGACACAGAGAGAGAGAGAGGGAGGGAGGGAGAAATAGCACAAGCAGGGGGAATGGCAGAGGGGAAGGAGAAGCAGGCTCCCTCCCCGCTGAGCAGGGAGCCCGACATGGGGCTCCATCCCAGGATCCTGAGATCATGATCTGAGCCGAAGGCAGATGCTCAACCGACTGAGCCGCCCAGGCGCCCTACTCAAACACCAGTTTCAGAAACATCAACATATAGGGAAGGTGTGTGTCTGAGAACACAGGAGGTGTTTCTGTCCGGAGGTCCTCAGGGCCCCCTCCCTCCCAGAGGTGAATGGCTGATGATTTCCCTGCGGTCAGCTGCATGAACGGTCACTGTGCGCCCCCGGGGTCACGTCCTTCTGGGTGTCAGGAGTGCTGTGTGAGGCGGCGTCTTGGATCCGCTCTGGCGAGGTGGACTGCAGTTGGATCTGGTGCAGGGCCTCCCCCCAGACTTGGTTTACAACTTCCAGGTTCATTAAGAGGAGAAAGTGCTTAATCCCTTCCCCGGACAGGGAGGCCATCCTTTTGATTTCTAACTGCGGTCTGGTGTCACAGGACTTCTTCATTGTGGCAAGAGAGGAAAACTAAATTATGGGTTGAATATATTTTGGCCCGCCTCCTGAGCGTGGCTTTGCAGAGGGGCCTGGCTGCCGCCTCTGGTCTTGGCACCACTGTGTCCATGAGTCACTGCTCACCTATTTTGACATGAGGCAGCACTTTGGGGGCTGCTGGGAAGGCCGGAGGACTGCTCATTCACACTGGTGGTTTGTTTTGGGGGGTGGAGAGCCCCTAGATTGGGTCTGAGAGCTGAGCCTTTTGTAACTGTCTGGGATGCTGTCCCTGGCCCTCTTCCCCTCCTGATGAGCTGTTGGACTCACAAGCCTTCATTCCCTCACTCGCACTGAGCCCGCTGTGTTCCAGGCGGGTGATGGAGAAACCACTGGGGAAGGTCTCTGCCGGGCAAGTGGCCACCAGTACCCAGGAGGAGAGGTCAGGGTTCACGAGGTGTACTGGGGGGTCAGGACATGCTTCGTGCAAGAGCCCCACTAAGTGAGAGATGAAAGAATTGGGCAGGCACCTGCAGGGGTTTTGGGGGGGCTCTGGGTGGTTGAGTCAGTGCCAGGAACCAAACCAGGTGACAGCTTTCTGGAAGCACCTGTCAGGGGATGCGAGGGGCAGGTGGCTGGAGGGAACAGCCCTTCTGGGCTTTATTCAGCTTTGAACTTTCAGGCACTGGAAAAACTTCATTAAACGTGTAGTCATGACTTGAAAGGGACCTGGGAGGTGCCCTGACACCCCGCCCCTCATCCTGGACACCTCCTCACACCCTTCATCTCCCCTACCCCTGCCCCCCTGGGGGGCTCCCGTGACCCCACCCTGTGACCCACATGGCTGCCTCTCCCTCCCGACTTACTCGGAGAGTCTCATAAGATCATCTGATTGAATGACCCCTCTGCACAGTGCTGAGGGTTACCTTTGTTAGCAAAATGACACTGGAAACTAAGCCAGCCGTCAGATGATAAAGAGAGCCGCAGCATTTTTATATTCCAGAAAGAAAAAGGTATTGAGAAAGAAGGGGAGGTTTTCCAGTGAAAACAGCATGGGAGGGACCCCGAGAGATAGATCGGAACACCTCTCCGAGGTCGGCTGTTTCAAATTGTGCCCCTGGCCCATGGCCCTCGGAGCGGCACACAGGATGATCCCCGGCCTTCCTTGTCAGGTTCTGAAACCCACCAGGCTGGGCCGTCCTTCCCCTCCTGACAGCCCCCTTCTCGGGCCGCAGGAGCCTGAGCTGCTGGGAGGTGGCGGCTTTGCTGGCCATCCAGCGGATTTCTGTGTTTAACCCACATTGACCCGGCTAATCCTGGTTCTACTTGGGGAGGACCTTCCATGCCGCCTTCTGCCCCGGGAGGACAACCAACTGTCCTCAACGTGCTCGGAGTAAAACCATGCCTTTTTCAAGGTTAAAAGAACTTATCTAAGAGCTGGAACATGATGTCATAAACACCGCTTTTGTGTCATTAGTGGAATTGTCGAGAAATTGGCTGCTTGCTAAATTGGGAGCCTGATGATTTTTCTGGGAAGAAGCCGGGTTATTTCAATGAGCAGGAGCCTGGAGAAAATGGCAGGGATCCCCGAGGGGAGTGCCGTGTTGGAGGCCGCGAGTAACAGGTGAGCAAGGCGTGCACGACAAAATGCCCATTTATGGCTTTGAGGAGGACTGTAAATTAGGCACTACGGGGAAAACTTGAGCGAGTGTGACTTTGAATATGTCAGGTTGTTTGTGGTTGTCCTCTGCCTTCAGATTTTACCGCCGGGAATTACAAATAGGCAGCTCTGTGGAGCCCGCAGACAGGCCTGGAAGGGAGTGCACAGAAATCATGGTTGTTTGAATATGAAAATCGGCGGGCGGGGATTGGGGTGGTCACCACCTGTCCGCCCCCAGCCCCCTCCATTGTCTTCAATGAAACAAAGTCATGTTTACATTTAAAATATTTGGGGAGAGAAGAGGAGACCCGGAAGCAGTAGCTAATACTGTCTGCGCCGGGGCCTCTCGCCCAGTGGACCCTTGTGGAAACCCAGGGGGTAAGTGGCATCGTTCCCTTCTTACCCATGATGACACCGAAGCCAAGAGGCTCATGAACGTGTCCAGGGACCCAGCGAGTATACGCAGTACAAGGGAGTAAAGACTATTACGCGGTGCTGATGCCTGGGTGTTAACTGACAGGGGAGGGATGTTTACCCAAACACTTGACCGTGAACCCGGGGCTTGCGCTTGCAGCAGTGGGCCGCGCATACGTAGACCCTCCGCGCGGAAGGACAAAGATCACCGCGAATGACTCCACCCCAGACGTGTCGCCGAAGGGCATTTGCTCGCAAGCACTGCAGCGGGGTTGACTCAGTTTGACGAGCGCCTCATTTCCCATCTTGCTTCCCAGGTTGCGGGGCTTCTGCGTCCTTGACCCCCGTGTCTGGCTTTGAACTGTAAGGATCCTCAGAAACTTCAGAAATAAAGTCATTTTCGTAGACGGCAAATTAATGCGAACGTCGCCTGTCTGGCAGAGAAAGTATAAACAGCCTCTTTAATTAAGTGAACATTATGCTTGATAATAGAAGTATTAAAAAACTATGGAATGCCACTTTGCTAACAAATCGTGTTTCTGTAGTTCCTCTCTTCTTTGGATTTTTCCTGGGCGTCTTGCATAACGCAGATATGTGATGCTTATAATAGTAGTAATAGCTAATAGTGGTAGTTAAGACGTCACTGACATTTTGCTGTGTGCCATCCCATGGCTTTGTCCTTACAACCGGTGTGGGGAGGGACTCTTGCCATCCTTGTGGAACAGGGGAAAACTAAGGCACCAGGAGGGTAGGAGACTTGTCTGAGCTGTGTGTGCAGAAGCCAGATTGGAGTCCAGGCTATCAACCACCACACTGCTCTGCCCCACACTGGGTGTCCGGTCTCCCCCAGGGCAGAGAAACCCCGGGATGAACGAGCTGCTAACCAGAACCCGACCCAGGAGCAGTGTGGGGGGCAGTGGTGTGACCAGGCAGGCAAGGTGAGGTCTCAGCTGAGATGAGAAGGGGCAGGTGATGGCCACATGGGTGGTCTGGATGATTCCAGTCCACCAGCAGGAGCCAAGGCTTGAGGGATTGGGGGTGGGGGTGGAGGAGACCCTAATGCCGGGAGGGTGGGGAGCTGGGCAGGAGAGAGTGTCCGTTCTCTCTCCCCACTGTGCCCTCACACTTGGCAAGCACACGTGAGCCTTCCCGCGTGACGTGGGGCTGTGTGACCACGTCCCCCTTGTTTCCATCCAAGCTGTCATTTGTCAAGATGCACACCGCTCATCAGGCACCGTACGGCGCTCTTGTTTGAGATCATCTGGAATCACGGACCCTCACGACCCTGAGTGGTAGATGCTCAGAGATAAGTCTTTATACCTAACAAGTTTGCCCTCAGATATCTCCCATTTTGTGGTGCCTTTCTGAGTAGCCGCTATATACTGAACTAAGAATTAGTACAAGATGAGAAGCCCCACTGGGCCTTCCCTCCCTCAGGCCCAGGGCCACCTGGTCCTTCATAACCGGGCCACGGCTGATGGAATGAATGGCAGGCTATAGTTGCCCAGAAGGTCTGGAACTCAGGTTAGCTTTGTGGTAAAGGTGATGACTGATGGAAGGTTCCAGAATGTTTGAACCCAGAGGGTATAAACGGAAGGGGCAGCATCAGTAGAACCCCGGTGGGGATGCATGGTTACAGTTGTGTTTCCGTAGTGGGGCCCCCCAGAAATCGTCATGTGATGACTGCCTGGAGCCAGCAGGACACTGAGCTTGCTCTTTCTGAGGAGTCCTCGGCTCCTATTTTAATATCCTCCTTAACTGGGAGTTATTTTTTCAAGTATTTCATGTTTTTCCTTTTCTGTTTTTCCCGCTTTCTTCCCCCTTATTTTCTGGTTAATTTCTGGTATGACTGCACTGGGGCTCCATAAAGGCTTCAAGAATGCTCCCAGTGTTTTCGGGTATTCCTTGGATACTCGCACAGCAATCGCATTTTCTCCAGGATAGGAAGTTTGATGTAGGTCGATTAAATTCAGCTCATCGGTGATGTTGTGTTTTGTGGTGGGTGCCATATGTTCTGTCTGTGGGACTATCGGATTTCGGGAGCTGGGCTCACGTTCCCTCACGTGACTGCGGGGAACGTCCTTCTCTCCGGATTACCGCTAACCGTGTCTTCAGCGTGATAATCAGATCTTTTTGTCACTTTACAGTTTTGTCAGTGTAAAAATCCTCTCTAGTGTGTGTTCAACATTTCCAGTCCCGTTTTCTGATACTCAGCTGTCCCCCTTTGTGGGTCGTCTTGCTTTAGATGGATTTCATGCCGTGTGTAAGCGATTCTTTTCACTGGCTGAAAGCCCCCTTTCTGGACTGTTCTTCTTCGGTGTAGTGATGCTACCATTGGTTTTGTCGCCACCTGATCTGAAGAGTTTGCTTCTCGGCCCTCTTGGTGAGCTCCTTCTCCTTGGTTTGGGGTTAGAACGGAGAGCATGCCCACTGGAATCACCAGAGTGTCAAGAGTGTGTGCGGGGTTGGTTCTCATGGACTGTTCCCTGGGCCACGTGAGACTCTTGGCCAGGCTCCCGTCCTCCATCCCTCCTCTTCCCACGGCCCAGTTTTCACTGAGAAGTTTGACGTGTGTGTTTTTGCGTCTGTTGTTACCCAGTTTTTGTTGTGTGGGGATATCTAATTAGGTGGGTTTTGCGGTCTTGTGTGCATATGGTTTTGATTGTGTATGTTTAATGCTTTCATCTGGGGATGACTGTGGGCTATGGTGAGGGTCTGGGTCCCAGCCCCCACCCCAGTGCTCAAAGCACCCCCTTCTCTGTATTGGGGATGTTGTGTGGTACGTGTACTGCTGGGTTTCTGTGGGACTCCGCAGTCACGTCACGGCCCGTGTGTGCTGACGTCAGCTGTGAGCGGAGTGGCTCTGTGACCCCGCCCCCCCTTGTTCTTGCCGCCCATTCATTGACTGAGTCCTTCACGCACACCAGCGGCTTCAGCGTGCTGGACACGGTTCACCCGTGGCCTCTGCTCTTTCCCAAGTACTGAAAACACGATGTGGCCTGCAGACTTCTGAGGCCTTCCTGGCTTTGTAGAGTAAGCCTAAACTTTTCGGCGTGACATGCCTACAGGGACTGGCAGGCTGGCCTTTGAGCACTTTTATCTCCAGCCTGCTCTTCCCTGCATCCTCCAGGCCAGTCCCTAAGATTCCACCATGGTTCCGGAAGTGATGCGTGTTTGTACCACTGGTCCTTGTTTTTGCTGCCTCCTGCCTGGTGGGACTCTCCTCCCAAGGCCTTAAGGCTAAATATCCCCCCTTCCCTGTGGCATCTGTCCGTCTGTCTCTCTCTCACACACACACAGTGACCCTCAGCGTCCTGATGTCTCAGTTCTGGCCGCTCTGGGCAGAACTCCACAGTCCTCCCGCCCCCATCTGTCTGTCTGTCTGTCTGTCTGTCACACACACACACACACACACACACACACACACACACACACAGTGAGCCTCGGCGTCCTGGTGTCTCAGTTCCGGCTGATCTGGGCAGAACCCTGTAGTCTCCAGCATCAGTACTGAGACCTGGCACAGGCAGCATCCTTACTTTTCTTGTGACCACAGGGGAGGTCTTGGTGAATCTCTAAACCTCAGCAGGTTTAGAATATCACCTGTGAAGGTTAAAACTATCGCACAGGTCCCTCCCCTAGAGAGTCAGTCGGCCTGGGGCTGGGGCCTCTGCATCTCTAAATTTAAGAGCATCTTAAGGTGACTCTGCCCAGCCAAGACAGAAAATCACCAGGTTAGAGTGACCACCCCCCCACCCCATTGGAATACGCATCTCAGATATCGTTCCCAAGATGATGTTTTTCTAAGCTTTTGGTGTACCTAAATCCGTTTTATAAGAATAACAAGTGCTTTTGTAACAATTCCAAGTATTACAGACAATAGAGGGTGAAAAGTGAGTCTCTCTTCTCCCCCTGGAGCGGGCTGTCTCCCAGGGTCTAGACCACTTTCCTTGGTTAAGTGACCTTGACTGACCTTGGCTGATTCCTTCCGTCCGCGGTGGATTCTGCTGACCTGTACTGCTCAGGTTTCTGTGTCTGTGTGTTCCCAGGTGGCGTGCAGGTAGACTTGTCTTTTTTGTTTATTAGCTTTGGGGGAGCAGGGTCACTTTTTGCCACATCAAACAACTGGGAGTGGAGGGTTTTTTTTTTTTTAACTGCTTCAGACCTGTCTTGTGGGTACCAGGCCCGAATTGAAAAGAGTGTGTGTGTGTAGCTGCAGGGCGCTGCCAGATACATATTTGTTCATAAGCAACCTGAGCAAACGAACTAGGCTACGGTATATATGACCTCCCTCTCTCCCTCTCTCTCTTTTTTTAATATTTTATTTATTTATTTGAGAGCGAGCACAAGATGGGGGAGGGGCAGAGCGAGAAGGACAAGCAGACCTCCCCGCTGAGCTTGGAGCCCCACCCGGGGTTCGATGCCAGGACCCCGAGATCATGACCTGAGCCGAAGGCAGATGCTTCACTGAGCCACCCGGGCGCCCCTATGACCTCCCTCTCTTTTTAAAAATCTTACTGACTTATTTTTAATTGTAAACAACCACATAATATGAAATTTGCCATCTTGATGGTTTTTAAGTGCACAGTTCCGTAGTGTAAAGACATCTACATCCCCCAACTTTTTTCGTCTTGCAAAACTGAAACTTACCCATCAAACCACATCTCCCCATTCCTCCCTCTCCCCAGCCCCTAGTAACCACCTTCCTGCTTTCTGGCTCTATTATAAACGTGACTGTTTTAAATCCCTCCTCTGGGTGGAATCGTGCAGTATTTGTCCTCTTGTGACTGCCTTCTTTCACTCAGCGTAATGTCCTCAAGGTGCGTCCGTGGCAGAGTGGGTGACAGGACCTCCTTCTTTTCAAGACAGGATAATATTCCATTGTGAGGATAGACCCCATGTTCTTTATGCGTTCATCTACACACAGACATTTGGGTTGCATTTCTTGGCTCTTGTGAATAACGCTGCTATGCACGGGAGTGTGCAAATATCTTTTGAGACCCTGCTTCCAATGCTTTTGGATGTATATACCGAGAGGTAGGATCGCTGGGTCATATTGGTGCTTCTGTTGTTAATTTTTCGAGGCACTACCATGCTGTTTGCACAACGGTTGCACCTTTTTACATTCCCAGCTACAGGGCACGAGGGTCCCAGCTCCGCAGGGTCCCCAGCACCTGCTGCGTTCTGTCGGTTTGATGGTAGCCACCCTAATGCGGGTGAGGTGGTACCTCCTTGTGGTTTTGCATTCAGGAATTATTGACGGTGAGTGTCTTTTCATGCTTGTGGGCAAGTCTGCTCCTTCTCAATGGCACTTAGTTACTTAGATTTTCCATAAATTGTTTTCCACAAGCCTTTTTCTTTACTATATAGGTACAAACAGGGCTTGGGGTAAAAATGAAGACTCTAGTGAATTGTTCGAGATGTCCGGGGTTTTCTCCTATCACACAGTTGTTGGGGGAGCTTATTTCTGGAGTAGACCATTTA
Source organism: Halichoerus grypus (assembly GCF_964656455.1). Taxonomy (NCBI): domain Eukaryota; kingdom Metazoa; phylum Chordata; class Mammalia; order Carnivora; family Phocidae; genus Halichoerus; species Halichoerus grypus. The sequence goes on from NC_135715.1 coordinate 188,378,292, forward strand.
GAAGGAGACGTTTCTTCATGAAAAGAGGGAACAAGCCCTCTCCCGGCATTACTCTCAGAAAGCCACCTCCCCCCTTGCAAATTGTTTCAAGAACCCATATAATGGAAGTCCAGTGTGAGGAATAACATCTAAAACACCCACATCGCCCTGGGGACCTGGAACCTGAGGCTCGAGGCTGCCCAGGGCCCATGAAGGCTGGCCGTTCATTGTCCGGTCTGTTTGTGTATGAGCGATCTGTGCTTCTCGTAGACTCAGAAAATGCAGCCTGTAGAAGAAATTAAAAGTCACCTGACTGCCTATACCTCCATCACTGTGAGATAAATATCACTTGGACATTATTTCAGAAATGGGGTCACTCGCGCTCAGTCCTGCAGACCTGCTTTTTCGCTCAGCAGCGGTGGGAAAGCGCTGGCTGGCCACCCTGGCGTCCCCTGCACGTGTTCGGCGACATGGCCATCCCGGCGTGAGGTGGAACGCTGTCTTCCCGGGGCCGTTGTTGGCGGTAGCTCTTCACGCACTGCGTGGTGACCGAAAGCAGGAGCGCACCCTCTCCTGCGCACCCGGGCCAGCCTTGCTTGCGATTCCGGCAGGCGTCCCCAGCTCGATAGACACCCTCGCTGGGCAGAAGCCGTGAGTGCTCCCTCTGTTCTGAAAGCAAGCCAGCGAGGCATTGTCAGCCGCCCTTCATGGGGCAGGCACCAGCCTAGCAGCCACTCCAGCTTTGGGGGAAGAAATACATGCTTCGGGCCCTCTGGAGCAGACAGTGAATGCTTTCTCTCACTTCCCTCCGCCCTGCTCCCCTTTCTGAAGCCTGGATTTGGGGGGGCCTGCAGGTAGCCCCGCCCACATGGAATGTGAGCCCCTTTCGAAGGGCTTTTCTGGGTCTAGCTTGACAGGTGTGGTTGGGAAACTTCTCCTGAACCCCCGAGAAGGAATGTTTTCCTTTATTGTGGGCCAGCTCCTCACCAGCCGTGGGAAAACGCATTCAGAGATCTGTGAACTTGACCCCACGTGCTCCCGGTAAGAGACTGCGCTGGGCGGAGGGGGTGGGGTGGCTCTAGGAGGACACAGGGCTCTAGGCTAACAGCGATCCTGAGGCACGACTTTGAGGCAAGAGCTCCTGGAAGCTTCAGCCTGACCAGCCCTGAGGCTTCTGCCTTAGGGATGGGCTTTGCCCTTTCGGTGCTCAGGGAGACCCGGGGCTCCTGCCCTTGCTGGCATGGACGAGCTTTCCTAGCTCAGAAATAAACAAGGGAGTCATTGCTGGGCACAGCTTCTCCGGCTTCTTGCTACTTCCTCCCTCCCCATGGTGCCCTGTGTGTTGACTGGGTGGTGTTGGGGTGCTTTTTGGCCAATGAGTGGGAGGAGGGAGGGAATTAGGTGGATCTGAGCCAGTTGGTTGCGCCCACACTGGAGGGGGATACAGTGCACCTCGAACCACAGCAGGCCTGCCCGGCTGGGACACGTGGCAATTTGTAATGGGGATAATCGTAAAACTCACCCTGATTACAGGCGCGTGTGACATGCGCCTGGCACACATCTTGGTCTTGCCCCTGGGAGCAGGCCGAGCGTGGCCCAGCCAGTAGCTGCCTCGTGCTTTGCAGAGTTCGGGGCCTGGACAGGTGAAGCCTGGGGTGCGAGGCAGGAATTGAACTGTCACAGCCACGAGGAGCCTCGGGAGACCGACTAAATGTCACGTGGTGTCCTGGATGGGACCGAAGAAGGATAGCCGGCGGGGCGGGGGGGGTGGTGGCAGGGAAATCTGGTTAAAGAATGGACTTTAGTTTATTATATGTGTCTGCATCTGTTCATCCTCTGGACAAATGTGTCATCCTAATGTGAGAGGTTAGTAAAAGGGAAACTGGGTGTCGGGAGGTATATGGCAACTCCCTGCATTATCTTCACATCTTTTCTGTAAATCTGCATCTATTCTAAAAGAAAGCTTATCTTTAAGAATAGACAAAAGAGTGTTAGGGAAGGCAGTGGGCAGTGGGGGCCCCTGGCGTGGCTCTCGGCTGGGCTGGCCCTCTGCACGCATGTCTGCGTTACGAGGCCCCACCCCTGCTGGTGTTGGGGTGCGGGTAGCCTGCTAATGCCGGCCAGTGGTACCAGGCGCCCCCAGCCAGGGGGAGCCCAGGGCCCCCACGCCCTGGCCAGAAACAGCCCTTCTCTACAAAGCCAAGTGCAGTGGGCCCGGTCCACTCCGGCTCGGGCCGTGGCCTGACTCTTTCCGTCAGCACGTTCTTTGTTCTCCCCTGGACCAGACATTTAGAGGTGAGCCGCTCTCCTGGCCAATGAGCGAGCTGGCTTCCAAACACAAACACAGATCATCTTTTTGCCAGGTGAACTTGAGAAAGGGAGCAGAGCAGCAGGGACAATGGGCCCATTTATAAGCTGCTCTGACTTTCAGAGTCCAGAACGTCGGGCTTCAGAGTGGGGCTGCAGGTGCTGGGGTGGCGTCCCAGGACCCCACTAATCCTTTTAGCAACTCGAGATTGATGTATGGACAACAGGATGAGATTGTCTCCTCTGAAGATGGCCGATTAACGTATGTACAGAATACACACGGCTGCTTTGAGGCCTCTGTCCTTTAGGTGTTTTCGGTTTATGCCGTGAGTCGGGGCACAGGGATCGAGCACCGTTACATGCCCAGCACCGGGAAAGCCGCCAGGGGCACGCATGCACGCACTCACAGACACGGGGTTCGGAATCTCAGGCAAGAAGTCTTTTTTACAGGACCTGACGTGAGGGGAGCGTGTGGACAAACGCTGGTCCCCGGCTGCACCTGCCGTCTTCCAGCCCAGCGCTTCTCAGATCTCTGTGCTCAGAGATCACCCGGGGGATCTTGTTAAAATGCAGATCCTGGCACAGGAGGTCTCGGGGAGGTGCTTTTCTGACCTGAGACTGCACTTTGAGTGGCAGGGCCTCCGCGGTCGGCAGAGTTTCCGTCTGGGCTGGCAGTGGTGGTGCCCTCTGGGAGGAGAGGGCTCATGCTTCACAACTTGTCAGAAATTTTGTCAGAAGGATGAACTGAGAGATAAGCCTGCGCCTGAGTAAAGGGAGGAGATTGCAGAGAGACAAGGCGGTGGCAGGTGGGAGGAGCGGGAGAGCCGGGAGCGTCCGAGGCGGCTTGTGGGGGTGTGTGTGTGTGTGCGCACGTGGGGTTCTGTCCTGTGAGCACGGAGGTGGCTCTGACCGTGGACGTGGCACTGTTCTAACACTCCACACCTATGATTCACTCCCCACAACAGCCCCACAAGGTGGACACCGTTTTTGCCCCTTTTCAGAGAGGAAGGTGGTTCGCCTGCCTGCTCAAGGCCCTGCAGTTAGGCGAGGGTGGGAACCGGGTCCTGAACCCTGGGCAGTCCCAAGTCTGCACATCAGCGCTCAGGGGGGACAGGTGGCGTTTCCCGGGGGATGTGTTTGCACTCATGTGCATCGAACCAGAGTTTCCAGGCCCTGCACTGGGTGAGCACCAGCCACTGTGAGCCTCTGGGGTCCACCCTTCTCAGAGATGAGCCCCGGGGCCCCAAGGGCTCACGTGAGGTGACCCAGAGCTAGGATGGCCCCTTCTTTTAGGGTCCTGACTGCACCAGGGACCCCCCTCATGGCTGGCGAGGCTCTCCAGCAGGTCCTCCCCCGGCCTCCCTTTGCTTCTCAAACCCGGGTGTCTGTCTCTCCATCCCCAACCGAGACTCACGACACATTTCAGTTAAAAACCACAACATTCCCCATACGGTCATGGAGGAAACTCGTCCAGATTCCTCACGTGCTTAAGGTACCTTAGAGAAAACACAGTTTCTGGTCCCTTCTCTAGTAGGAACAGGCTGTGCGGTTTGTGGAGGATTTTCCCAGGGAAGGCCTGGGTTTTAGGGGGCTGGACTTCGAGAGTTCTTTATTCCTTTGTGTTCCTTCCTCCCTTTCAACATGTTGCCTGGCCATGGGACAGGAGTCAGGAGAGCGGGGTGGCTCCCGCCGCCACGGGCCTCGCGGGGTGTGGGGGGGCGGGCGGTGCTCTGGTCCCCCTCCGGTGATCCATTCATAGTGTGCATTTCCTCATGTCATCTGGAGAGGTGCTTCGTTCACTCATTCACTCAACAACTATTTGGGATCCTGCTACGACCAGGGTGTGCAGGGCCGGGCAAAATGCAAGGTCCCAGGCACTGTCCTCCCTCTCAGCCCGTGGGCTCAGGGACCAGAGGCTCTGTCCCTGCTCCCCCTTCCCCCCCACCGAAACCTTGGAGGCCTCGCTGGCCTGCCCTCGGGCCGTTTGTGCCCACTGACCAGTGCAGGAACTCTGGCTGGGCTGGTTCCCTGCCGCTGACGTCACGTCTCTCTTCTGTAAGTCTGCGTAGAAAGTTCTTTTGTTCGGCAATATTGGCATGATTGAATCAATGCTGTAGCCAAACAGGATGTGGTCTGGGTGACTCCCAGCTTGCAGCCATGGATGGTTCTTGTTTTTAGTTGTCTCAAGAGGTAACACCCACCACCACCACCACCACCGTGGGCGCAGGGCACTTTGGGGCCCTGGAGGGGAGCCCCTGGCCTGATGAAGGGGGGGTGAACTCTGCAGGGCCTCTGACCCCACCTTTAACTGCAGGGAAGGGAGTCGGGGAAGAGGTGGGGTGGATTCTGAGTCATAATCCAGCCCTGGAGGAGAAGGCTTCCAGGTAAAGCTTGGAGGCCTTTGAACTTGGTTTGCTGGGAGGAGAGAGAAGGATTTCCAGGTGGGCCCTGCTTCTGGGTGGAGGCTGGTCTGTTTTGTTTGCGGGGCAGGGTGCGCGGGGGGCGGCGGCAGTGTGCAGGGCGCCCATCCTCGCTCTTCCACGAGGTGCCGGAAGGCCAGCCCTGGGGTCCCTAAATGTTGAGTAGATACAAAAAACACTTTGGGGGGTGAACAGAAAAATCAGGAATACAGTGAATGCCTGTAGAGACTTATGTAGCCATTACCCGGGCCGAGAAGTAGAACTTCACCTTTGAATTCCTGCCCCCTCCATGCCCATGTCCTCTCACCCCGTCCCCAGTGTGTTTTACCCAGTCTAGCGTAAGCTTTTAAGTAGCCCCTAACTTGAACTTGGTGGTTTTCCCCTGCTATTCATAGTTTTTCCACATAGCCAATAAACATTGGGTCCTTAAGCATTGTCCATTGTTTTTCGTGTTTGCAACGTACATGTACATGGAAGCATGCACTTTCTGTTTGTGGCTGGCCAACCCTGATGTGGTCCCCAGGGGTCCCCACCTGTTATTCACACCCTTGAGTAATCCTTCCCCTGCTGTGGCTAGCCTGGCATCCCACTTCTGATAGGGTTCGTCCAGTGATGGACATCCCTTCATGGTTAGGTTACATAGGATTATAACTTCCTTCTTGAAGACAGACTCTGTCTCTTGCTTGCTTTGATCATGCACGATGCCATAGAGAGGGTCCCACTTGGCAAGGACCTGAGGCCTGTGGTCCGATAGCCGGCAAGGGACTGAAAGCTGCCAGTAAGTACGCGAACCTTCAGATGAGGCCCAGGCCTGGCTCAGGTCTTGACTGTAGCCTGAAGTAGAGGACCCAGCCAAGCCACGTCTGGATCCCCGACCTACAGGAACCGTGAAGTGGGTGTGTTGTGTGTGGTCATTTGTTACGCAGCGCGGGGTGCCCGATGCGTAATCTTCTGAGAGTTCCTTTTTGGCTGCACATCATGTTCCTGAGGTTCACCTGTGGGGATGGGGTCTAGCTGTAGTTTATTGACTCTTACTACAGTGTGATTTTCCACTGTACGCTCATACCTCCGTTTACTTACTCCCTTTGCCCTCAAGGGCCAGAGCTTGTTCATAGCCCTTGCTGTTACCACCTGCACGCAGATGCCTCTCTCGGGGGGTCCCGCCGTGGGGAGCCCCACAAACAACGTTCGGGTCATTCGGGTTGCTCTGCATCCCCACCACCGCTCCCTGTGGTCAGACTTGTCATTTTCGGAGGAGGTCTGATGGAAGGGAGAGGGTATCCGATTTGTTTTAATTTTTGCTTCCTTCTGGACAAATCACCGTAAACTTGTTTATCGGCTTTCCTGGTGTTTCCAAGGTGAAGGTCCTTTTCATGGTTTTTAACTCCTTTTCCTTACTCAATGGCAGGATTTCTTTGAATTTTCTGGACAAAGAGCCTTTCTTGGCTTGGAGTGGTGCAAGCTTTCCCGTTTGTCATTTGGCCTCGCAGACTTTCACAGTCCCAATAAGTCAAAAGCCGAATCCTGTCGCAGGGGGCTCATTTACAGAATTACTTTCGAGGGTGCCAGTTCTGGCCCATCGAGGTCCAGTCTTTGGGTGGCCTTGGCTGTCCCTGTGAAATTAGGCTCCTGCTTACTGTAATTATTTGACTCTGCATCCCTGTTGGCGAGTCTGCCCGCTGGGTCTCCTGTGGGCCACCCCCTTGGCCTGGGAGTATTTTTGCTCAAGGAGCTGGTGTCAGCCTCCGTCATTTTGGAGAAATCCGTGAGTCAGCACTGGGCCTGGGGCTCGGGGTGCTCCCTGCCCGCCAGCCACTCTCAGTCTGCATTTTGCTCTGCACTCTGGAGGTGGTCCCTCCACTGATGGAATGTGGGTCCGGGGAGACTGTGCCCCGCATGTTTAGAACAAGTACGTTCCTAGAGAAAGTTAAAATTAGAAAAAGCGGTTCCATTTCCTGCCATTCAGTGGCAGTTGGCTTCTGTTTGTTTGCACAGGGATTTTTCTGGTAACAGTCTGTAGTCGGTTTCTGTGGAATGTGAGGTGAAGTCATGATTTTCGGGATGGAGGTGATCTGTTTCCATGGCGATCTTTGTTGTTGGAAAGTGGCTGCTTTGTTTGTGAGTTCTTGCAGATGATGCGGGAATGGAAAAATATTATTGAAACAACCTTTTTCTCCAGCCAGCAAGAATTGTTTTATTTATTTATTTTAAAGTTCTTTAGTGGGAAGTTACTATCTTTGTTAGTGAAGTCCGGAAGGAGTGGACCACAGCGGGCTTGGCGGCTGATCGCCCCTCCTCCTTCCTGGGAGGCCACCCCCCACCCCTCCCCGGAGGTGAGGCACAGCCTGGGGTGCCCACCCTTGTACACCCCCCACCCCCGTAGGGGTGTAGGTTTAGCAAATAAAAATGCACGACATCCAGGTGTATTTGACTATCTGGGACATATTTACACTAGTACAGTTATTTGTTCTGCGTTTGAAATTCAAATTTAACTGGGTGTCCTGTATTTTCTCTGGAGAGCCAATGCCCCCTCAGCCCCGGCTGTTCTTTGCCGTCCTCGTTCTGGGTCTCACGTGGTGCCTGGGCCTCTCCCAGGTGCGGAGGGGCCTCGCCTGCTCTGGGCTGGCTTGCTTGCGGCACTCGGGGACACACCTGTGGCTCCCCCAGTTTTGTTCCGTGCGGAGCGTGGACGCCTCCTGGTGCTGACATGGGGCTGGCCATCTGGCAGAGCGCTGCAGGGCCCACAGCCTGCCCTGCGGCATGTAGCTCATAAATGCAGAGTGGGGGCTTGACATGCCGGTCTGCCTGACGGAAGGTCCGGGAGCAGGAGGGCACTGGAGAAATGTAGCGTCATCCTCTGGAGAGCACGAGTGCTCATCAGAGACGCACCCCCAGGCAACCGGAAGGAGCTCACCTGGGCTGGCTGGCCTGGAAATGCCAGCCTCGAAGTGGGGGCGGGGCGTGCTGCCGAGAGTGAAGTCACAGGCTTTGGGGGAGAGGTGGGTGGGAGCTGGACCTTGGGTCATTTTTGCATGGGCAGGGAGGGGACTGAGGAGGCATTCCCTACAGGAGAAGGTGGGATGTGTGTGCAGGGGTTTTGGGGTTGGGCGGCTGACCTGGTCAGTGAAGGGAATTGGCCGTGGGTACTAAGGAGGCTGGAGATGGAATAGGGCCAAACGGAGGAGAGCCTTGAAATGGCTCGGGGAAGCCAGGCCCCAGGTGGGCAGGTGGCAGGGGAAGCAGGTGAGCGGGGAAAGCAGGTGAGGCAGCAGGAGGGTAGGTTTGGCGGAAGAACAGGGCAGCTGGGACCCCCTGGGAGTGGATGAGTTGCTCCAAAATCAAACTGCAGGTGGTGGGTATGAACGTTCAGGGAACAGGTACTAGTAATGGAGCATCTGACTATGTGCTAGGTGCAGGCTTGGGGCTGGGGACACAGCAGTGAGTGAGACGGGTGGGTTCCTGCCCCCACGGACGGAGCAGGTGAGCTTGTTCCAGACACGGATGTGACTGCTCTGGGGGCTTCTGTAGTTCGACTGAGTGAGCACCTGCTGTGCTCCGGGGGTCCCAGCTGAACACGACGATGTCCCTGCCTTCATGCAGCATTTGCTTCTAGTAGAAGAGAAAGGAAATAAAACGATCAACAGAGAATGTCAGGAGTGATAAGTCGCCTGAGGGATTGGGAGGGGGGTGGAAGTGTGCTGGTTTGGATGGGATATGGGATGGCTGAATTTTACCCCCCCCCAGAGATATTCCCATCTTAATCCTAGAACCTGTGAATGTTACTTTATACGGAAAAAGGACTTTGCAGATATGATTCATTTAAGGAGAGATTACCCTGGATTATCCTAAATATAATGTAATGGCAAGTGTCATTTTAAGAGAGAGAGGCAAAGGGATCTGACCCCAGGGAAGGCCTTGTGATGAAGGAGACAGGGATCAGGGTGGTGGGCTTTGAGGATGGAGGAGGGGCCACAAGCCAGTAACACAGGTGGCCACTCGAAGCCAAAAAAGGCTGGGAAGCGGATTCTCTCCTTAGGGCCTCCAGAAGGAACCAGACCTGCCAGTACCTTGACTTTAAGACTGGTTTCAGATTTCTCACCTCCAGACTGAAAGAGAATGAGTTGGCATTTCAGGCCACCAAGTTCCTGCGAGGGATTGAGGAAGTGACATTTGGGCAGAGCCCTGAATGCAGGGGACTGAAGGTCGTAGCTCCTGGCGCCTTCAGAAGGCTGCGGTGGGCTTCCCTGCTGACATGTGGCCTGGGACTGCAGGGCCTGAACTGGGTCCAGGCCCAACCTAAGGCCAGGAACTCTGTGGGAGTTGTGAGCTCTGATGGCCTTGGCCTTCAGCCTGGACTCAAGCCAGGGCAAATGTATTTATTTTTAATGTAAAATGTCCGTTGGAGCGTGAATACCCTTTGCTTTTCTCCAGTTTAGCAGAGTGTAAATGTATCTTATTATTATTATTATTTTTTTTTTTAGAGAGAGAGCACACGTGAGTGACGAGGGGTCTAGAGAGGGAGAGAGAGAATCTCAAGCAGGCTCCAGGCTCGGCACAGAGCCCAACACGGGGCTTGATCCCACAGCCCTGGGATCATGACCTGAGCTGAAATCAAGAGTCAGACGCCACCCAGGCGCCCAATGTATCTAATTAATGGAACAAAATATTTCCTTGGCTTTCTAAACTGGGAATTTCTGACACTATAGAATAGCCCACTGGCTTGGACCAGAGCTGCCTGAATGTGCTCATTCGTATCACCCAGCTGTGTCTGTGCCTTGGCCAGAAGGCCCAGTGGTGAGCTGCCAGGTTCACATTTGTGAATCCATCTGTTTTGATTGACCTCTGAATGCAGAGCCTGACGTAAGGAGTTGGGGACTCCCACCTGCAGAGGGACTTCCGCCCCGTGCACCTGGCGTCCTCCCTGGGCACCTGCTGGCCGGCACCTTCCCCATCTAGAGCCCCCGCACCCGGTTCTGCACTCGGGTGAGCATTTTGTCCCTCGGTGTCTTCCGTTTCCAGGCTTGAATTTCTGTGCCTACTTGCTCTTCCTTCCAGTTCCAGAATGCAGGACCCGAGTTTCTTCCTTCCCTTGCTGTCCCTCTGTGCTTTACGAGGAGCAGAGGCCCATGGGAATTTGTGAGATGACACAGAGTGGCCCGTTGATACTAACCTCCTGCTGTCCCCTGAACCAAACGGGCACCAGCCACAGAAGCTCGGGCTGCGTTTATAGTCGTGTTCACCTCTCATGCTTAGTTTTCGGTTGCTTATGATGAAGGCAAGCCTAAGTAAATACCCAGAGCCCGCATTCGGAGAGACGGGTCATGCAGGGGCAGATGGCTTTGTCGGGAAGAGAGATGGCAGACAGAACCCACCTCTCAGGCCCCATGATAACCACCTGGCCTGCTGTGTTCTCTCCAGGACCCCATTCCATGAGTTCACGCTGTAGCAGGAAGCTGGGGGGACCCAGAGGGAGGTGACTTTCCACGCAGCCTTGCTGGTGGCCAGGGGGATGGTAGTCCCCCAGCCCGGTGCCATCAGTGGAAACGTTTCCCGAGGCGCACACCAGTCCAGTGGCTTTTTCGAGTTTGCAGGGTTTTCGTAACTTTTTTTTTGAAGATTGCATTTTTTAAAACGTCTTGGTTAAAAAGTAGGATATTCCCTGAGGTTGGGGACTGCTTTGCATTTCTGGATAACATTGTGCTTATCTCAACAAAGAGATTAGAAACTGCAGATTCATTTTGGATAAATATTTAAAAATACAGAATGGTCCCCTTATTACTTTATTCAGGTCTCGGGCTTCAGAAAGTGTGTGTCCCAGCGCTTCTGTTTCTGACCCAGTTTCTAGATACGCTTTGCGGGTATGGTTTGTTCTCGGAGGCAGGGGGAGGGGAGTGGTCTGTGATACATAGTTGGATTAATGAATGATGGATCATTTCGTGCTCTTAGAGAGTAAGTATTCTGCCCTTTGCTCCACCACTTTGGCTGGGTTTTCTAAACCACAGTCCCATGGGGCGGCCGGTGCCTCCCCCCTCAACAGCCCTTTTACAAAGCTGAATAGGGAGGGGAGGCTTCCCAGGGTCTTAGTTTGGGATGAGTCAGGCGTGGAGCTGCGTGTCTCCCTCTCTTGCCTCTTAAACTGTTGCCCAGGTGACAGGTTGCCAGGGTGACGATTTGACCCCAGGAAGGAGCATCCGAGAGGTCACCAGGCTGGTGGCCCTGGCCGAGGAGGGGCGAGCGGGTGGCCGTGGGGCTCTGGAAGAAGCAGCCAGCACTCACGCCCGGGCCGGGTGACTCCCCACCCTGCCCGCCACTGAGAAGAACATTCAGCACAGCATTCAGACAGAGCCAGGACTCGAGTCCCGGTCCTAACAGGGTCTGAGTCTTCAACACACCAAGTTATCCGAAATATTCTCAGCCTTCTCAGCATTTGCTGGGGCGGGGGGGTGGGGGGGTGGGGGGGGTGGTGCTCTGGACTCTGTACCCTCTCCCAAGACTCACACCTGAACTCCTTTCACCTGGTGCAGGCAGGGTACTTAATTTCCTCCTACTTTAAAACCCTTGGGAGGTTTTATAATTTATGTCTCAGAAGAAGGAAAGAAGGAAGGAAGGGTGATATCGGAGCCCAGTGTGGCATCTTTATGCCCTCACTCTGAGCCATCTGGTCTTACCGCAACCTGCTTTGTCTTCCTCTGTTCACTTTGCATTTGACCATCTTCTGTGTATCAGTCACTGGTGCTGGCCCAGCACCATGCCTGGTGACCCCGGCTTTCCACTTCCTGACCTCAGGTCCGTGGTCGAAAGTGTCTGGTCTCAGTTGTCTCATCTCGGAAATGGGCGCAGCGATACCTGCTTGCCCACCTCATGGCATCACTGTGGGAAACAGCCAAGAGGCCTAGTGGGAAAGTACGTCATCAACCATCATGCGTGGTACCAGTGGTTCTCAAAGTGTGGTTCAGGGACCAGGAACGTCACCATCGCCTGGGAGCAAGGGAGAAGAGCAGGCTGTCAGGCCAGCCCCAAGCCCCAGGGGTGGAGTCCAGCCGTCTGTTGGAATGAGGCCTCCAGGAGTCTGCCTGGCGCTAGGACAAGAACCACGGCCTGATGCAAATGTTAGCAGTTAGGTTCTCAACCTTTTACTTATTCCCCAATCATTTTGTGGGGTTTCTACTATGTAGTTGGCACTAAGTATTTGGTCCTCCACGTTCCAAAGAAGAACAAGTCTAATTGGATAGACTCTTGCATGATATGGAGAGCCTGGTTTTACACTTGAGGAAACCAAGGCCCAGACTCGAGTTAGGCCGTGTCACCAAGGCCGTTGAGCTCGTGAAGGGCGGAGCTGAAATGCGAACCCACAGAAATCCTCCATTTACCTGGCTGCCTCCTGCCAACAGCCCGCTCCCAGACGCAGCTCCCTGACTGGAGCCATCGCCCATTTATCCACGGGCACAGTTAGAATGAAAAAGAATCAAAAGTCAGACTCAAAAGCCCAGGATGCCGCCCTTGGGCAGCTCTCCTTCATTGTCCAGACACTGGACTTAAACTTCCGGTCTCACTGGGGACGCCCGGGCTTGCGAGCTGGGTCAGATTGCGAACATCCTTAAGTGACCACCCAGCTAGTTGGAAAAGTTAGTCAAATCCTGGAAGAAGAATAAAGTTCCTTTTCTTTTTTTTTTTTTAAGATTTTATTTATGTGGGGGGATGGGGAGGAGCAGAGGGAGAGGGACAAGCAGGCTCCCGCTGCTGAGCCCGACCCGGCTCCATCCCAAGACCCTGAAATCATTACCTGAGCCGAAGTCAAGAGTCAGATGCTTAACCCACTGAGCCACCCAGGCGCCCCAAAACTTTGCTTTTTTTAAATGCAAAAAGCCGTGTCCGTGAATCCTCGCTGGGTGGAGGTCTCTTCTGAGTGTGAGTTGGAGAGCCCCGTCGGGCATGAATCACAGCGCATCCTCCTGATTTCCACCTTAAAAGTCAAGTAACAGCGCAAAGATGTTAGTGAAGTCGTCTGTGTCCAGCTTTTTAAATTTTTCCTCAAAGGTTTAATGTTGTCTCATTTAGCAGGCCATTTTTAAGTGATTCACCTCAATGAGTCTGCAAAATGCTCTACTTGATTGTTGTGGAAGCTGCTCTGGTCTCACGCATGGCCATTTGTTTCTGTGATAATTAAATACATATAGATTTCCAGAACAGGGCCCACCAGCTGCAACCAGAGGGGGCAGAAACCCAGAGGAGGAGGAGAAACCGCACCTGCCTGCAGGTGTGAGCGTCCGTGTGTCTAAAAAAGGGGACAGGTAGCACTGAGTCCCTCTGTCACACACACAGACAAACAGAAGCCTCCACCCAGGGAGGAAGGACAGCCAGAAATGCCGGCCAGCCGCACGCAGTGACTAAGACCACCGGCTGGCTTCTGCGTCAGGTGCCCCGTAGGAACCCACAGGCCGGGAGCGTGAATGGACAGACACGTAAATAAACCACCGCAGGTGTCTGGTTGTTCGTCTCAATAAACCCCTTCCCCTTCGTGCTTAATATTCAATACAGGTTTCATACAGGAGAGGGAAAAGGATCACATACTCTATAAATCACATACTCGGTAAAATTTGAAATGTTGTGTAATTATGGGAAACATCAGTGAACCAGCTCTGCATTCTGGGTGAGAAAATGTCACCACCTAAATCAGGTGAGATTTCAGACACTTTGACTTGGCGGTAATCATCCACCACCTGCCTAAATAGGCTTTCAGTTAACGGTGTCATGTGTGTTGATGTTGACAACATTAAATATAAAGGCCATTGCCAGTCTACCAGAGTGTTATTTATTTATTTATTTTAGTTCTGTTAATTGGCTCTCTTATAGGGGACTGATTTTCTCCCATCACAATGAAGAACGCGGGGTGAAGTCAGGCCATGAGATCCCACTTTGTTCCGAGGGTCGCTCGCAACAAGACTGCTGGTGCTCAGCTGCTCTTGGGGGCGGGGCAGTCCCTCCCCGACTGAGGTCCAGGGGTAGCAGCTCTCTATAGCTATTGTGAGTTGATGGAGTTTGCCTTTGGGGCCATTCCTGTCTGTGTTTCTAGCCACGATGCCCATCGGCTTGGCCAGCGCGGCTGGCACTTAACCAGGCCCCTGTGGGTACGTGCCCACTTCCCTTTGCCCAGAGCCGAATACGGCCTGGCTCTTTGCCCCATTGCATGGGTAGGGCTGGTATAGCAATGGGGTCGGCAGACTCTCTCTGTAAAGGGTCAGACGGAATGTATTTGGTACACAAATGGGCGTGGCTCTGTTCAAGACAACCTGACTTACGGACACTGCAATTTGAATTTCATATAATATTCATGTCACAGAACACTCTTATTTTTATCTCCCACCTCCAGCTATTTAAAAATACAAAAACATTCTTTGTTCATGGGCCATACAAAGACAGATGATGCACTAGATTTGGCCCTTGGGCCAAAGTTTGCCTCCGGTGGAGGATGCTAATTTATCTGGTTCTACTTTCTATTCACTTTGGTGTCCTTCAGGATAAGGAGTAGGGATGAGGGAAAGCCAGTTCCTGCCGTGGAGAGACTCCAGAGATCGGCAGACATAGGGTACGAGCGATCCTTTGCTGATGGAGCCATACTTGTCCGTTATGGTGGCTTGGAAACCTTAAAAAAAATCTGTCATGCCCACAGCAGCCCCCAAGATGGGCGGTATCGTGAGAATTCCTTTTCCCATTTTGCAGATAGAGCGTAAAATTTCCTAGGGCTGCCATAGCGAAGTGCACGCTGGGTGGCTTGAGCACCAGAAATGTGTTCTTACACCCGCCTGGAGGCTGGAAGTCTAAGGTCGAGTCTCGGCAGGGCTGGTTCTTTCTGAGGCTGTGAGGGAACATCTGCCCCAGTCTCTCCTGCTTCTGGTGATTTGCTGGCTGCCCGTAGCATTCACCCCAATCCTGCCTTCATCTTCACATGGCGTTCTTCTCCGTGTGTGTGTGTACCCCCCCAAATTTCCCCCTTTGTAAAGACACCAGTCAGATAGGATAAGGGCCCACCCTAAGGACCTCATTTTAATTCCATTACCCCAGTAAAGACCCTATTTCCAAATAAGGTCACATTCTGAGGTCCTGGGGGTTAGGGCAGGACTCCAACATAAGAATTTGGGGGGACACAGTTCTATCTATTAAGAGGGGATGTGGAAAGCCTGGCTGAGTGTCTTGTTGGTGACTGTCCCGGAGTGAGAATGTAGGACAAAGCTGTCACCTCTGTCTTTGTATGAATATAGTTTCCTCTCTAAATGTTAGGAGCTTCTTACTATTTATGCACCCAGCCTTCCAGAACCCCTCAAGTAGGGTAAACCCTCTATAGTTGTGTCTTCAGCTGAGACTATAAACTGTTAAAACAGCTCCTGACAGATGCACAGGGGACACTGGACTGTGGGTGAAGACACATGTGTTCGGAGACTCCCAAAAACAACAGAATCTTGTATTCTCCATGTTGCTTTTTGACAGCTCGGTGGTTCTTGGAGATTTCCCTTCATTTTGTCCAATGACAGCAGTGATGTTTCTTGAAACAGTATCCGGGAGTTCGGCATCTTCTAGACTTTGGGACTTGATGCCAACTCGATGAACCTACATGAAGTCCTGTGGTTTCTTCTGGGGGCCTTGGGGACTGGAGAGCCCACACAGGTGTGTGGCCGCTCCCTGGGGACAGCAGTGCTCGGTCAAAAGATCATGCCCACTCTCCTCTCAGGAACGCTGGTCTTTGTGCGAAACATAGGGCTTTCAGAGGTAGACCATGGAGCTAGGGGGTTGGAGAGGGGCCAGTGGGTCCTGTCCACCTAATCCATGCACCCCAGACCTCACCGGCCAGACCGTTCACAGCCAGATCTCCCTCCCTCCCCTCCCTCCCAGCACCAGATGGCCGAAGGGTTCCGTGTGTGTGTGCCCCCGCACTCCTGTACCTGCCCAAAGTCCAGCATGGCCATCTCTGAGTCAGCTTGTTGGGCAACGTTGGGTCCTCCCATATTAGGTATGAGGTAGGAGTTGACCCAGCCACCCCCAGTCTGGGGAACCTGCCAGAGATTCACGTGATGAAATAAAACTCTCTACCTAAATGATCCTCTGGAAGGAGTGAATGACAAGCCCCAGAGAGCTTGCAAGGCCCTTCCCCCAAAATGCTAAGTGACTCAGCCCTTAAAACAACAGTGAATACGAGTGTTGCGGTAAGCTCTTCAAAAAGAGAAAAACTGGCAACTCTTTGGAGTTCAGACGAGGTAGCGGTCCGCAGTTTCTCAGCAAACGTGTATTTCGTGGCTGCGAGATGGGCGTTGGGCAGCCTGGGGTGGGGTGAGCAGCAGTAAAGGTGCAGGAGGCCAAGGCGAGGGGCCTGCGCACGGACCAGAGCAGGGGAGCGAGGCCCAGCAGAGCTGGCACCCCGTCAGAACGAGGCGAGAGATTCCCACAACCCCAGCCAAGATTTGGGGGAGCGGTGGGGAATAGGAAAGGAGGCACCCCAGTTTTATATAGGCTGGTATTGTGACTTGGGAGGAATGACTCTTAACGATCAGGAAAAAAGAAGTGCGTGCTCTACTTAATGCTGTTCTCACTGTAGAACAGATCAGCAAGAGTGGAGACGTCCGAAGACGCAGAAGCCCCCACCAACCCCGTTCTGAGAAGCCACGTCTGTTAATATCATCACCGCCTCTTGTCCCTTTTCAGCACGTTTTCCCCTTTTTAACACGATGAGGGCTCTCAAGTGGCATGGATCTTCCGAGTACCGCGGGCACCTGGACGAACATTCGGGAGTCCCGCGAGTCTTCCTTGGGCCCGCGGATAGCGAGGCAGACACGTCCACGATCAGTGCGCCGGCTGGACATCGGTGTCTTGCTCCCTGTGTCTTGAACATCCTGCCCCCAGCCCGCATTTTCCTGTCTCCTTTGGGATCTGAATCTTTTGTCGTGTTTGAATAAATGTTCTCACGTTGGTGCCTTTTTCGTAGTGTTGGTTGACTTTGATGGAGCTCTTCCCTTTGCCTTTGCGACTTCGGACACCGCTTGCGCTAAGTTCTGTCTACCTGGAGATTAACTGTGTCCACGCCGCAGTTTTCTCTTGGCTTCGGGTTGATTTCTTTTCCTATTTCCACGCCTTTCTGTACATCTGGAGTTCGTTTTACTGTTGAAGCCCCAAGGCGGGGGGCTTGGGGGGACAGCGTCCTGTAAACTAGTCAGCTGTCCCAGGAAGCCCCACTGCTCGCAGGGAGACTGGGATTGGCCGGTAAGATTATTCTGTTGAACTGCCTGCCAGTCTCTGCAGAAGTGACAGCAGATGAGGGATGACATGGCACTGGGGGAAAAAATCACAAATAAAAAGCCCTTGTTGCAGGCTGGGCTGCCCAGGGAGCCAACTCTGACACAGGTCTTTGCATGAGAGGTTTACTGGGGGCTCATGCTTGGGGTCAGCACCCCTGGAAGGCCGAGGTGGGCCTCTGAGACCCCACAGGAGCTCCAAGCCCCTGGCGGCCCTGCATCACGTTATCAGCAGCAGGGAGTGGGGAGGGGGCAGCTTCTCACCCCTGCGCAGCTACCCGGGGAGGGGAGGGAGGGAGGGAGGGAGGGGCTGGGAGGGGCCTCCAGGGGCTGGTTCTGGGCCAGGGCCCTTCTGCAGGCCTCGTCCAGCAGCGGGGATGGAAGGCGCATCCGGGGCCACATCGCAGCGCCCGCCACTGTCCCCACCTTACCGTGTGAACGTGGCTCAGGGCACAGTTCACCCTAGACGTGGAAGAGGGAAAGCAACGTGGAGAGGTTTCGGTGACAAAGGCTCTGAATCCTGTGTTCCCCTTTTGTCTTGCAGCATCTGCCTTCTGTGGATGGGAGGCCGGGTCCTGGGACTTTCACTCTGACGTCAGGAAGCTGGTGACCTGTCGGAGGTAAGCCATGCAGCCTGGGTTGTTGGGATGAGCAGCTGGTCTTGGCCTGCTGCGTGGAGACCACTGTCGTGGCCAACGTGCACGGACCCCGATGGGGAGATGGGCCCCGTACGCCTGCAGAGCAGCTCCGGAGGGAAGGAGTCACTTCCAGAAGCTTCCTGGCCTTTTACAGTTCTGCAAACATCTCCCTCACGGCTCTGTCTTCATATCCTCATCAGCTCTCAGTGTCCCCAACCCGGGAAGGTCAGATGGCACCGGGGACTTCCCTTTCTGGCGCCACCAAAGGAACACTCTACCCAGAAACCAGACGGGCAGCTCGTTCTCTGCCCTGACAGCCGTGGGGCAGAGCCCAGGTTGGCCGTCCCCTTCGTGTTTGCACAAAGGAGTTATTCCTACAACGCAAGAGGTTATGAGCTCCCAAACAATGGCCACCAGTGACGAGGTGCGGGCTGAGAGAGCTCCATGAGGCTGCGGTCACGGCTCACCCACGCTGGGGCTCGGGGAGGGGCTCGGGGAGGGCGTCTGTCCTGGGAACACATTGGCAGAACGGGCATTCTGCAGCAGCCAGGACAGAGCGAATGGTCTCCTCGTAGGATGTTCTCGGGTGTTTTCTTGGCTGTTCTTTTTTTCTTCTTCTTCTTTTATTATTGAAGCGCAGTCGACATACCGCGTTATGCGAGTTTCGGGTTGTACAGCACAGCGATGGGACGAGTCCGTACAGGGCTCGGTGCTCCCAGGATCAGTGTGGTCCCCATCTCATTTCACCCAGGGGTGGGATCTTACTCCCTTGGCCAGCAGTAGAACAGTCACCTCAGTGGGGACATCTACACGGCCTTCCTGGGTTGAAAAGCCACCCTGTGCCCTTACCAGGTGAAAAGATCGGGTTGAATTAAATGGGTCCTCTGCATACACCGGGTGGAAGAGGGGAGTTCATTAGGAGCCACTCAGAGGCCGCTTCCCTCCTGATCACGTTTGAATAATAAAAACCCTGCCATATAAAGGGACAGCTGCCTGGATTATTCCAGGTTTCTCCCTAAGTCTTCCGCATCCTCTGTTCAACTTGGGGGATGAATGACTGGATTTTGTTCCAACGTTCTTCTCTCCCCACCTTTTCTATCAGGTCTCATTGTTTTCCAGTATCTGCTTTCGGACAGAAAGAATGTTTGGGATGCCTGCACGTTACGCCCTGGGGGCTTTCAATGATGTGAGGAATTCGGGAGCTCTGTGGTCCCAGGGTCTGTCCTCCACACACTGAGGTCTCGGGACTTAAAATACTTCTGCCCTTGCCTTATAAGTACAGCCCCTTGTCCTGGAGGCTGTGGTCTGTTTGGGTTGCGGGGAAACCCAGCGAAAGGCATCCAAATTCCTTGCATTCTTTTGGCCTGGCACAGGCCGGAATGCCAGGGTTTCTGAAATCAACCAGCAAATACGTGGCTCGGTTCTTTTCTCTAGATAAACTTGATAGACACCAGTGGGTTGTACAACATGACTCGCTGTCTGACCCCTCACGTGGTCTCCCCTCTGGGTTTGGATTTCGGGTGCAGCTTGGCAAGTGGGGGCCACCCCGTCCTGAATAAGGCCGGAGGAGGTTAACGGGGACCTCTGCCTGGGACCCCTCGCCTGCTCCAGCAGTAAC
This sequence comes from Halichoerus grypus, assembly GCF_964656455.1. NCBI lineage: Eukaryota > Metazoa > Chordata > Mammalia > Carnivora > Phocidae > Halichoerus > Halichoerus grypus. The sequence continues at coordinate 188,397,535 of NC_135715.1, forward strand.
CTGAGCAGTATTTATGTGGCTTGCTTTCTCTGGCACTGAACCCCAGGGTTCCCGGGGGCAGCACGATGTCTGGGAAGAGGAAGCAGGTTGGTGGGACAGAGCCTTCCACCTGGAGGTAAGCCGGAGTGGTCCCCGTTGCCTCCATCTTGGTGTAAAGGGTTCCTAGGAGCCTGGGGAGGGAGGCTCAGCCTTGCCTGTTTTGGGGGGTGGCAGACATGCCATCAGGCTGAGATTTTAGGGGACTGGACATGTGTCCTACAGCATTTAGAGAAATCATCCACTGGCTGTGGCAGAAAAAGGGATCGTGACACATCCCCTCCCAGGAACATAAATGCAGTATTCTCTGTGCATCTTTAATATTCAAGATCTGATTTATTTGAAGTTCATCGTGAGGTGGCTCTTCCCAGGGTTTCAATGCGTACGTCCAGAGTTCTGCTGCTGCCTCGTTGTGTGGTTGGCGCGTGTCCCCCCAGCAAGTCCCGGTTAGAGTCTCAACCTTTTAGTGACGCCCTTATTAGCACCACCAGAAATAGTTTATTAAAGCACCTGCTGCAGGGCTACTGCTCAAGATGATGGACCAAGTGAGGGAGCAGAAATGAGCCCTGACTCTGCTTCTCTTTACTGGAAGACCCGTGTGAATGACTGTGTAACCGGCAGATATCAGAACTTGGTCTCACAGCTCCTCGGGGAGCGTGCCAGCCAAGGACAGAGCCCCGTCCCTCCTCTGGGGGAGGCCGTGGCTCGTTCCCACGGTTCTGCCAGTGCCTGGGAAGGCTTCAGCTAACCACCCGCCCCTGTTTGGTTTCCTCCAGCCCTGGAAGAGGGCCCTGTCCTGCCCATTTGACAGATAAGAGGTGAGGCTCATGCCCTAAGCCACTCCTTCCTGGCCCACCCCCCCTCTTTACCTGGTTCCTGGGAGGACACATGCCTCACGCAGGCAAGGATCCCCGAGTCCAGTGCTAACCAATAAGAACAAATGACAAGCCACAAATGTGAGCCGCAGAGCTAATTTTTAGAGGTGAAACCAACTTTTTTCTCATAGAACTGTCCATATGCTTGAAAGTCAAGGATACAATTCAGGAATGAGTTGATCTTAAAGGAAGCTACCCTTCGGCTACCTGGACCCCTCTTCTGTCTCGGTGTAGGGCCCACTCTGGCCAGGCACCCTCGGCCTGGACCATGTGGAGAAGCACCAATGAATTTTTCTTTTCAGGGGCTACTTTTCAGACCAGGCTTCTCCAGACCTTTCTGATGGGGTGGGGTTTTGGGGCTTTTGTTTTGTTCCGAGGTGAAATTCACATAACATCCAATGAACCATTTTAAAGCGTGCCCTTTCCTGGCATCGAGTGCCTCCAGAGTGTTGCGTAGGCACCAGCTCTCCCTGCTCTACTGCTTTCTCATCACCCCAGGAGAATCCCCTGTGCCCTGAGGTCATTATTCCCATCGCCCCTGCCCCCATCCCCTGGCACCTACTAAGCGGTGACTCTTGAGGATGGAACTGGGCTCCAGTCTGTATGTAGGGGGTTCCCGCTTTCACATGTCCTCAAGACAGAGCTCAGTCCGGCATCCTTCACGGCAGGACGCCGAGGTCTGCTGGGACTGTCGCTGGCCAGATGACCCAGGGCCACCGCGATTCTGCACCTGATGAGGCCTGCACGGACACCCCCGGGGGCAAGGTCTGACCTCACATTGTCCCAGAGGGCAGCCCCCCAGCCATGCGTTGGACCTGAGACATGGCTCAGCCTCTTTCAAAACCTCTGCCTGCAAATGTCTCCCATCAGTGGTGCCTCATTAAGAGTGCGGTTGAATCTGAGTGAGGTCATGAGCCGGCTCTGGGGAACCTGGGGAATGCGGACAGATGAGAGAGCCGAGCATCACTCCCGGCGCTGAGTTATACTCAGAATGGTATCTGCGTTCTTAAAAGCCTGTGTGTTAGCCTCGTCCCCGGCCCGCCCTCTTCAGCCTCCTTCAAGCAGGGAAGTCTTGAGGACAGATGAGAAATTTTTAACATACTTGGTTTGGAGATAAAGGTGTGAGTGAAGGAAGACTCCACCATCGTTTATTTCAAGAGCCTCCCAATCTCTTGCTGAAACCCGCTCAGACTACAAAGAACTCCCCAAGCCAATCAGAAAACCCCACATTACCCTATCTCTCCGGCTTGAGTTTTCCCCTTTGTTAGTTCGTTATTTAAAGCTCACGGGGTGTTGGGAAGGGCAGAGTGAATGTATTTTCTTCTTGGGTCAGAAAAGTGTCTCTGCAAAGAGCTTTAGCACTTTCCTCTTTTCTAAGTGTAGATGAATTTCAGTCATGAATCCATGAGCATTTTGCATAAATTAATTCCTTTGGACCTCGGTTTCCTTGTCTGTAAGAATGGAACCAGTGTCTAGAAAGTTCTTAAAGATGAAAAGGAATTAAATATGCTCTCAGACTTGCTCAAGAGAAATAGGAGAGTGATTGGAAGGATCCAGACCAAGCACAGCGGGTTGAGGAGGACCTGAGAACCAGGATCTGAGAAATGAAGCTGCTTTTCAGGAATTGCACGTCCCGTGTCGCCCCCCTCCCCCACCCCACGCACACCTGTGCTTCTGCCCCGTCACCTGGTCTGTGCCGCTCACCCAGCATGCACCTGGCCCAGGGATGGCTGCCAGCCAGTGCACAGCAGTCCTTGGCCAGACCTGCCCCCGGGGCCACTTTTGCTTTCCCCAGCTTCCAGTGCTCAGAAGCAGCTTAGGCCAGCTCAGCCTTTTGAGCCAGTCCTCCATGGCTGGGTCAGCAGGCGGGCTGCGGATTGGCTTCCCTGCACAGGTGTCCATTGCCAATCCATCAGGGGGAGCGTGCAAGGCTGTGGGGGTGTCCCTGGGCCAGGCAGTGATGGCTGGTGGTACTCCTGGGCCGTCGAGGAGGTGACCTGCATTCATCCTCACCTGGGCTTATTTATGTGCAGTTTCCTTTCCCTCCTTCCCTACTTCCTTCCTGCCCTCTCCCTCCCCCACACCTTCTTTTGGAATTTGGCACCACCCCATCATTTTGGGCAAGCCCTTTAGCCTCTCTGGACCTTCCTTTTCTTGTGTCGGTATTGAGGGCCCCCCGGAGCGTCCATCATGGGGCTTCTCTGAACGTGGGGGTGATGTGGTCAGGGCGGGCCGCCCTCCCCTGACATTGCGGTCCATGCTGTTTGTCAGGCACCTTGCCTTCTCCACCTCATGCCGTCCCGGGGGTCCCAAAGGTCAGAAGAAGGATTAACATGACCCACTGGCCAGAGTGAATGACGTGGGGCCCCTCTTTCCAAGAAGTGAGCAGCTGGCCTGCAGGAGGGCCGCGCAGAGGGACCAGCTGGATCTTCCTGGCACACTCTGGTCGTATTTGTAGGCTCCATCGTCATCAGGCAGATGCAGGTCCCGAGTTGCACTTGTGATGCATTCGAAACCTCCTTTCCACTCTGTTGGCAGCAGGAAAGCTTTGCATTTGGCAGAAGAGGAAGCAGAGACTTTAAAAAAGCCAGCATCAGTCTGAGCTCAGCATTTTCCCAAGGTCACACACAGTGTCTTCCCAAGGTCACAGTGTCCTCCCTTTACAACCTGGCCATCCTCAGTCCCAGCAGGCCCCGCTGTCCACCCCCGGTGAGGGTCTGCCATGCTCAGCACCTGTGTTGTGTGCCTGTCGCCCTGGCTTCTTGTGAACAGGGACCTCCGCCCCCATCCCCATCCACCCCTGGGCCGCCCTGGACTCTGCTCAGTAAACACAACTTGATCCTTTTTCCTTTCTTCCCTGTCGTCACCATAAATCTGTTTACCCTCGCTGTTCCCTGTGGGGGCTGGAATGTGCAGCCCCCTCTCTGCCTGCAGTTGTCGGTGAAATTAATGATCATCGATGGATGCTTTAGGTTGGCCTGCAATGTCCTCAGATCGTGTCCACCCTCTGTTTTGGGTCTTGTTCTGTTGAACATCATTTTTATCAAGTGAGCAGGTGTGTTTAACCCGGGCCCGTGACCTCCTAGCATGGTCCTTCTAGGGGGTCTGCAGCAGAACTTTTCAGGTACAGGTGGTTTTCTGCAGAGAAAGCCTGTCACCCTTACCGCATTTCTCAGAGTATCGGCACCCTCAAAAAAGGCAACAGCTCCTGACTCGGAAGAAGCCCGAAGACAGGCTTGGGGATAAGGAGGAGGTAAGAGGAGCGGGGGTAGGGTCCGACAGGGGCACCAAATGTCTCCCCTGGGCTGGAGTGCTCAGCTGAAATCAACGTCGAACTGGACAGAAACCAGTTAAATCTCTTCTTTCCTTTATCTCCTCATTAATTCTTTTGCTTTTTGTTAAATCCAGATATTAAATTTGCTCACTTACAGAATGAGAGAGACTTGGCTTATGGAAATTCTTTGGATTTTAGTTGAACTCGGGCTTACTCAGAACAACACCTGAAAACGAAAGGCGCTCTGCAGGTGATTAATGGGAACCTAGCGTCCAGGTCAAGGGGCAGCGTCCACATTACTAGCAGGCCGTCCACGGGTCCTCCCAAGTTGTTCAGGCTACACGGTATTGAGGTCTTGAAGCGGCATTTGAAGTGGAGTTAATGAATTGTCTTCCAAAGGAGGCTGGCTTTTTAATGAATGGTGCACGAGGTTCCGGGGCCCAAGTCAAACCTGGCAAAGAGGAAGCTCCAGGGAGAGAAATGTACTGTGCAGTGTTTGAAGAGGTCCTTTGTAGCTTCGTTTTATATTTAAATTTTGCACAGTACTTTACAGTTTGCAAAGTTCTCTTGAGATTTGTTCTTGATCTTCTTAAGGAGAGGTAGGGCGAGCCAGATATTAATTACTAACCTCATCGTACAGGTGAGGGAGCTTCGTGCCTCGGAGAAGCTGAACAGTGATTAAAGCAAGGTCAGACAGAAGCTTCCAAACTCAGCACCATCACACAGGGGCCCCATAGCAGGAGATCTGTGGTCAGATGGTGGAAGGCTAAGCAGGGTTCTAGAATTGTCCAGGGGCCCCTGGATGGACCTGACAGGAGTGTCACTCACCAGGTTCCCACCTGGCTTGGATCGCTTGATTTCAGAAGGATTTAATGTAACTTCAGAATCAGGCCTCCATCTGCCGGGGCCTAAATATTTGTCAGGGAGCAGGTTTGGGTATAAGTCACTAGAAATTAGTTTGCGCATCTTGGGCTGCCAAGTTACTGTGGAAATTCTTCAGGGTACCACATGTGAGTGGGCGTCAGAGTGAATCTGAATGAGCCTGTGGGTGGCCCGGCGAGGGGCCCTGTGGACAGGGTGGGGCTGGGTGGCAGGAGCCAACAGCACCCCCACTTTGCAGTCCTCCAGTGGGACTGGGCCAACGTGACCCAGACAGTTTCTCCTGGCCAGGGTCTGGCCCCCAAACACTGGACTCGGGGGTGGGCTTAGATCCTACAGACCCAGGCCTCGGAGGCCAGGCTCCCAGTTCATCGATCTCAATATGAGAAAAGCAGACGCTTTGGTGAGCTCATCCTGGCTGTGCAAAACGGGGCCCTCCTGGGGAGAACCTTTTGCTCCCACTTGAGCAGTGTGGCTCTGGAGGGGTGTGGCCTGGACTCTGGAGCAAACCTGTCTGGGTGACTAACAGCGATGAGGCCCCACTAACCGACCCTCTGTTGTGCCTCAATTTGCTCATCTCTAAAATGGGAACGAGAAGCTGCAGTTGCACGTGTGTGGCCCCTTCACGGCTCTGACTGCGCTCCCACATTGTGCAGAAGTGCATCTGTGGCTAGAGCTGAACCCGCAGGGAGGGGGACTTGGCTGGAGGCTGGGAGGCACTGAGTGTCTGCATCCACACCCCTGGCCTCCGTCAGCTTGCTTGTGGGAGTCGGTTCCTGTTTTTGCTTTAGTGAGTTGGAGTTGGGTCTTTAGAGCCCTCAAAAGCACCCAGGGTGGTCCCAGCCCGTCCCTGTACAGGGTCACTGCTGAGGCGGGGATGCGTGCTCCAGGCTCTCGGTCAGCGCCTCTGACCAATACCGCCTCCATCCCTCCTGTCCGCGGCTTCTTCCTTTGCTCGCTTTTCCTTTGACGCCTCCTTTCCTTTTTCCTGACCGCTCATACATTCCTTTTGTCCTTTAGTGGTTTATTGCTGATTATAACTAAGATAGAGCTCACTGTGTACCAGTTTTTTGGTGAAGGTATGTTTTCCGACTCTTCACTCTGCACACACACATTTTAGCCCCAAATGGGTTTCTGATGGGCACATTTTAAAGTGTCGCAATTCCGTGATATTTAGCAGATTCACAAAGTTGTGCAACCACCCCCTCTATTTGGTTCCAAAACATTTTACCCAAAAAGAGACCTGTGAGCAGTCTCTCCACATCCCTCCCTGCCCCTGGCCGCCAGCAACCACTAACCTGCTCTCGGTCTCTCTGGATATGTCTGTTCTGGAACCCTACGATATGTGACCTTTTGTGACCGTCTTCTGCATTTCCCATGTTTTCAGGGGCCATCCATGGTGTGGCATGGGTCAGAATTTCCTCCTTTTTATGGAGAGTAAGACTCCATTGTGTGTATGGCTAGGCACGTTTTGTTGGCCTGTTCCTCCGTTCATGGACACTGGACTGTTTCTGCCTTTTGGCGATTGCTCGTTCTGCTAAGACTGATTCTGTTTTGATGTTCTGACTAAAATTCTAAGAGCTGTCTTCTCTGGTCTCCTGGTTCTTGCAGAGACCCCTGGCTTTGGATTCCGGCTCCCCCACCTGGCCCCCATGCCAGCCCCCAGTATTATTAAAATTCCAAGAGCCAGGACTTGACCTTAATTGCCTCTTGATGAAAGTCCCCTCAAATGATGCTGAGCTGAGTACACCGTCCCCTTTCTGGCGGGACTCTGGAGTGACAGCTCAGCCTGTCCCCACCCACGAAGCACCAGGGCAGGGCCCAGGAACCTGCACTTCACAGACCTGACTGATGGTGGGTCCCCGCCGTTGCTGACTGCCTTGTGTCCCCACTGGTCCTTCTCCGCCTTTTGGAGGACCCCTCAGAAGCAGCAGGTGTTTACTGAACCCTTCCTGACAACCGGTTTTTGCAGGTTGAACACATCTTCAGGGCCTCATATGGTGGGGGTGGAAAGGGAGAAGGGGGAGCCAGAGACTGTTGGCTTTCGGAACAATGCCCTACCGCGGGGTCCCCGCGTGCCTGAGCACTTAGCTTCCGTTAAGCAGCTGCGCTGGGCATCCCAAGGTCGCATCCCCGTGCCCTCAGCAGTGGGGGTTTGACCTCTGGGGGGTGGGGAGTAGGCAGAGCCCCTGCAGCTGTCTAGCTCTCTCCCCCTGGCTCCAGGCACTAATCCTGTCCTGGGCTTGCTAGATGGAGGAAACCAGAGAATGCTGCCCTCTCTTTACTGGGAGTGGGCTGGGCACCAGCTCTTCCCACCCAGGGCGCAGGTGCAGATGGAGACGGGACGGCAGGTGGGCCGTGTGGCCTTGGACTTGGCCTCCTTTGTCTCTTCCCACTGTGTGCCAGCAGGGCTTTTTCCTTTCCTTTCCTTTCCTTTCCTTTCCTTTCCTTTCCTTTCCTTTCCTTTCCTTTCCTTTCCTTTCCTTTCCTTTCCTTTCCTTCCTTTCCTTTCCTTTCCCTCCCTTCCCCTCCCCTCCCGTTCTCTCCTTTCCTTTCCTTTCTTTCCCTTTCCTTTCCTTTCTTTCCCTTTCCTTTCCTTTCCTTTCCTTTTTCCTTTGGGGATGGCTGTGTCCAAGGAAATCTCAGAAGGGCTCCTTGCTGCTTTGGGCAGTATCCTACCTAACATTCTCAGGTTTTGGTAAAGAATAGATCAATCAGAAATCTACACAGTAGCATTTCTATGGGGAAACAATGCGTATTCCCTTTTATTTTTAGTGGGTTTTTAAGTGTGATACTAAAACATCCCAGAAAGGAACCTGTAGGATGAAGGCAGCCAGTCCTGTAGGATTCTCAGGACCAGCGGTCTCTGCACTCAGGGCTCACCTCACTCTACTTCACCCCTGGGGGCCGCCAGCCAGGGTTTCTGCTCTGCCAGTGAGCAGACCTCCTCTGAGGATGGGCGTGTTGGTCTCTGCTGCCTGAGGCTTCCAGGATCACCCCTCCATCCTGTGACTGTGCCCGGGGCCCAGAGAAGGGCAGAGACAGGGAGGTATTGGTGGGGGGGGTGCTCTGGGCAGGTGCAGTGAATAGCCTGCGTGCTGTCACGGTGAAGGTGAAGGTTTGGGGTACCACGCAACACCTGCGTGTCCTGGGATGAGTTGGTTTTCCAAATCAGTTTCATCATCTCTACTCATCGGACCTGCTTTGGAGATTTAAATTTGCTGTTAAGGCTCTTTTCACCGGGCCTGACTGGTGATACAGTCTTCCTAGTTAGAATTGACATGATCTCTGCTTTCCCGGGGCCAGGGTGAACCCATACCCAGTGGGGGCCGGACTGCAGGCCGTCGGGGGTGGGGGTCCAGGTGAGACGTGCGGAGTGGCTGAAGGAGGGCCAGCGGCAGGGGAAGGAGAGGGAGTTGGCCAGAGAACAGGTAGAGTCTAGAGCAGTGACCAGCAACGTGTGGCCCCGGGGCAGGGGGGCCAAACCCTGCGTGCACCCTGTTTTTGTAAAGGAGGTTTTATTGGAGCCCAGCCATGCCCACTTGTTTGGTGTCTACACTGTGTTGGCCTTTCAGAGGTGGAGCTGAGTGGTGGCTGCAGACAGAGACCCACAAAGCCTGAAAAACTCGCCTTCCGGCCCTTTACAGCGATGCTGGCTTGGGGACATGCGACAGTGTCTGGAGACATTCCCGGTGGTCTCAGCTGGGGTTGGGGCTGCTACCGACATCTGGCGGGTAGAGGCTGGGAGGCTGCCCCACAGCAAAACATGACCAGACCCCAAACGGCAGTAGTGAGGTTGAGAAACACTGCCTTCCAGAGACAGTTTTCTGGTCCAGCTGGAGAACCGACTGGTTGGGGGTGGGGGAATCTAGGATGGGTGATTTCTGGGCGGTGCCGTTTGCCAGGATGGGGATGCAGGGGTGGGGGGCAGGCCTGCCTGGGTGGGGGCAGAGGAGGCCAGCATGATGCCTTGAAGGTGGTCGTGGGCCATCCTGAGTGGGCGTGGGAAGCAGCTGTCCATGTGAGACATGAGTTTGGGTACCCCATGACAAGGGGCAGCTAGCCCCCCTAAAGAGAATGCCCCAAGGGGCAAGAGCAGAGGGACAGGGACAGACAGTGGGGACGTTGGGCACTCTGGGCAGGCGGAGAAGGAGATTCTGGGAAGGAAGGTGGGAGGAACAGCCCTGGGGGGATGCTGGGGAGACCCCTGCAAGACACACCCTCAAAGGCCAGCCCAGAAAGAAAGGAGAAAGTGGTCACATGTGTGGGAGGCCACCAGCGGTCAGCGGTCAGAAGGCTGCCCGATGAGACACACACACAAGAAAGCACCTTAGGACCTGGGCTCCCTGTGGCCTTCACTGCCAACCCCAGTGAGAACGGTGTCTGAGCTTGTGGGCGGGAGCAACTTCCGGGGGGGGTAGGGGGAGGAGGGCCACCGCGGGGAGCCCAGGGCAGGGTGGGGGCTGCACCAGGGTTTCCAAGCCCAAAGGCGGGAGGCCCGTTTGCAGCCCCATCCCCCAGCGCCAGCCAGCGTGGAGCCCTGTCATGGGCCAGTGATCCAGCAGCGGGGGAGACGCCGGTGCTGCACGGGGCTCTGGGATAGTTGACAGCACGGCCTCCCTGCAGAGGACAGTGAGGGCCGGGGAGAACAGGCCACCAAGCATCAGCTCGCCGTCTGGGCACGAACCAGGACAAACAAAGCCGAGGACAGAGGCATCCCCGGCGGTGCCCTTTCTACCCGGGAGTGGTTTCTTTCTTCCCCTGACCCTCTTTCTGAGCCTCTGTATGGAATAATCATCCTCAGGTCCCTTTTATTTTTATTTTTTATTTTTTATTTATTTTATTTTACTTTTTTAAAGATTTTATTTATTTATTTGACAGAGAGAGGCACAGCGAGAGAGGGAACACAAGCAGGGGGAGTGGGAGAGGGAGAAGCAGGCTTCTCGCCGAGCAGGGAGCCCGATGTGGGACTCGATCCCAGGACCCTGAGATCATGACCTGAGCTGAAGGCAGACACTTAACGACTGAGCCACCCAGGCGCCCCGGTCCCTTTGATTTTTAGTTGGAGGCAGAAGAAAAGCTGCTCCCGGTTACCTTTGGCTCCAGGTCACCTGCTCCCCGTCCAAGCGCCTCCCCTTGTGTCCCCATCAGAATGGCTGGGAAAACAAGCTGTGAATTACCAAAGGGGCGTGGTCCTGTCTTCCAGAGCCTCTGGTGAGTTCTCTCTCGTAGGAAACTGTCAGGTCAGTTGAGGTCCATCTTATCTGTGCCTGGTAGAGACTTGTAGCAGAGGCTGTATGGAGAGACAGAGAATGATTCACGAGAGGTTTGCTAATGTATGCTTTGATTAAAAAAAAAAAAAAAAGTTTTAAAAAGTAAAATAAAACATGGGAGCAACCATCTGACCATCCTGTTAGCTGTCCTGCAACAGCAGGACGTTGGGGATCCTGCTCTGGTCTCTAGGAGTTGGGCTGCTGTTTGCCCAGTGGGCAGGTGGAGAGACAGCTCATGTTCTTGGAATTGTCTAGAAATGAGCTGATCCCTCCGGTCCTGGTGCTAGGCTCACGCCGGCCTCGGGAGGAGGGCATGCAGCCTCACACTGTGGGCCCTGCCTCTCGGGAGCTGGGAGACCTTGGCCCAGTTGTTTAGCTTCTCCGAACCTCAGTTTCTCGACTACATGTTGGAGGCAGTAATCGTCAGTCTCGGGAAAGCACCTAGAATGTGCCTGATGCACACGCAGCGTCCAGCAGAGGTGTGTGCTAGTCCCAGGGCCGTGGAACGGTGACCACAAACTGCGTGGCTTAAAACAACAGAAATTCATTCTCGCTGCCTGGAGGCCACAGGGCGATGTTTCCTCCGGAAGAACCCATCCTTGCCTCTTCCCAGCGTCTGGCAGTTTCGCCGCGGTCTTGCTGATCGTTGGCTGGTGGCTGTGTCTCTGATCGTCTCTGTCTTCACGTGGCCGGCTGCCCTCTGTGTGTGTCTGGGTCCCACGTCCAGATTTCCCTTCTCTCATGGGGACACCCGTGATTGGATCTAGGGCCCACCCTCATCCAGAATAACCTTATTTTAACTTGATCACGCCTGCAGATTCCCTGGTTCCTGTTGTCAAATTCGCTGACACCGGGAGTCAGGATTGAATGTATCCTTTGGAGGGACAGGCCATTTAGCGGGCGGCGGTGGGCGTTACGTGTGTTTCGGCCTCTGTTGCAGCTCCCGTCCTTGTCCTCGGCACTCCTGTGAGCCGGCTCCGGGCGGGAACGGTCTTCTCTGCGCTGTGTTCTCGCAGCAGCTGTCCTGACACGGGGCAGACGCCCCGTACCTACGTGGTTGACTTAAGTTAAGGAAGACACCCCCTCGCATAACCTTTACTGTTTTCAGAACAGCATTCTGTGCTAGGCAGACATCAGGAAGGCTGTGAACGGAAGAAGTCTTGCTTTGGGGAAGCGGCCACATTCCCGAATGGTGAGGTGGAGACGGCCCCCAGGCCCTTCACTGGTCTGGGTATTTGCTGAGTGATCATTACCGTGTGCAGAGAGCTGCAGGGGCCGCTGAAGGACACCGTCCTTGCTGACCCAGAGGGACAGCCTGGCTGGAGAGGCACACAATTAAATATAGCCTCACTCAGTGATTAGGTCCTATTGTAGGGGAGCCCGGGGCGCCAGGGCTGCTGACCGCAGATGTGGCATTGACTCGGAGAGATGCTTACTGGTTTAAGGAGGCTGGACATCCCTGGCAGCTTCCTTGGGCCCTAGGATGGGCTCACAGAGCCCTGGCAGGTGCCAGCCTGGGACAGCTGGCTGGAGGAGACAGCAAGGACAGCGGGCGGGACAGGAATGTTCCTTGGCCTCTGCAGACGGGGCCCGCGATGCCCCCTGAGGACCGGGGTGGATGACCCAGTTTGCAGGACAGGTGGTCGTCAGGATGGGCTCTGTTTGCGACGGTTGAGAAGGGTGCCGATTAGGAGCAGGCTCCATAAAGTTCTCTTCATGGGAGCTGAGGGAGAAACCAGAGTTGCCTGTCAGGTGTCACCCTTTACTGTATTCTCCAACATGTGCGTCTTACATGAAGAACGCTCCAAGATGGGTTTACATCTCTCGTTCCTGAGTGGGGCGGGTGAGGCACTTCACTGGGAAAGGGGGCTCTTGCTTTTACTCACAGCGAACCCTGTGCACACGAGGCCTGGCCTGTTCCCAAGCTACACACGGATTTCCTCTGTCACCTGCCCTGCCTGCTGGACCCAGGTGCCCACGCGGCTGCTCGGACGAGAGCCAACCCAAGGCCCCCTCTCTCACCGTGTTCCTCCATGTACAAGGCACACTGGTGTCCCTCAAAAGACCTGTCCACCAGGAACCTCAAAATGTGAACTTGCTGGAAATAGGGTCTTTGTAGAGGTGATCCGTTCAGTTAAGAGGAGTCCTGCGGGAGTCGGGTGGGCCCTAATCCCGAGTGGTGTCCATAGAAGACAGGGGAGAAGGCCACGTGGTTGCAGAAGCAGAGACAGAACATAAGCCGAGGAGACACGCTTGCCCCTGACACCTCACGCCGGGAGGGAGGCCTGGAACAGTCTTCTCTAGAGCTTTTGAGAGCACGTGGCCCCCTGACACCTTGCTTACCGTAAGACCACCAGCATCCACGACTGGGAGAGAGCAGTTCCTTTGTTTTAAGCCACCGTGGTGCCTTAACGTGGTGATTTGTTCCAGACTCATCTGCCGTGTCCCAGCCTCGCTGAGCCCAGGGTGCCACCAGGAGGCACGAGACGGCGTGGCCTGTGGGGCTTGGGGAGTGGGGCGTGTGGGGTGTGAACAGTGCTGGCCAGGTAAGTCTTTGTCTGTGGTTAGGAAGCCTTCACCCCTCAACCTTGACTGGGAGGAAGGCCCGTCATTGGCTTCCCTTGATGAATGTGGGCAAGTCGGGTCCAGGCTCAGGGCATCAGCTGCAGGTGATTCTAGGTGATACCAGAGGAAACTCTCCCGGCTTTGGAAGTGCCATGGGGGGTTGTAGCTCCCTCTGAAAGGCCCCAGCCTGGGACCCGGAGCCCCAGGTCCTCCACCCAGCTCTGCATGATTCATTAGTTCTCTGACTTTGGGCAGAAGCTCCATGTTTCTGCTCTGGTTGCTTCATTACATGCCGAGAGAGGCACGCTGTGGTTACTGTCCTCACACGTGTCATGCCGAGGTCCTAAGTGCGCGCGTTTTGACACAGGCTCCCATCTGCATGATCTGCTCCCGTCAAGCTGTATTCCCATCAGCTGAGAGCCTTCTCGGGGCCCCTTCCCTGCCGATCCTGCCTCCTCCCCTCAGCCGCTATTCCGGTTTCTTGCACGTCACGTGAAAACATCATGTGATGTGTGCTTTCTCGTGTTTGGCATTTTGTTCGCCATCGTGCCTGTGGGCTTCCTCTGCGTTGTTGCTTGGCTGAGCGTCCCCTGTCAGTGGCACCGTGGGACGTCCCACCGTCGGTTTTGTGCATTCTCCTATTGGTGGACGCAAGGGTTGTTTCCAGTTTGGGGCTATCATGAGTAAAATCAATGCAGACATCCTTCTACAAGCCTCTCTATGGACAGACCCTTCCTTCTCTCTTGGGCATGCGTGCCTAGCAGTGGAGTTGCTGTGTGGAGCGTGTGCAGTGTTCCAGCGTGGTGGTTCTGCTTCATACTTCTGGTCGGGTGGATCTTCCGTGATTCCTCCATCGGGGGTGGAGTGGGTGGCACCAGGCAGGGGCAGCAGTGGGCAAATGGGTGGGACCCAGCTCCTCCTGCAGACCCATTCCCATGCCCCCTTTCCACCATCAAGTAGAGTGCTTCATATTTACCTCGCCGCTGCTTGGGTTTCTGCAAGGCCCAAAGAGTGTGTTCTACTTCTAAAAATGAATCGCTGTGTGCTGCGGGGTCCTCCGGGCCTCCTGATACACTGTTTTCCCACCTGTCGACGGTGTATGCATATAGTCTTCATCAGTTCAGACTCACACCCAGGGAGGTTTGGCTCGCTCTCTTCTGCAGGTGGATGGCAAGGCTTATCCGAACACAGCAATAACCACAGCAGCAGAGGGTCCCCGGATTCCTGGGGCCACACGGACTGCTCTGCTGGGGCCCACTGTGTCACTTAGCTCTGAGGATGCACCTTGATCTTTTCAAGGTCAAAGTGTTCTTTAAGACAAAGTTGCCCATTGATTTGTGGAGCTCACATCACCTGGGCATTCGGGGTCTGCAGCCTATGGGGCACCAGTCATTTCAAGAGTCCTGTGTGTGTCTTGTGCACGACTGCAAGAGAAGTTCACCTCCGAGAGTTTAGGGTGGTGGGTGTGCTGACTCAGGACCGCTGTGTAACGCCCAGAAGTGCGGCTGTTTTCCAGTGCCTTCGTCGTGGGGGTTGGGGGGGGTCAGTGACGGCAGAGCTGTTTACGGAGCATCGGTTGAAGGGTTTGGCCAGCAGAGGCAGGGAGAACCTTCCGGGCGGGGGAAACAGCGCAGCTGGCTGAGTGTCAGAGGGTAGACCGAGGCAGGCAGCGTCGGACAGGGGGACTGTCACAGCTGAGAGGCCAGGTGGGGGATGGTGGGGATGAAGATGGTATCTTGGGGGTTGAACTAGTGCGGATTTTTTCCCAATGATGTCACGTAGATGGGGGGTTGAGAGGGCGTTGGAGAAGGGCCAGGTTCTTACAGGTAGAGTTTGCTGGGGCCTCGAGGAGGCCAGGCGGGGGACCCGCCATCTGCAGTCAAGGCTAGGGGAATGGGATCTGGGGTCTGCGTGGAGGGCCTGCTGGCGATTCTTTGGTGGGTGGCTGCTCGGGTCCAGGCTGTGCGGCGATTACCTGTCCTGCCCGTGCATCAGTATTACCTGCGAGCCTTGACACATCTCTGGACTGGCACATGCTGCTGCGGGGAGCCCTTTGGGGCTCAGACGCGTGGGCGTGGGCTGACACTCCCAGCTCCGAGCAGGGAGACGCCAGGGATGCTGCTGAACGTCCTGCCGCGCGTGTGACAAGAGCGTGATCCTGTCCAAGATGCTAATGTGCCAGGACTGGGGACCCCGAGCTAGGGGAGCTGACACTTGGCACATAGGAGCAGATTTTATCCTCACCCCCGGGGAGGTGGATAGTATTATCCCCCTTTTATAGAAAGGAACTGGAAGCACCAGGAAGCTAAGTAACTTGCCCAAACTGAGCGGTTTCAGGCTCAGGGACACCACTGATGACAGGGGAGATCATCAGAGGTGGGAAAGTGGTGACTTCGGTTTTGAATAAACGAAGACGTCTCCAAGTGGAAATGCAGAGAGTGTGTGGTTTGTGGGAGACCACGAATTCGAGTCCGTGGTTCAGAGCCGTCTGGGGGGTACCACTGCTGTGCCCACTCGTCTTCATTCTCCCGGGAGCACCGTGAGGAACGATAGTCACTGAGCGCCTACTGTGTGCTCATCTGGCAGAGCGGGTTTACTGCCCTGCGGGGGACAGAGGCTCAGAGAGGTTAAGTAACTATAGCTAGAGCCGGTGTTCATCCACTCAGATCGACCCTGGGGCCCTGTGTTTCCTCCTTCGTGCCGCGCCTTCTCCGCAGTTCAGCCCCCACTGTGGTCCGAGGGCGAGGAGGAGGAAGCCATGGGTGATCATTTCAGTTTCCCCAGCACCAGGTGAGGAGACCATGGCCCGCGGCAGAAGACCAAGCAGGGACTTGGCAGGGCCTGCGCCTGCCCGCCGTGGGGCTGGAGGCCAGGGGCTCAGCGTGCACACTGCAGTCTTGCTCGGAGAGAGAGGGCAGGAAAGGACCTGCTTATCCCCCAGGCTGCAGGCGAGGGGGGGCCTCCAGGGAGAAGGCAAGGGCAGATCAACTCACCAGAACAGCAGATGCTCCAGAACTGCCTTTTCTTCCCTGGTCTTTTTCCAGAATTACTTTCTCTGGATGCATCCGTAGTGGTGAGATCCAGTTTGGGCCAGGAGACATTCAAACCCTCAATGCCGATTTGCGGCACGCTGCAGGCTCCGGGCCTCTGCTCTCCCCGCCTGCACGTGCGTGCGGCTGCCCCGCCTTCTCCTTCCCGGGCGGCGGGCCCCGGAGCATCTTCGCCACTGTCCGGGGCGAGCTGGGCTCTCCTGCCCGGTCCAGCTCTGTGTCTCTGGGGGGAACACCAGTGGCCCCCGCTGCCTTATCTCCCACCCTCAGCTGCTGTTCCACTTGGCTCCTAGCAGCTGCTGGAAACTTCTGAACGGGGTTTTGCCTCTGTGTTTGGTTTCAGTGCTGAGTCCCTGGGTGTTGATTTGTACTCCTGAGACTGGCCGGGCCCACCAGAAGGCACCTGACACCGGCCGTCAGCTCCAGGGGTGGCGCCTGGGGGCGGGGGAGCCTTCCCCAGCCTTGCCTGCAGCCGAGGGGCCACCATTCTGCTCCGCCCTGCTATTTCTTCCCTCGCCTCCTGTTTTCCAGTGGTCTGAGCCTGTTCTCGGTTAACCGTGATGCCCAGACCCCTCCAGTGTCTTAATGTGAGCAGCTTGTTCCAAAGCCCCAATTACTTGGTTGCCACTTAGAAATGCCTTTGCAAGCCCCCTGGGGTGACTTGGCAAGAATTTTACAGTAACACTTAGGATGTCAAAGTCTAGTTACCCGTTGTCTGCCGACATCAGACTCCTTCAAGACTGCGCTGAGCGGTCATCAGCGATGGCCTGGTAGTTGGGATCCTAGGATGGAATGTTCTGGAAGTGTGGAGACAAGGTCACATTTTTCAGTAGGGTCCATGACTCTCTGTTTTGAGAGCTTGACTTTTGTTTGTGTCTCGGCATTCCAGTGATATTAGATGTGACAGAGGGAGACACGAAGAGAGGTACGCCGGGGATGTGTATTTTCCTGGGGCGCCACAGCCAAGTACCACAAACCGAGCGGCTGAAAACAGCAAAAATTCACTCTCGCGGTTCTGGAGGCCAGAAGTCCGAGATCTTGGTGTCCGCAGGGCTGGTTCCCTCTGAGGCTGTGGGGGAGAAGCTGTTCCAGGCCTCTCTCCTCAGCCTGTGGACGGCTGCCTTCTCCCTGTGTCCTCACACGGCCTCCCCTCGGTGCCCAGATTTCCCCTTTTTATAAGGACCCCAGTCGTAGTGGACGAGGGCCCACCCTAATCACTCCATCCGAACTTGATCGTCCACCAAGATCCTATTTCCAAATCAGGCCCTATTTGCAGGCATGAGAGGGGAGCAGCATCTTGCAGGGGCGGCTACACAGTTCAGGCTCCTTACAGAGGGTATTCGAAAAATGGGAATGTAGATGGCTCCACAATATCATCCCCTCCCTGGCCTGGTGGCGTTTAGGTTTTCACCAAAAGACATTTGTTTCTGTGCATGACTTGCTGTGTTATCCTAAAACCCAGACTCACGGTTGGGCCTGCAGTAGCTGTGTAAGGTGCCGTGAGTACCGTCAGACCTGCACTCCACGGAACCTGGGCTTCTAGCAATGGAGGTAGAGTTCACGAAGGGATGAGTGGCTTACAGAGAAATTATACTGGCTCATTTAATAAAGCACGTGCAGTTCTTTGCTGCGGCAAAATCGCAGCGGTCCGGACCACGGTGGTGCCGTTAGGAAGCAGTGAGGCCAGGTAAAAAATAAAAATAAAAAAAAAGGCTGTGTCTTGCACAGACTCAGAGCACTTGCTGATGGAAAGTACAAGGCTTGTGTGGATGCTGGGTCATGATAACAGCATCACTTCTTACCTCTGTGGACCGTTTACCGTGCCCCAGGCCCTGTGCAGTGTGTATGGGCATCGTCTGTTGTGCGAGCTCTCAATACCGTTGTCCCTTTCTCTTGTGGGTGAGGACAGTAGGGCACAGAGAGGTCAGGGTGAGTGTATCTGCGGTGGTGAGTGGTTAGATTGGGGCCTTTCTGAAGCAGTAAGCAAGACCTGAGTGGCAAAAGCGGTCAGCAAAGTGAAGTTTGTGGGGACAGAGCTTGCCGGCCAGAGGGAACTGTCAGTGCAAGGGTCCTGGGGCAGAAATGAGTTACATTTGGAAATGAATGTACCGAGAAGGAAACGGAGGTCATGGAGGGCTGGGCGGGGCCAGATCGTCCAGTCCCCCTAAGGAGGCTAGATTTCATGGAGTCCCAGTAGGTCAGATAGATTTATTCTAAGTGCAAGGAGTTGCTGCTGGAGAGACTTAATTTGTAAAGAGGCCCCCAGCTCTTCTAAGGAGAGTGGCTTAGCTGTGTGTGTTTGGGGCTGGGGGCGGGGGGCGGTGAAGGGAATGGGATGTGGGAGACCAGGTGGGAGGCTGCTGCAGGAAGTCCAGGTGAGAGATCGAGTGCTCAGCTAGAAGCAGATAATAGAAGGGGTCAGATCAACTCACTTTGAAGGCAGAATTGCCTGGATTTGAGGGCAGAGTTGAGTCTTTGTGACAGAGAATGTGGTCCCCAAAGTTTAATTTATTCTCTGTTCCTTTACAGAAAGAGTTTGCCAGTCTTTGATCTACACTGCCCTGAGACTCAGTTTTAAATAAATGAGCCCTACCATTTTTCTGGAAGAAAAGAATAAAATATATAAAGGTGTCACTTCTTACCAATGCCATGCCAACAGAATCCCAGTGGGGTTCCCTTTGTGAGGGAAGATGAGGTGGGAAGACGTCTTATTAAGTTATTTTAAAGTTCATTTGGAAGAAAAAAATAGGTAAAAATAGCTGATAAGAGACTTTGAGATAGAAAAGTGCTAGTCCTTACAGATAACCAGATGTGATCAGACTACCGTAGTACATAAGGCCGATGTGGTTCTAAAAATATGCAGACTAGTGACACAGAATAGACCAGATTCAAACCCTAGCATCTGCACACATTCAGAATGCATTGAAATGACATCACATCAGTCAGGAGGGGATGAATTGTTCGGGACCTGACAGAGGGGTGATTGCTTAGCCTTTCGGTAATGAATCTCATAAAGTTCCTCACTGGGCAGCAAAATAAATTTTGTACATTAATGTCAGCAGACAGATCATTTTTTTAAATAAAGGAAAATAGATGTGAATGTTTATCAGATTTTTCATGAAGGTAGGCCTCTCTGTGTTTCAAGGCAAAATCACAAAGGAAAGATTGATAGGGCTGGCATAATTGAGACTTGGTCACAAGTTAGCAAATGGATCTGAGCGTGTGCGAGTGACAGAGTGGGGAAGATATTTTCAGCGGAGATGATGAAATGTTAGACTCCCATTGAGCAAAGGATACAAAATAATAGTCATAAAACAGGAAGTAAGAAGTAGTTTTGAGAAATTTCTGACTGTCACGGTCCCAGGAATATGAATTTGAACTTTGGTATTCTGTTCCCCGCTTGTCCTATTTAGCAAGGCTTTCTTTGAACTGCCAGCAGTGGTGGGGGGGCGGTGCCGGGGGGGTTTACTGGGCACCCACCACTGTCCAGAGTCTGAATTGCTACAACCTTCCAGGAAAGTGTTTGGCAATGCTTCATACTGTACTAGAAAGTCGTCCTAAGAGGGTAATCCAAAATGCTGAGGAAGATGAGTTATAAAGATGGTCACTACCACGGAGGCCGTTCATAGCAGCAAGAATCTGGCTCCCGCGGGGAGAAGCAGGGTCAGGCTGTTCCCCGGCTGCTGGCCGGCTCAGAGCTGGCCCATTCATGAAACTGTGTTGACTTTCCCTTCTCACGCTCCTTTCCATCAGGCAGCCCGTGTTTGCTGGTTAGCTACAGCACAGGGGCGAGCAGGATTGCGCTGGACCAGCATGTCTGGCATCCGCGTGCATTTGGGGCTGTTTTCCAGCTGGGCTCTTCAGGGGGCTTGGCCCCGTTCTTCCGCCCGTGGAGTCGTGCAAACACCGTCACTCATCCCCACGACCCTTCTGGTGTCCGCGGCTGCTGCCATGTCTTCAGGGCATGAAATTCCTGTCTTGAACTCAAGCCTCAGACATGGCATCTGTATGTCATTAGCGAGCGCGCTCAGTCGGATCGGCCCAGCACGAAACCCTGGAAGCTGTGTCCCGTCTCTTCCTTGTCTGAATCTGGCATTTTAATCTGAGTCGCAGGAGAAAAAAAACGTCTGGAGAACAGCCCTCTCACTAACACCAAATAAGCCTCAGTTTACTCATCTGTAAAATGAGTGGCACCGGCCAGATGTTCACGTCCCAGAGTGGTATCTAAGATGAACTTTTTTTTTTTTTAAGATTTTATTTATTTGAGAGAGAGAGAGAGAACGAGCAGAGAGGGGGAGAGGGAGAAGCAGGCTCCCCGCTGAGCAGGGAGCCCGATGCGAGACTTGATCCCAGGACCCTGAGCTGAAGGCAGGCGCTTCACCGACTGAGCGCCCCTAACATGAACTTTTACAAAGCTTTTTTAAGTTAATGTATATTAGAAAAGACCCCAGTGTATCTAAGGAAGATCTTTTTCAAGGATAGACTGGCTTCCTTTTTAAAGCAATCAAAAGCTGCCTTCTTTAAAATAACTTCCTTAAATAAACTTCAGTTATAAAAAGTGTGTTGCTCTAAAGAGAAGTATCCATTTGATTTTTATTTTTTTAAGAAGACAGTGAATCAATGACTAACATTTACAAACCACATCCCCTTTGAGTGCTGGTATTTTGCTGCTTTGATGAGTGTGTTGGACGGGAGCCTTGCCCCCTGACCAGCAGCCCCAGGCCAGTGAGTGGGCCTCTCTTCTCATTGCTGTTCGAACAGTTCAGAGAGCACTACACTCGCTCCTCCTGGTCCCTGGCTGGGGACCGGGGTTGGTAAGTATTTCTCATCTGGGCTGGTCACAAGAGCCCCTCTCACAGCCCGTCTGCCGCCAGCCGTGTCACACGGTGGGCTGGCCTCCCCATGTGACTCCGGGGGGCAGACCGCAAACCACCAGACCTCCTGAACCCCATGCTGGAGGAGCACTCAACCTGCCACACGTGGGTTACTCTTTGAACTATCAGCAGCAGCAGGGTCACGGGACAGACAAAGGCCAGCCATCAGAGCCTACGTGGTGTGACGGGCAAACCGAGCGGTCCGTGGGCTTTGGGTCTCGTGCTGGCCAGGAAGACGTGGCCGAACCCACCTCCTTCTCCTCGTGCTGTCGGTGACATGTATGTGCCCGACAGCTGCATGATCAGCAGCGGAGGGCAGGGACTGGGTCCTCCATCCGCTGTGCACGGTGGTGCTCAGAAATGGGTCCGCTGAGACATCTGTCCATTCAGCAGGTGGCACCAGACACAACGTGGGCCAAGCACTGGGTGTAGCGCCGGGGAATTAGAGAGACCACGTATCCAGCTTTCGAGGAAATGAGTGTCGTTGTTAGGGAACAAAGAAATCCCGCACATCCTAACAGCTGTGGTGCTCAGGATCAAAGCGGTGAGCGCCCAGAGAAGCCGGTGGGGGAGTCCCCGCAGAGCTCGGAACAGAGATGGAATTCTATTGGCAAAGGCGCTGTTGGACGGGGTTCCCTCTCAGATGGGCAGGTTTTAATGGAGGGGAAAGTAGGAACCCTGTTGGGTCTTCAGGAACAGGGTTGGGGGAAAAGCCGGCAGAGTCCAGGAGCTGGCTGGGAGGGGTCTTGGAGCCAGATGAAGGCACAGCAGCTGGGTTTGGCGAGAGTACTGGAAAGACAAAGGGAGGTGTGATGCAGATGTGGTCGGCAGGTGAGTGTGTGGAGGGTCTGGAAGGATGAGCCCGGGGGCGGGGGGCGGCGGGGGGTTGTCTTCTACGGACTGTGGAGAGAAGAGCCTGAGACTGTGGTTTTTACCCGGTGGGATGGATCCTGCATGCCAGGAGGAGTCGTCCCCCAGCTGGGCAGCAGGTCACTGGCAGGAGGAGGCCCGGCCCTGTGACGCTCCAGACCCGGAGTGTCCTCTTTGTCACTGGCCAGTGAAACACCACGTGGTGTTGCCGGCTCCCCCGGCCCTCACTCCTCGGATGATAGAAGCAGCGAGTCAGACGTGCAGATGTGCATGGGCACCCTGCAACCGCAGGGCCCCCCACCGCCCGTCACAAGAGCTCACTTTGGAGGATCCGATAAGGGCTTGAGTGCGGCATGTCCCCAACCCAGTGCCCGGCGCACAGAACCTTTGCTCTCCAAGCTTCAGGCTCTCCACGTTGTCTCAGCACAGCTTCCCTGAACACATCTGTTCTTAGCTTTCCTTCTGCTGAGCGCCCAGGCTTGTTCCTAGAAGCTGAGCACAGCAGATCTTCACAGAGGCGACGGGGCCCCCTGCCTGGAAGATGCCCACGATTCTCGGACAGACTCAGGGCTGGGTGCGTGACCCTCACAGCTGGCCTGCCGGGGGCTCTGAATGGCAGCAGGCCACCGCTCTAAACTAAACTTGGTTGTTGAACTTGAAGTGAAGCACACTTGGATGCTGGTGAATGATGCTAGTCCCCGGGGAGGCCAGCCCACCGTGTGACACAGCTGGCGGCAGACAGGCTGTGAGGGGGGCTCTTGTGACCAGCCCAGATGAGAAATACTTACCAACCCTGGTCCCCAGCCAGGGACCAGGAGGAACGAGTGTAATGCTCTCTGAACTGTTCGAACAGCAATGAGAAGAGAGGCCCACTCACTGGCCTGGGGCTGCTGGTCAGGGGGCAAGGCTCCCGTCCAGGACAGCATTTTCGTCTCGTGCTACAGGTGCCCACAGCAGGGAGGGTTCTAGAGATGAGACTCCTGACGTATGAAGCCTCCTGCCACTGTGGTGCGGAAGGTTGGGTTTCGCTGGGCCCGGCTGGTCCTCTCTCGTAACTGGATCCTGGGCTGTCGCTGCCCACAGAGGGAGAGCCTGGAAAGGGGACACCAGTCACGTGTTGGCTTTCCACTTGGGTTATTGCCCAGACCGGTCGGGTCAAGGGTCAAGATGCAGAGAGCTGGGGAGCTGGTTTGCAGGCTGAGGAATCAGCCTCCAGGGCCACTGGCCTCAGAGGCAAGAAGTGTTGGAGATGTTTGCAGGCAGACAAACAGAGGCTCCCTCTGGCCTCGCTGGGTCACCACCAGCCCCACCTTACGGTGTCCTCAGGGTGACTGTGTGAGAGCTAGGAGTCCCCGCTGGCCCCCACAGGCCCGCAAGCTCACTGGCATGCCTCTGGGCTTCTCTGCAGCCAGCCCGGGGGGTCTGGGGCCCAGGGTGTTGGGGCTCCAGGCAGCTGCTTACAGGGAGACAGGTCAGCTGGGGAGGGTGTCTTCGAATTATTTTGATTCTCTGGAGCTCGCTGTTGTTTGGGGAGTGAGCAAGGTGAGCAGAAGGGATGGAGTTTTCTGTCGACAGTCTGGTGACTGAAATCACCTAGAGCGGGTTGAAACTCATGCTTTCTTTTTAACCCGGAGGAAATCTGATGCAATCAACACAATACTCTTACTCCAGGAATTAAAATCAAATGTGGGGGTGAGTCATCTCAAATGAGGCTCGAACCAAACTCGCGAGGGAGGAGCCCAGAGCAGGCTGCATGCCCTGTTCCTCCTGCATCTTCGGGTCAGGCCCCCGGAGGAACCGGGGGGTCACTGTGCACACCCTGGGGCCCTGAGTAAGGGACCCCACAGATGCTCAGGTTCCTCGGTTATTCTTGGTGGCTTTGTATTTGAAACGTTCTTGGGCAGGACGTTGGCGGATCAGCCCCCACACGAACGTTCTGTGATTCTGGAGTCCGAGGCAAGTGGTGGGTCGCACGGGTGGCTGAGGGCTTGTGTGTAGGTTCCCGAGTCTGCCGCCGGAGTCTGTAAATAATTCTGTGCATGCACAACACTGTTGTCTGTTCAGAGGCCGGCCTCCCCGTTCCTGGGGAGGAGCCAGGAGCAGGCTCTTTTCTCCCCTCATGAATCAGCCTTTATACTCAAGCAAAGAAAAACTCATTAGTTGTGACTCAGACACAAGTAAGCTTTAATGCCCCTTCCTGTCTTCCCAGACCTGACTTCTACCAAGGAGGGTGGAGGGTGGCTTCCCGGGTATAGGCGTGGCGTGGGGAGGATGGGGGGTTGGGGGGTGGAGTGGTTGCCCCCTACCCTTCAGAGAGCTCTGGAGGTCCTGGGCCAGCCACCCTGCACACGGGTGCACACAGCTGCTGGCTGTCCTGGAGAAGTGACCCGCCCCAGTGGAGGGTGGCCGGACTTGGAGGCCAGGCCATCCGGGCACGTCTGAGGTGCCCCCCAGGGAACCCGTCAGTGATTAGGAATGCGTAGCTTAGATTTCCAGAATAGGCTAGGATTCCTAAATTCACCCTGCCTTGTAGAATCAAGTCACAAGGCCATCCGGGGGACACTAGACATTCACTGGGGATTTTGACTCTTTAAAAAGAGAGGTTATCCCAGGGATACCTGTCAAAATATCTCTGAAGCCTTTGTCTTTATTTTTTTTAATATTTTATTTATTTATTTAGAGAGAGCAAGAGCAGGGGGAGAAGCAGAGGGAGAGAACCTCAAGCAGACTCCACGCTGAGCGCAGACCCCGATGAGGGACTCGATCCCACGACCCTGAGATCGAGACCCGAGCTGAAATCAAGAGTTGGATGCTTAACTGACTGCGCCACCCAGGCGCTCTGTCTATTAAAATAGAATTCATTCATTCGTGGTCAGTGCAGGTCTCTTTTTTTTTTTTTTTAAAGGTTTTATTTATTTAACAGAGAGAGACACAGCGA
Organism: Halichoerus grypus; assembly: GCF_964656455.1. Lineage (NCBI taxonomy): Eukaryota > Metazoa > Chordata > Mammalia > Carnivora > Phocidae > Halichoerus > Halichoerus grypus. The sequence goes on from NC_135715.1 coordinate 188,422,169, forward strand.
GAGAGGGAACACAAGCAGGGGGAGTGGGAGAGGGAGAAGCAGGCTTCCCGCTGAGCAGGGAGCCCGACGTGGGGCTCGATCCCAGGACCCTGGGATCATGACCTGAGCCGAAGGCAGACACTTAATGACAGTGCAGGTCTCTTACAGCAGAGTGAGGACGGAAGCAGATCAAGTCCTGTGGCCTCCTGGAGCTTGCATTCATCGGGCTGGACACAGGAAAGCACTTGATATGTTGTGTTGATAAGAAAAGTAGGGAAAAGGGTGGAGTTAGGGATGTTGCTGCAGCAGACACCTGTCCCTGCTGATTAGGTGGCATTTGAGCAGGGCCTGAATGAATTGAGGGATCAAGTCTGGTGAATATCTAGGCATGGGCCTCCCAGGTGAGGGGATAGCAAGTGCAAAGGCCCTGAGGAAGCACTTCAGGAGAAGGGTCCACAGAGCTAGCGAGGACCTTGAGGGCCCTGTAAGCACGCTAAGAAGCTTTCAAAATGTTGTGAACAGAGTCCTGACTTTTAAAAACATTCTGACTGCTAACTGAGGGGCAGGCTCCCGGAGAGCAGAGTTGGACACAGTGGACTTGGTGGAAAGGAGCTGATTACTGTAATTGTGGAGGTGCTGAGGTCCGGCAGAGGTCATGTTCTGACCGGGGTGTGTGTGTGGCAGAGGGGTGTATGCATATCGGCATGCACGCCGCCCTCCTCGGAGGGAGGGGGGGGCTTCTGGTGGGGGAGACCTGGCTTTTGGCTGCATGAATGTGCCATTTAGCCATGACTGAGTTGGTGAAGCCTGGAGGGGGCTTGGGGCAGCCCCCGAGCTGAGTTTGGACCTGGGAGGTTCAGGATGGACACCCCTCAGTCCTAAGGGGACCCTCAGTGAGCTGGGTCTGGGGTCCAGGGGTCACGTGTCAACTGAGCAAGAAGCCGGCCGTGTCTCCTTGTGCTGTGAGGGGGCCCAGCTGCTCGGGCATTTGACCCTGGAGCTTTTCCTAGTCAGAGGGAGATGCATGCACATCATTCCTGACCCGTGTCTGGGAAGGCAGGTGATAAATGTTCCCTAGTACTACTTTCCTAGGGCTTTTTGGTTTGATTGCAGGCATTTGGTTTGATTGCAGGCATTGATAGCAAAAATAAAGTAATAAATAAAACTAATAAAATAGGGAAATAGTAGGAAATACATTGGGTAGACAGTATAATGTATGGTAAATACAGTAATAGGTAATAGTCGTATTATGTCCATAAAATAGAGTCTCACACCTTCACACACTCATCATAAAGCAAAAACAAGCATTGTGTCATTTCTCCCCAACATGACTTTTCTGATACGTCAGGGACTAATTCAAGGGGCCTGCTCCTTGAGCCCCAGCGACTTGAACTTGGAGCTCGGGGACGTTGACTGCAGATCTGAGGCCAGCGCATGAGTCACCAGAGAAGCGTGCAGGCCCGTGGGCAGGAGGGTGGAGCGGAAAGGGTGGAGAGAGAGGGCCGTTTTCCTGGAGGCGCAGGTGAGGGGCGTGTGTTCGGGGAGCAGGCGCTGAAGAGCGCCAGGCACGTCTGAGAGGCAGCGGGCCCGCGTGTGGTCACCAACTCACCTGGGTGTGGAGGTGAGTGACAAGCCTGGAAGGGCAGGTGGAGACCAAGTCGTGGAGGGCTCTGAATGCCGGGGCAGGGAAGTCGAACTTTTGCTGATTTAAAAGCAGCGAGCAACACTGCAGAGTTTTGAGCTGGGCAGTGACCTGACCTCGAAGGACAGCTTTGCGAGCCAAGGGCCCACTCTGGCACGGACGGCGGGCGGAATCAGTGATCCCACGGCCGCCGGCAGCCAAGGCCCGGTGCACTCTGGGTTTGGAAAGAAGTGGTTAGCAAGGGGGTAGAGCACGGAGCGTTTTGCCGGCCGCTGCCTCCTGGGCAGGTTCCTGGAGGTGCAGAGCTGCTCTGTGAACCCTCACCCCGATGGTTATCTGGTCAGAGAAGGTTCCAGATTCTAGGGGGAGAGAGTCTGCCAGGCTTGCCTGGCGGGGGCTTGCTGCCCGCTTTGCTGTACAATAACATCCCCGAGGGGCAGGGGTGAGGGTCAGGCCTTGTCCGAGGACCGTCTCCCACTGCCCCTGAAGGAAAGTGGCCATTCTGGGCTTCACACAGGGCACTGAGCTCCACGGGACAAATGCCCCCCCAGCCCGTGGAAGGGGCAGCATGAATAGCGCATTGAGGCTCGGTGGCTGTCTCATAATCACTTCGGTGCCTTGGCATCATTCTGGCTCATGAAGAGGTTGTCAGAACGGTACACTTAGTAGCTTATCTGCTCCTTGAATGGCACCCTCTGTGAGGGTCTCCGTGTTTTTACAAGGACTGCAGATCTCTTTATGTAACTGCTAACATGCTTTTTGGCTCTCCACTGGCTCAGGGTAAAAACTATGTCCCCATCCACAGTAAACAAAAACAGTGATCAGTCTCCAAAAATTCCAGTGGCATCCGGTGATGCTTTTGCTTCTGCCCGCCGCTAAGGCGCTGATTCACCCCCAAGCTACCTTCTCGGTCGTGATAGGGAATGCAAGAATCCGATCGCTCTTGGCATGTTTATCTCTAGTTTTATCTGCCAACCTCCAGATTCTTCCAGGTGCTCGTTGGGAAGCTGTGTCCTGTTCTGTAGGTGCCTCAGGTGAGCTGCTGGCTCCCGCTGTCCCCGCCCTGGATAAAATCAGCCCCATCCGACCCCACCAACTTGCCCTACAGGACTTCAAGGGAGGTGGGGCTCATGCAGGGGCCCCCTGCCCATCGCCGTGTGCACCTGCACCCCCCTCACCGGACCTCCACCAGGTAGCTAGTCAGGCTCTCCGGACCCTCAGTGCTACAGCACGGGCTCCCCCAGCCAGCCTCGGGGTCCTCGGGGCCGCACCAGCGTGGGAGCGAGGGCATCGCTTCGCAGTAATGTCTCATGATGGTGCCCATTTCGGCTTTTCCTTTAAACCCTCCGTGAAATAATTTCTTCTGGCTCTTAGCGGAAAATCCGCTAATACGCATTGAAAAGGAGGTGGGATGGCAGGTGCGCAGCCCCTTTCTAGTTCTGGGTCTGTCTTGAAGCTCAGGCAGAATGGACTCCCCTGGGAAACGCCTGGACCCCCTTTCCTAAAGCACACCAGGGGTGCTGGGGTCCGTGTGTCCTGAACAGGAATGCCAGAACGAGGAGCGCATGTGGGTGCACGGACGCGGGGTGGGTGCCGCAGGAAGAGCATCCTTTGGTGCGAGTATGGTCCAGAGCACTTGCCCTCGTGCTCACCCAGTCCTCGGAGCAGCTCTGCACTTGGTGGGGGGCCCCTCACGGATTCCACAGCTAACTGGCTTTACCCTCCATCCGACCCCCAGTTTCTTTGGCTGTGTCTGTCTGTCTGCTCCTTCCCCAGGAGGCACAATCAGACTGAGAATCTTGGGTAGGAATCATCATTAAATTTGAAAGTCCACTCTGCCAACAGGTTATGGGCTCAAAACTGTCCTATAGCTCCCCTCCCCGCTGCCTGTCCTCCCCAAGCCCCACTCCCCATATACGAGTCCCATTTCCAGTCAATGAGACTCGTCTTTCAGATCCGAAGGATTTTCACATTCTCTCATCTCAGTGATGTAGCTTAATGTCACGATTCCTTTTTGGAGCTGGGCTGCCCAGAGGTGGGCTTTGCTTGCATTCCGGTGCCCGCCGTCTCTGGCCCGGGAACCGGTCTCTGTGTCCAGCTCCGTGCCACCTTCCCTCCAGGATCATTCCAGTGAGGAATGTGGTGTTCTGTGGGAGAGAAGGAAAGAAATCCTCCCCGTGGCCGCTGCCAGCGATCATCCTGAGCCAGGACGGGGACTGCTGAGGCCCTGGCTGTCATGGTCAAGCCGCGGGGCTCGACATTGAGCCTCTGCTCCTTGTTGCACGCACCTTACATGGATTATCATATTTATTCTTCACACCAATCAATCAGGACGGTGCTGTCGTCACCGCACGTGACAAGTACAGAAACTGAGGCGTCGTGGAGTTAAACGTTGAACACCAGACATCCCCACGAATGATGGCATTTGGAGGCAAGGCTGGGTGTGCCCCCTGCATGGTGGCACTCAGCCTCGGCTGCTGCATGCAGAGCGTGGGGGAAGGGCGGCTGTGGACCGACTAAGTCACCCCCCAGTGCAGAAGGCGGTGTTGGGCCCTCCAGGTCCCCCTGATGAGCGAAGGTGACGCACCTGGGCCAGAGGCCACCTTTCCAGCCGTCTCAAGGAACAACCCGAGACCGGGTTACGTGAGCCACGTTACAATGGCGTGAAGTTTGCCTGCCCTCAGGTTGCTCTCTGCCCGTTTCTCTTGAAGGGCATGGGGAATTCGCTCCTGCCCGCGGGCTGGTGAGGGTCTGCCCACAGCCAGTCATGTCACCATCTCCAGAGCCCCCCTCTCTGCCCCTTCCAGAAAGAAACAGGCCTTGGAGCAATGATTCGTGTACTCCATCCACAGAACCTTCCTCCGCGGCTGCACCTGCACATGGTACCCAGGGATGACCTAGAGGCAGAAAGGGCAGCGTGTTTATTTTCCTTAGGCTTGTTGTTTGTTAGGGCTCCAGGGAGGATTTCAGGGGAGTGTGGGCAGGGAGCAGTCCCCTCTGACCCTGCCGAGGCTGGGCCGCAAGAGGCTCAGTGCTGAGCGCCCCTCTTCCAGATGTGGGGGCCGCAGCTGGGGCTGTACCTGTAATGGGACCAGCAGACAGATTTAGTTCTTCTTTCCTGAACCCTGAAACTGTACGGATCCTGTTTGTCCTCCTTTTTCAGTGTGATGAGCAGGCTGGCCAGGGGCTGGTACAAGTTTCCCAAACCCCATGGTGCCCCAGGGAGAAGGGGTGCAGACAGCAGGCCAGGAAAAGCGGCCTGGCTCTGTGCACCAACAGAACCGATGGGATGAGCATGAGGTGCACAGAGACTCCAGGGAGCGAGCCCTACTCTGCTCTCTGGGCCAGGATAAGTGTCTTTATTGGAACAGCCTCTGGAAGAAAGAGCAGTCCCACTTCCTATAAAATTACTGTTCAACCCATGTTTCACTTGCTTATGGGAAATTCTCGTGTTTTCTTCTCCCGCTTTCAGGAAGAAGCACATTGCCAAGTTGACCCCATCGTGCAGCATGGTTGCCTGAGAAAAGCTTCAGCAAGCACTGGGATACCTGGAGGAAGAGAGATGAAACCTTAGCCATCCTCCCAGGAAGAGAGTTCAAGATGGCAGCTCAACGGATCCGAGCTGCCAACTCCAGTGGCCTCCCTCGGTGCAAGTCCGAGGGGACCCTGATTGACCTGAGCGAAGGGTTTTCAGAAGCGAGCTTTAATGATGTCAAAGGTGAGCTTGCGGGGCGCCTGGGTGGCTCAGTCTTTAAGCGTCTGCCTTCGGCTCAGGTCATGATCCCAGGGTCCTGGGATCGAGCCCTGTACTGGGCTTCCTGCTCAGTGGGGAGCCTGCTTCTCCCTCTCCTTCTGCTGCTGCCCCGCTTGTGCGCACGCACTCTCTCGCGCTCTCTCTCTCTCTGTCAAATAAATAAATAAAATCTTAAAAAAAAAAGTGAGCTCACGGGGACAGAACTGTGGCTGGAGGGGGAGGATGGTGCGGCAGATCGGGATTTGCAAGTCCTCTGAGATTGAAGGGCTTCTCCACCTTCAAGGCTGCCAAGTTCCCAGACAGTTAAACTTCAGCTCTCTAAACTTCATTGACGACAAATCCAGTTGTCTTGTTTTGTTTTTTTGGTGTGTTGGGAGGTTTTGAATATTCCCCTTGGTAATGCAACTTCATACACAATGTGTTTGTGTTTTCTCTTTTTGAGAGTTTTGGTGACATTAAAGTAGGGAGCTGGGTGCTCAGGATACTATGGGGAAGGAGAGAGTATGGTCAGCCAATGAAATATTGAGAACCGCTAGAGAGGAAAAGGTGGTCTGAGAGTGGGGTCAGCAAGCTTCTCCTGTAAAGGGTCACCCAGGAAATATTGTAATTCTTGCAGGCCCTAAGGGTTCCATCACAGCTCTTCCTCTGTGCTGGTGCAGCTCGAGAGCGGTCAGAGAAGACAGTAAGCAGTGGACACGGCTGTGTTCCAATAAAACTTTATTTACAAAAACAGCAAAGGGGCCGTTGTTTGCCGACCCCTGCTTTAGAGGTGGCCCTGGGGTGAATCACCCTGAGCCTCTGGTTTTCTGTAACAGCCACATACAGCTAGGTCAGTGAGATGGGTGATGGGTACTGGTGGGTCATTTTCTTCCTAGAAGTCCCCTCTGACCTTAGTAGGTGCTTGCTGGTGCGTCGTGATTGAAGCAGCAGCATCCCGCAGCTTCCCTGTGGTGTTTACTGCAATGTGTTGAAGTTAACCGCTGGGCCATCCAGAGTACAAGCTGAGCAGTGGGAGCTGCTCTTGACCTTTGTATCTTGAGCCCCTGGCACAACGTCAGTGCTAAATAAATAGTCCTTGAACCAAACTGCTGTCTCCCAGGTAACATCGTGGCCCTCTTCCCCGATGTCCTAAAAACCATATGCACCCCGTTTGTCTCTTCCGAATCTCTTCTCCTGTCACTGTATCCTAACTTCTTCCTTTTCCTGTTGGTGCTTTATGCTTGGAGCCCTGAGCATTGCGTTAAATGTTCTTCACACGAACGGACTTGGCAAAGGAGGTCATGAGATTCTATTAATCAGAGCAGCAGAGTTACTAGGTATTGCCATAAATAATGGGACCCTTCGTTTTTCACAGTCCGGTAATGGGCATCGTTTTCTTACTTTATAGCCCAGCTAATTATGGTTAAAGCTGGAAAATGGGAGCGTCATTTGTGGGATTCGGGCTGGGGTCTTTTTAAGTAATGATGACGATCTGAGAGGTGTTAGGGTACTAACAGAACACCACAGTTTCCCACAGTTGTGGGAAAAAGACAAATGAGATCACCCGGGACGCGAGCTGCGGCTGATTAGCCAAGGGCGCGATGCCCATGGAGCCCCTGGACCCACTCGCCAAGGCAGCTCTCCAGCCAGGCAGCTGCATGCACGACCCGATGGTCAAAAGGCTTCAAGGTGGGGATTTATTCCAGCCAAAGCATCCACTGCGAAGTCCTCCGCCTCCTCATTAGCGTTCCACCTGCAGCAGAACTGAGGCAAAGGGGTAAAAATTGTATTACTCAGTGCACTCAACTTCTTGACACGCAGGGATTTTCTTTGTATTAAAATCCAGGATAGCTGTAAATCTGGGCAGCACTCCCCAGAATTCATTAAGATGGGATTTGATAAGGATCCTCCTGCATTTGAGTGGATGGATGCCCCACCTGGTGTCCCCGGGTGCCCAGTGACAGGTGACTGATGGAGGGACCCGTCTGGAAGGAGCTCACACCAGAGTCCTCTTCCACGGGGTGGCCCTGCAGGGAGGAGTGCCATTTCCCATTGGATGAGCCTGATCCTTGAGTGAAATGAGTTAACTGCTTCTCTGCTAAGGAGAGTGCTTGGAATTTTAAGTGAAACCATTTTTATTCTTCAGTGTGGTGAAACTAAAGTGGTAATTTGCATTGATACATTTTCGTGGGCTATATACAAAGCCTGCTTAATAGCTTTGGGTTTTTAATTTTAAAAATATCACTCTAAGGGAATTGTTCTGGGGAACATAATAGGGATATAACTTCTGAGGGATTCTAACAAGATTTTAATAGCTGGCAAGCTCTCTGATTTTCATTTGGTTTTAATTTTTATGTGACATTATCATTAGATGTGTCAAAGAAACAAAAAGTGGTTTATATGACTGGAGACGGTGCCTGGAAAACAAAGCGAGAGAGATCTTGTTGTCCCCTGACCCCAGCCTGACCCATCTCCCTCCCCCCCCACCTCTCCCTCAAAAGTATTCTCTTTTTCTTGGCTGTTTTATTCACTCCCCTCCCTTCACTGTAAATGATTCCTCTTCGGGGCACAGCCAGGGAGAACACCTTGACCCCATAACATGGATATGGCCTCTCTGTCGTGAACGAACATTCATTCCAAGAATATTTGTTGGACACCTGCTATGTGACAGGCTGTCCTCCAGGATTACCATGGTGAGCAAAACAGACATATGAATATCGGTTAATGATAAGTGCCATGGAGAAAATAAAATTAGGAGGGGGGTGGAGATGTCCACTTTAACATAACCCTCTGTGAGTCCTTACCTGGGGCTCAGCAGCATTATGCTAAGGACACGATCAGAACCTTATCTTCAGCAGAGCCCACTGAGGAAAGACTCTCAGACTCCTGGGGCCACATGGCTTCTAAAGGCCTGGATCACAGCCCAGGCCCAGTGAACCCAGGGCCAGAGTCCACCCCCCAACACCCCACACGGAAGGTAGGAGGTGACAGCCTTCACGGCCCAGGTGAGCTTTCCGCCAAGCATATCCCTCTAACCTGGTTCATGGAAATAAAGAGAAACTTCCCGCTTTATTTTCCAAGACTATGCTAAGGAACTATAATTCAATTTGCATTATTTCGTTTCAAAGGAAGAAGAAACTGGCAGATGGTGTTTTTGGAGGGCCAGTTTGATAGAACAGAATGCGTATGGACTTAATCACGTATTAGAGACAAAGTGGGGGTAGTCCCACTAAAAACACGGTCCTTTCTTACAGTTGTTAGTTACAGGACCTCAGAATATTTACAAATTCTGTGAAACGAGGCACAGTTGGGGTGGGGGCTTATTACTCTCCGAAGGAACTTTCTTCATCCTCTGGATATACTTTGTCGTGTATGAGAGGGAGAAAAAACACTTAGGTATTTAATTATCCGTTACTTTTCAAAACACACACCCCTGGTTGAGATGACTGACTTCGACCTCTCCGACTGCTGTCTACGTGGGTAACATACTGAACGCCACGAACCATAAATTAGCTCGAGTCACTGTTTAAAGCGTTGGGGTTTTTCAGACTTGAACGTTGGCTCACAAATAACGTGAATGGCACCAAACGTAAAACCGTTGCTTTTCAAGGTACGCGGGGGAGGCGGTTTCCAAGTCGTCATCCTGAGTGATCATTTAAAGGAGGCTGGAAGAGGCTAGCCTCGAAAGGCTTATTTTGGTGAAGACTGGGTTCGGCTTGTCAAGGGAACCTTCCGCCACCCCGTTCGCATGTTCTGTGTTGAGGGCCGAGCGTGGCACCAGCTCAGAAACCCTGAGAGCTGCTTTGGAAGCTCTTCATTGCCCGTGCCCGGCTGCACGCGGTGGGTCACTCTGCTCAGAACGTCACTGTGGCTGAGTCGGTCACACTCAGCTTGTCCCTCTACCCGGCGGCAGCTCTGGGCAGTTAGGTACAGTAAAGAGAGGGCCGGTCAAAATGAGACGGTATTTGGGGCGCCTGGCTGGCTCAGTCGGTGGACCTTGAGACTCTCAATCTCGAGTCTGGGGGTTAGAGCCCCACGTTAGGTGTAGAGATGACTTAAAAATAAATTCTTTAAAAAGAGTTCTTTAAAAATGAAAAAAATTTAAAAACGAGACGGCATCTTAGCGATCCCGCTGTGCTGAGTTAGAGGACTGCCGTGCTGGCCCTGCTGAGCGAAGCCGGAGTTGGCTTCGGCTGTTTCTGCTAACTGCCTGGGGCCCTGTGCGCCTCGCGAACAGCGCCGTCCTCCCTCGCTCTGCTCGGTGCTCTGCACGCCGTGGGCCTCGCCCTCACCTCCTGTCTCTTTGTGTTCTGTGCAGTGCCTTCTCCCAGTGCCTTGCTAGTAGACAATCCCACACCTTTTGGAAACGCAAAGGAAGTGATCGCAATCAAGGACTACTGCCCTACCAACTTCACCACCCTGAAGTTCTCCAAGGGGGACCACCTCTACGTCCTGGACACGTCCGGCGGGGAGTGGTGGTACGCACACAACACCACGGAGATGGGCTACATCCCCTCCTCCTACGTGCAGCCCGTAAACTACCGGAACTCCACTCTGAGCGACAGCGGGGTGATCGACAATCTCCCAGACAGCCCAGAGGAGGTGGCCAAGGAGTTAGACCTGCTCGGGGGGTGGACGGATGACAAGGGGTGCAGCAAAACCTACAGCAATAACCCTTTCTGGAACGGGGCCCAGACAAACCCATTTCTGAACGGGAACGTGCCGGTGGTGCCCAGCGTGGACGAGCTGGCTCCCCAAAGCACCGTGGATCTGCTCCTTTTTGAGTCCAGCTCCACCACCACGAACAGCACCGGCAACATCTTCGACGAGCTGCCGGCCGCGAGCCGCCTGCAGACGGAGGTGCCGGGCAAGCGGGACAACCCGTTCTTCAGGAGCAAGCGCTCCTACAGCCTGTCGGAGCTGTCGGTCCTCCAGGCCAAGGCGGACGCTCCCGACTCATCGGGGTTCTTCACGGGCTTGAAATCCCCGGCCCCGGAGCAGTTCCAGAGCCGGGAGGACTTCCGCGCCGCCTGGCTGAGCCACCGGAAGCTGGCCCGCTCTTGCCACGATCTGGACTTGCTGGGCCAGAGCCCCGGCTGGGGCCAGACCCAGGCGGTGGAGACGAGCATCGCGTGCAAGCTGGACAGCTCCGGGGGCGCCGTGCAGCTGCCCGACACCAACATCAGCATCCACGTGCCCGAAGGCCACGTGGCCCCTGGCGAGACGCAGCAGATCTCCATGAAAGCGCTGCTGGACCCCCCGTTGGAGCTCAACAGTGACCGGGTCAGCAGCGTCAGCCCGGTGCTGGAGGTGAAGCTGAGCACCCTGGAGGTGAAAACCTACATCATCTTGGAGATGAAAGTGTCAGCCGAGGTGAAAAATGACATTTTTAGCAAAAGCACAGTGGGCCTCCAGTGCCTGAGGAGCGACTTGAAGGAAGGGCCCTACGTCCCCATCCCCCTCACCTACAGCTATGGGGACACGGTCCACGTACAGCTCGACAACCTGGAGCCCTGTATGTACCTGGCCATCGTTGCCCACGGCCCGAACATTCTCTACCCTTCCACGGTGTGGGACTTCATCAATAAAAAGATCACTGTGGGGCTCTACGGCCCCAAACACATTCACCCGTCCTTCAAGACCGTGGTGACCATTTTTGGGCACGATTGTGCCCCAAAGACACTACTGGTCAGCGAGGTCACCCGCCAGGCCCCCAGCCCCGCCCCAGTGGCCCTGCAGCTCTGGGGTAAGCACCAGTTCGTCCTGTCCAGGCCCCAGGACCTCCACGTCTGCATGTTTTCCAACATGACCAACTACGAGGTCAGAGGCAGTGAGCAGGCCAAAGTGGTGAGGGGGTTCCAGATGAAGCTGGGCAAGGTGAGCCGCCTCATCTTCCCCATCACCTGCCAGAACCCCAGCGAGCTGTCCGACTTCACCCTGCGGGTTCAGGTGAGAGGCGACCAGGAGGCCATCCTGACCCAGTTCTGTGTCCAGACTCCCCAGCCGCCCCCTAAAAGTACCATCAAGCCGTCCGGGCAAAGACGGTTCCTCAAGAAGAACGAGGTCGGGAAGATCATTTTGTCCCCGTTTGCTGCCACCACCAAGTACCCGACTTTTCAGGACCGCCCGGTGGCCAGCCTCAAGTTCGGCAAATTGCTCAAGACCGTGGTGCGGCAGAGCAAAAACCACTACCTGCTGGAGTACAAGAAGGGCGACACCATCGCTCTGCTCAGCGAGGAGAAGATCCGGCTCAAGGGGCAGCTGTGGACCAAGGAGTGGTACATCGGCTACCACCAGGGCAAGGTCGGCCTCGTGCACGCCAAGAACGTGCTGGTGGTGGGCAAGGCCAGGCCGAGCCTCCTCTCGGGGCCCGAGCTGAGCACGTCGGTGCTGCTCGAGCAGATCCTGCGGCCGTGTAAGTTCCTCACCTACATCTACGCCTCCGTCAGGACCCTGCTCATGGAGAACATCGGCAGCTGGCGCTCCTTCGCCGACGCCCTGGGCTACGGGAATCTGCCGCTCACCTTTTTCTGCCGGGCAGAGCTGGACAGCGAGCCCGAGCGGGTGGCCTCTGTTCTGGAGAAGCTGAAGGAGGATTGTAACAACACGGAGAACAAAGACCGAAAATCCTTCCAGAAAGAGCTCATGATGGTAAGTGCTCAGCAGGGGCCTGGGGCCGAGTCCGGTCTCACCGCCTCTCCCTGCGCGTGCGTCTGGTGAATCACCGGACCGGCGTCCGGGCACATCTTCGCTCCCCGAAATGCACAGGGTGTAGTGTGTGCCCGTGCACCTGGGCGTTTGCGCGGGGCCTTTCGGGAGCCCCAAACAGCTCAAGATCCACCATGGAGAGCACCGTTCGGGTGGCTTCCTGCTGGATTCGCGAGCTCCTCGGAGGTCTCCGACGGATCCCCGAGTGCCCGGTGGGGGTGGGGGGCACAGCGAGACTTGCATTCCAGTTGCCCCTGTTTTGATCTTTTAGGAGAAGATCCATGTTTCATCAGATTCCCACCAGGATCTAGGACTCTGACGTTTTTCAGAACTGCCGCCCCAAAGTCTAGCTTTGCCTTGATATGAGTTTTCCTCTCCTCGAGGCCTCCATGTTTCTTCCTCTGCCTCCTTTTTGTGTGTGTGAGTAGGGGTTGAGGACAGCCTCTGTTTCTCCAGCACGACTGGGAATTGGCGATCCTGAGAGGCGGGAAGGGGGAGGTCGGTGTCACGCTACAGGATACGCCCGGGCCGCTAGCCGACGGGGAAAGCATGCGCTGGACCCCGAATGGCCTCCCACGGCCCGGGCTCTGCCACCCTCTCCCAACTGTTCGTGTGCTTCCGGGGGCCTGTCTTGGAGTAGCTGACTTGGAGAAGCTTGATAATGTTCTTCTCTAGGCGTCCCGCCTTGCCTCTGGTGGATGTTCTGTCTATGGCAGAAGCCACCTCTGTTCCCTTCCCCATCTTCCCGATAGGGACACATCTCTGGGCTTTTTCCTACGGAAACCCTTGTGATTTGGTCATAGGCGTTCCTTCCTTGCTCCACCAGGCTCCACACAGCCTTTTTGCCTCCTGACTTTTGTAAGAGGTGAGCCTCGGCACCCCCAGAATTTCTGCCACTTGTACTCTTCCCTCTTCTACCCGGCACCCGCCATGCGGGGAGAGCGCCTCTAGGACCGGATGAGCCGGGGATGCGCCACCTGCGCGTGCACGTGTTGACATGGGCGTGCAGCTGAGGTCCGTCCGTGGCACACGCAGCTCTCGGCTGCCCTGGGAGCCGGGAGCCAGAAGGGATGCAGTCCACGGCGGGGAGAAGGCATTGCAGCCTGCCAGTGGCTCCCGGAAATACAAAATGCCAGGTGCATGCAGCAGAATGAGGCCCGACGTTGCCCAGGAGAAGGAGGTGGGAACGGAAGTGGCGAGTAGAGGGGCGATCTTGGCAACCAGGAGGTGGGGGGGGCCCTGGTGATGGCAGCATCAGTGGGGAGGACGCTGGATTGTCATGGCTGGGGAGGGGCGGAGGCAGCAGGGGAGCATCCCCGCCCCCTCCCTGCAGGATGCTCCTCCCCTCGCCGGCCCTGCGGCTGTGGATGCACCCCCTGAGCCGTGGCAAGCCCGCAAGACCTAGTGTCCCCTCGGATGGACCCGGTGCAGTGGGCAGGGGCGCAGGTCCCTCTCCAGGGCCTCAAGCTGGGATTCGCTGTGGATTATAAAATCGGGTGCTTTCATGGAACATAAACAATATTGATGGTTCCTTCATTACAGCCTAAGAAACCCTCACCTCCAGTGGGTAGAGGAGAGAAATGGGACAGTGGGAGTGGCCCTTCCTCACTGTGGAAGAGTGATGACTAAGGAGGCCGTTTGCTTACCCACGTTTCCTCACTTCCTTTCAGGTCTTTCCAGACTTAAATGGTGGCTCTTTCTCTTTCACGTGGGGGGCTTCTCTGACAGCACATGTTTTGGGGGCCGTCCCTGGGTTCCTCTCGTGAGGGATGGGAGTCTCTCCCAGCCCCAGGCAGGTTTGCTCGGAGGTTTGCAGTGTTTCCCTTGCTCGGTTCCTGGACTAAATCCATCACCATCCTGAGAGTGGGCAGATTAGAATGTTGGCCAAATCTCTAGAAACCACAGGCTGATTTGTCCCCGTGTGTTTCAGGGGTCACTGGAAGCCGGGTTTCATTTCTCCCCATGCTCAAATCTCTGAGTGGTGGCTTCCTGCAGCCTCGGTGGGTCCGCCCGCCCTGCAGCTGTCTCAGCCCCTCGCGTGGTGATGACAGTTTTCTGATCAGATGGGACTCCCTGGTCTGGAAACAGTGAACGCACTTGAAGGGGTAAAGTTTTAGGACGGTGGGTTTGCAGGGAGATGGGAAGGGAGAACAGAGTTGTTCAGTCCTCCCATCGGAGTGGGGTCAGGCCTGGCCCGCACTGCTCCCTCAGCCCGGAGCTCTGCCCCGTGGACTCGGGAGGGAGGCTCTTCCTGTCCCTCGGTGCCAGTCCGCAGGTCGTGCCCTCAGACCTTTCCCACGGCCTGTGCTCGGGGTCACTGCCCTTCATCAGCCCAGATCGCTGTCTGCACAGTGCTTTCCCCAATCCCAGATGGCCTTGGTGCCTGGCATTTGTGTTTCCTGCTCTTGTCCTCATCGGATTTAAACGTCGTGAAAGGAGCGGGAAACACTCTGACGTCCGAGGAAGGAAAGCAAGCATGCCGTGTCCTGCGGTCAGACCGTGCTTCTGCTCTGGGTCTCCGTTTCCGTCCCCTCCTTCCATCGTTGCTTCGAGGGGCGTCTTGAACAAGCACGTGGGCTTCCCGGCCTGCCCCTGCCTGCCCTTTCCCACCCAGACTGTGTGCGACCACCGTCAGAGAATGCCCCTCCTGCCCCCGGCTCGCCTAGCCCTGCGGTGGAAGCCGCGACCGTCCCTGGCAGAGGACGGCCACCCCGCCGACCGCGCCCCCCAGGCCAGATCGAACTCGGCGGGGAGGGGAGGGGCGATGTGGGGCTGCTACAGGGAGTGGGCGTGACCGGCACTGACCGAGGCGAGTAGCCAGGGTGGACGGAGCCCCCCGGGACCTCTGCTGGTAGGACTTGCAGGCAGGCCGGGGAGATGTCGGAATGGGCACTCAAGGATTACTGAGTGGAAGGTATGGGACCGGAGCTTCTGACACAGAGCAGGGGAGAGCAGCTGCGGGCAGCCGGAGCGAGTGTTCGTACTCGAAGTTCACTCGCCGTTTCTGGGCTGCCTACCGTGTGCTCGGGGGCGATGCCAGCTGCTGGGCTCCCCGAGAACGCGGGCCCCTGACTTGAGCAAGGCACGGAGTGAACATGAGTGCAGGACATACTTGCCGTGAACCCCGAAGAGAAGGGCCCCCGGGTAGAGCGGGGAAAGGCGAGCAGGCCTGGGGGTGGGGGCTGGTACTGATGCGGGAAGGAAGTGCGGGCACCCATTTGATGGGGGTGGGGGGCTGTCAGGTGGGAGCCTCAGCGTGGGCAAGGGCCAGGGTTCGGAAGAGCCGAGATGGGGGCAGACCAGAGGCCATGGTGATCCAAGACATTGGTACGTGTGGGGCCACCTGGCCCAGATAACACCTGTGCTTTGATCTGTAGGCACGGAGAGGTACAGAGTTTTAGGGGAAAGGAAGGGGAGCCAAGCTGGATCCAGGTGTGTCCCTGACCCTTGCCATGCCCCACAGTCCCTGAGCCCCTCAGAAGCTGCCGTCAGTGGGGGACCCCACTCTGAATGTCATTCCTGTGGAACATCAGGAGGACGGCTGGGGGTGGAGGACCTAACTTTCTAGATACTCATTTCTAGATAGACTCGTGTGAAGGAAACGAACAGGCAACTGCATTTTATCAGAGGTGAGCGGTGCGGCCAAATCCGAGGACTGCCGGGGGGGTCACCCTTCCAGGTTGGCAGAGATCCCCTTGGCCACTTAGCCTCCATCTGATTCCCACGCTTGGCAGCCACGCGAAAGGGAACCCTCTGCAGCCAGGCCTTTCGTTTGTGGCTGCCGCGTGCTCCCTCCCCGCTCCCCCGGCAGGTCGCGTCAGGTGGCTGGCTGGCCCCGGGGCCTGCGGCCACTCTCACCGCGTCGTGGGCGACAGGCTCTGTTCTCTTGCCGCGTGCACAGTGGTGGGACCTTCACAGCTTCGGGGGCGTGCGTTTGCCCAGCTGTCCTGGCTCATCCCACGTTTTGTTGGGTCCTGAATGGAAAATGGTTTTGTCACTGGGGAGTGCACAGCGGGGAGTGACAGGAAGCGCGTGCAGGTGCTGTTACTGTGGCCACGGACTCCCGGGAGACCCCTCCTCCCCTTGCCAACCGTGGGTCCCCCGTTGGGCCTCTTGTTTTCTTCACGGGGGGGGGGGGAAACCAGAGGCTGCTCTTCGCTCTTGGCACGGCATAGTTCTTTCCTGCGCCTTCCGGTGCACTTGGTGGCAAACACGGGCTCCTGTGATTTGTACCGGGAACTATGACAACGCTGAAGGAGAGGGCTTGGCTCCAGCTGGAGACGGGAGTAGGTCTGGGTGGCCGCCCCCGGGAGCATGTGCTTGGAAGGTGGAGGACGGAACCCCGAGGGACCCGTTTGTCTAACAGCAGGAGGTATCCTGGTTCAGCGACGTGCTTTCCCGATGAGAGGTTATTCCTGATAGCCGGGACTCCCTCAGGCACGAGACGCAGGGTCCCTCCGCATGGTGGGGAGGGACGGGGGGTCAGCTGGGGCGGGGAGGGAACCATCAGGGGCGTGGGCAGGCCTCCCCGAAGGGGCCGAGGCCGGCGCTCAGAGCGTGGCAACCAGGGGTCATTTGAGTCCGGGGCAGGCTCTTTGGAGAAGGTTCTCTGAGAAAGAGAAAGTTACTGTAGGATACAAATCAAGGGAAGGGCAGCTGTTTGCAGGGGTGGAATAAACCCCAAGCTGATGGAAATGAGGGGCGAACTGGGAGGTTCCAGGGGAGGGGTGGGGGTTGGAGAGGACCATGTGGAGTGATTCTCTGAGAGTCGGGAGAAAAGCCTCCTTATCCCCCCCAGAGAGGGGGCAGTTAGCTAACCACTACACGTTTGGGCAGCTCCTGGGGTTCCTGCCCGGCGGCCCCAAAGCAGGAGGCTCTGCTACCCGCAGCTCATACGGGGGAGGATGGCCCTTCTGATGTTTGCACGTCTTGGGAGTAGAAGCATGGGTGGGATTAATGTACAGCAAAACCCAAATGATACCTCATTGTCTTTTCTCTTATAAGAATATCTCTGAAAACAGGGCTTGGTGGACTGGCTTCGGGGCCACCTGCTTTTGTAAGTGAAGTCACACCAGACTGAGCCCGTGCCCGTCGCTTCATAGGCCATCGGTGCTGCCGATTCAGGGCTTGCGACAGAGACCGCGGGGCCCACAGAGCCGAAACCTCTTCCCTGTCTAGCCCTGTGTCGAACAGGTTTGGTCACCTGGCTCAAATTCCCATTCCCTCCATGGGATTGCTGCCAGAGTCAGCCTCGTTTCGAATGGGATTTTCTGGGATTACCTGTGGGTGTTAGTGTGTGTGCGAAAATTAAAGAGGAAGCTACAGGGAAGGGAGCCGGAACCTCCTACTGGAAGCTGTCTCCTGCTAGGACCCGGTGGCACCCAAAATGTGCCCTTAAAAAAATGCCTAAATGCCCCTTGGGTGGTGTGGCCGCTCTGTGACCGTTGAAACCCATACTGGCTGATCCAAGTGTGAGCAGAGCTGAAGTTAGTAAATGAAGGAGCCCCCGTCCCAGTGTTCACCGTGCTCCTCGCGATGGAGCCCCGGTCCTCGCCCAGTGCCCCTGGGGACAGAGCCGCTGTCATCGCTCCTGCCAGGGGTGACCCCAATCAGAAGCGTGATTCTGGCACGTTCTGTTGCCTAGAAAAGGAGGCCGCCTCTGGAACGTTCTCTCTGTGTGCGCTGGGAAGCCGTGGGCAAAAGCTGAGCGGGGACACAGAGGGACTGACCGTCCACCCTGAGGAGCAGGGGACTCCACCAGCCGCAGCGCGTTCGGGGCTTCAGCCCCACCACACCACAAAAATTTAAATCCAGAATTCAACCAATGGATCACATGTCCCCCTGCCATACATGGGGACGTAGGTGTATTTATATCTTCTGAAAGACGGATCTACTAAACATTGATTTTTTTTTTAAACAATTTCACTTGAATGCATCAAAATTCAAGTGAAAACAGACCCTTTTCTGAAATACATAGAGTTGAAATGTTGCGTAATCTAGATCGGTGTTTTGTTTGGTTCCATCCCTGATGTCGAGGAGTGAGTGCCTGCAGAACTTTTGCAAAGGCTTGCCTGCACCTCTGTCATCTCGAGGGATCCTGGACAGGCCGCCTGCAGGTGTGGGGGCTTCTCCATCACTCTCTCGGCTTAATCTGCAAACTGGGGTGAGCTCGTCACCTTCCTCGTGGGGGTTCTGAGGAGTGGATGAGCCCATGCCCGGCTCACAGTAAGTGCTCAATCGTAGTAGCTTATTCCAAAACACAACAAAACAAACCAGAACAGGACCACGGGATCCTCAAGCTCCCTTCCGGCTAACCGTAGTTCCAGCTAGCTGCCAATCCTCGGACCCAGGACAGAACCAGATTGACCCATCACCCCTGTTGCAAATTGCAGAAATTGACCTGCTGGGGCATCCAGCTAATGCATTCAGCAAATTGCCAAAAAAGCCACAATTCCTCCATCTTGTTAAGCTTCCCCAATATAAACATGGACTATAGATGAGGATACTCAGTCTCAGTAAGGGACCCAGCAGACCGTAACTGCACGCAGCCAAGGCCACCCACCTTCTTCACGGAATAGTGGACAGAGTTCTCACAAGGAGCTGCGTGTTTGGCTCAGTCGGGAAGGGGCTGGTGGGGTGGGTTTTTTTAGCACGTGCTCTTGGAGTCTTGGAGTGACAACAATAGGTGCTTGGATAGAGCTTAGAAGGATAGAAAGAACACCAGGTGACTTTTTCTGCTTCTAGCCTCTCTGGTCTTAGGCTCACCATCCGAGGGCCTGGGAAACCGACTCCAGGGTGCCTCTGAGGCCCACTTGTCCCACTGTTGGGGTGCAGTCTGAGATTGCTGGGCGACAGAGCCTTCGTGGACGGTGCCAGGCCCACGTGCACCCAGCAGCTATCATGAAAGTTGGGTGGCAAGCCTTTTGCATCTCACGGTGGGCAGACCCGGGGGCCTGCTGGTTTGTGCTAGCTGGTTTGATTTTGTTTCTTTAAGACCCCAGCCCGGGGTCTCACAGAATACATTGGACTGTTGAGCTTTATGTTGGAAGCCTGCGTGATCCGGCCCCTTTCCTGGGAGGGAAGCAAGTCCCAAGGTGGCCACCTGCTGGCTTGGGGCCAGGTGGGCATTTGGGCCAGGCTCGGTCCCCTTGCCTCCTTCCTTCCCAGGGTGGTGGGCATTCCTTTCCCTCCTGAGTCTCTCCACAGTTGGTGACTCCTGTCCTGAAGACACACTAGAAAGGTTTTTCAGCTTTGGCAAGCGAGCAATCATTGATTCCAGAAAGTGTTCTGATGGGCTCTTTGGGTTCAGCCTTGGGCCTCTCCGTTCTCCTTATCCTCCGCACGGGGTCCTCACCTTGTCCCCAAAACCTGAGAACCCAGATGTCAGTGTGCGCCTCAGCCCCCATCTGAGTCCTTCTGCCCGTGGAGCTCTGCGCCCGGCCGATGCCCGCAGCACCTTACCTCAGCCCAGCTCGTGGTCCGGGCCCCTGAGCCCCGGGCGCCCGGTCCATCTCAGCGAAGCATCACTATGTCCAGCAGCTCCAAGGGAGCGCGAACAGGGCCAACAGGCAGCATCCGCCCTCACCCCGTGGGTCAGCATCCAGGGCTGCCGAGACGACGCTCCACGGACGGGGTGGCCCAGGACAACAGAGGCGTGTTCTCTGCCATTGCTGGAGGTGTTGGCAGGCAGCTTGCTCCTGTAGCTCCGAGGGACGGTCTGGTCCTTGCCTCTGGCTCCCAGTTGCGCCGACAGTCCTTGGCAGTCCTTGCCTTGTGGCTGCCTCACCCCGTCTCTGCCTCCGTCCTGACATGGATTTCTTCCCTCTGTCTCTGTCTCTGTCCTTATAAAGACAGCCAGTCATTGGACGAGGGGCTGCCCTAGTCCACGATGACCTGGTTTTAACTAGTAACATCTGCAAAGACCCTATTTCCGAATATAGTCATTCAGAGTTTCCAGGTGGACATGACTTTGGGGAGAGAACACTGGCAAACCCAGTCCGCCCTGCAAAACTCATTGCTTTCCCTCCATCCTGTGGCGTCGGCCGTGCTGGAGTTCAGGGGGCACTCTCTAGGCCTTAGAACTTTCTGGGTAAAGAGCGCGTTGCCTCCGCGTGAAACTCCAACGTGAAACCAGACCTGTCCTCTGACTGCCTCGTGCTCTGCTCCTTCCTCCTCAGGCCTTACTGAAAATGGACTGCCAGGGCCTGGTGGTCAGGCTCATCCAGGACTTCGTGCTCCTGACCACGGCGGTCGAGGTGGCGCAGCGCTGGAGGGAGCTGGCCGAGAAGCTCGCCAAGGTGTCCAAGCAGCAGATGGACGCGTACGAGTCTCCGCACCGGGACAGGAATGGGGTCGTGGACAGCGAGGTGAGCCTGGGCTCTGAGATTCCGTCACAGCGCTGTCTACTTGACAGCGTGTGGATGGGGATGAGTGAGTTGACGTGAGAAAGCATGCGCCCAGCACACAGTAGGCTCTCCCTGAGTGGGGCGAGTCTCCCCCTTCCCGGGACTGTTGGCTGCGCGTCCCAAACTTCAGTGACCTTCCATCAGACGGAGCAGTGCATGAACGGAGCCCTTTGTGGCCGCTTCTGCTCGGCCTCTGGCCGGGTCTGTGTTGGCTAAATACCTGGTATGTCATGGAACTTCGGCCAGAGCCGGCTGGGTTCCTGCTCAGAGGTTCTTTGTAGTCTCACTGGTTGGCGGAGGTTGCTTTAAGCTTCCGGAAAGCTGGTTCGGGCCTGGGAGACCTAGGAAGGAGGAAATCCCAGAATAAGGGTGTCCTTTATGAATGCAACGAATTTCTAAAGAAATGGCCCACCTAGAAAGTGCTGCAGGGGTGTAGGGACTGTAAGGAGAGCAGTCCTTCCTGTTTGCTCAGGGACCCTCTGCTGCCTGCTCTTGCACAAAACACCTTCTTCCCTCAGAAATGTGCTGGCTCTGGACAGAGTCCGTTCCACCGGTTTCTCCGGGTTTGCCTCGCTCTCCACTGAGAAGCATAAATAATGAGCAAAGGGACTGCAGTTAATAGGCTCGAATAGTAGGATCAAATCTCTTACTGTCCCTAATCTTCTCTACCCCCCCCCTTTTATTTTGGGCGACTCCACCATGCAGGCCATGTGGAAACCCGCCTATGACTTTTTATTAACCTGGAGCCACCAGATCGGGGACAGCTACCGGGATGTCATCCAGGAGCTACACATAGGCCTGGACAAGATGAAAAACCCCATCACCAAGCGCTGGAAACACCTCACGGGGACCCTGATCCTGGTGAACTCCCTGGACATTCTGAGAGCTGCCGCCTTCAGTCCCGTGGACCACGACGACTTTGTGATTTGAGCGGGTACCCTGGCAGCTACCACTGCTCTGGGCCACACGCCCTCCATCGGTCCTGGGTGCCCGCGCCGCCACGTGGAACCGGGGAGGGAGGAAGGGCCGCTGCTCACACACGTCCAGGGTCCTTCGAGGGCCGGACCCACACCCGAGGACCAAGCACACACAATGCTCCACCACCCTCCTCCATCACGGGGGGGTTGGGGGAGGCCTGAAGGGGATTTCTACCGCAGGTCGTTGCCAATCAAATAGCTTTCTATTTGTTAGGTATAAATGTAAATTTAAAATCACTTTTTTTAAAGTATGGGGGGGCAGGCATATGAAAAAGGTGGTATCTCATTTTTTTTAATGGACCATAAAGGTTAAAAACACACACACACAAAAAAACCACACCTTAATAGGGGAGGATGCTTTGAGGTTTTTATGTTCTAAGAGACCTTTTTAAATTATGTTACAGATGTATATATGTATTTAAAGGTCACTGGGGGCATTTGCGATTCCCAGCCACACTTTGCATTTCAACACTTAGCGCGCGGAGAGACGCTTGTTCAAGTGTTGGACCTCTTTTGCTCTCTGCTTGTGAAAAGGATAAATCAAATAGGAATGTGGTTTTTCGGTAGGTGAGTCCAGCTCTTGCCCATCCTTTCTGAGAGCGTCCTAGCCCCTGCTGTCCCCTCTCGACTTCATTCTCTTCTGTACCTTTGCCTCGTGTTACAGTGAGTGATCAGCGACAGCACATGTGGACCGTCTTCGAGCTTTAGTGGGCAAAGTCAACTCCTACGTGAGCAAGCAGGTGCCCTCGAGATGGAAAGGCAGCTGGGAGCTGGCGTTCTGCATGGCCCCCACCTGTGTGCAGTCGGTCATTCCAGAGAACAGTGCCATTTGCCATGCGGTGGTTCCCGCAGCCTCCAGCCACCACTGTCCTGTTTCTCCCCGGGGGCGGGGAGGGGTGCCCTGTGCTATCATGTGCACAGAGGTGCCCACTGTGGCTGGTAACTCCCGCTTCGTTCCATATGAAATCAACCCCTCTCCCTTCCTGCTAGGCCCCCAGGGCCTAGGAAATCGCATAGGGGACACCATCTTTTTTGTGTACGATAGAAAGATTATGCAAGCAGGATGAACGTTTTCCAAAAATGAAAATGTTTCCCACCTCAAGTGAGGGACTTGGCAGAGCGTTGCGTTGAGGACCTTACCGTTGTAGATCGGCGTGGCTGTGTGTGGGCCCGCGTGCTGGGCTCCAGATCGCACTGCGGAGGTGGCAGCTCGGGAGGGAGGAAGGGGCAGGGCGGGAGAATTGTCTGCCAAATCAAGAGAGTTGATCCCTGGGAATGTGCTGGGACACGCAGCTTGCTTGTATGAGGTGATGTGGGGATTCCTGGACCGTGGGATACCTGGAACGCGTTCTCTAAATCTGCTGTCTTGAAACATGTTATGTTAATTACCTAGTGTAATCAGTGGTTGATCCCTATTGGGCTGAAACATTCTTATGTATCTATTGATTCAGATCCTGAAGACCAACTGGCTAGAAAAAAAAAAACACACACACACAGAAAAACACTATGTTTTTTATGCTGCAAGAACCAGGACACACAATTCCCCACTCATCCCATGAAATAACCTTAAATTCTGCTTCTCATTTCCACCTTCATTCTTTCCAGAGATCATCTCTCGCCTTCTCCCCAAAGAAGAAGCAAAACCACTCGCACCTTAAACCGTGGATATTTTTCCTCAGGGGCTTTAAATAGTTTCCTATGCAACATGTCTTGTAGCACAAATTAAATTCTACAAAAGTTGCAGTAAATTTTATTTGGATATTTTAACCTATTAAGTGTGTGTGTCTGTTTTTCTGTACCCAACCAAACTTTAAATAAAACAATAAAACCTAGTGAAAGCATCTGTGAATAATGGCTCCCTCCCCCAAGAGCCACCGCTAGATGACAGTGTGACCATTGGTTTAGCAGATAACTTTTATTTTTTTACTGAATGTTCTGTAGTCCGGTCCAAGAAGCTCGGTTAAAATCTCCAGTTCTCAGGGCGCCTGGGTGACTCAGTTGGTTAGGCATCTAATTCTTGATTTTAGCTTAGGTCTTAATCTCACAGTTGTGAGTTCAGGCTCAGCGTTGGGCTCCACCCTGGGCATGGAGTCTACTTAAAATAAAAAAAAAAAAAAAGGAAAAAAAATCTCCAGTTCTTTATCGATGTTAATTCAGATATTCAAAATAATAGTCATTTGCATATAAAATTATGGTGTTTGCAGGTGTTTTTTGAGGACCAAATATTCAGGAAAAGGATTTGGCTGCAAAAAAAGAAAAAAAAAAAATTTACCAAGAAGATGACAATTTTGTCCATAATAAATTCCCGCCTTGGTCCTCACTTGACCGTCATACAGTCATGTCACATGGGGCAGGTGCCACATTGTTGTGATCACCAAGCCCCCACCCCCTGTGTCACCTGGTACAGCAGCCAAGCCCAGGCTTGGTCCTGGGACCTTCCCTACAGAGGTCACCAGATCCCAGCACCTTGTAGTCTCCCAACCATTCCTACTGCCACGACAGAACTGCAACCTTTGCCTTCTTTCCCTTTGCTCTCCTTACTCCTCTCAACACCCTAGCCCCCACCTCGGCCACCTGGCCCCTTTCCCCTTCCCCCCTCCCCAGGCCACCTAGCCACTCTCCCCGCTGCACGGTCTGCTCCGGGCTCACGCTCACCCTTGGCTGCGCATCACACACCCTATCAGCTGCAGAGCTCCTGGAGCATCCCCCACACTCATACCTCCCTGCCTTTGAGCTGCTTCCCCACGCTGGAACACCTCTCCTTTCTCCATCAGCCACACTGAGCTCCTTGAGGTCATCGAGGGTCTGAACTCATCGCTGAATCCCCAGAGCCTGGTGCCACAAATGTATTGCGGGAGGGAATTGACCATGACTGATAGAAACGCATCCCTGAATGCGGATAGCTTGGCTATTGGAGTGGCTAGAACGGGCTTTGTACTGGGTTTACAACCAATATAAAACCTATTTGGCCAGTGATGAGGGCATCAGACCCAGCTTAGTTTTCGAAGCGTTCGAAGGGGAGAACATGGTAGATGGAACTCAAGTATATACCAAAAGCAATTAATTTCCCTAAAATAGTTCTTTTCTGGGCATGAGGGAAACACTGTCAGTTTGGTCCATGATTTATGTTGTAATAAAATTCAGTTTTATGTAAAATAGATTGAAATGGCATCATCTGAAACAGTAACCTGAATTGGGGGGAAAAAAGAGACTGCTGCCAAGTGCCCAGGCTTTGCTTCACACCTGAAGTCTATGAAAGGTTTGCCCCAATTAATCTTTGTGAGGACCTTGGTTTAAGAGAAGGAAAGCAGCTGGGGCTGGGGGGGGCGGCAAACGCCCAGCTGGTGCAGTCGCCAATGCGAGCTCTGTCCACCCCCAGCTGTGCCCTCCTCCCCTCTGTCCACCCCCAGCTGTGCCCTCCCTCCGCATCAGAAGCAGAGAGAAACCCGACAGCACACAGGCCATTGTCTGAGAAGCAGGTGCCCGGGAGCGGGGCGTGCCTCTGAAGGCTGGGCCCCGGGGACAGGGCTGGGGGACCAGCCAGCCGGGTTGTCCCTCCACCCCTCACAGGCCTCTGCTGGAACGTGTGTGCGCAGTAGTTAAACCTTACGATTTGGGGTCCATTTCCCTAAAACCTCAAGTATTTAAAATATTTGCACTTAGCCCAAATTTTTCTTTTTAAAAAAATTTCGGCTTGATTGAGGTGTACTTGACCTAGAAACAAATGTCTTCCACTTTTAAGACCCAGGCATTTTTTTTTTTTTAAGATTTTATTTATTTATTTGACAGAGAGACAGCGAGAGAGGGAACACAGGCAGGGGGAGTGGGAGAGGGAGAAGCAGGCTTCCCGCGGAGCAGAGAACCCCATGCGGGACTAGATCCCAGGACCCTGGGATCAGGACCTGAGCTGTTATGTATTTTCCGCCACATTTTTTTAAGTGAAGAAAGAACCCCTGTTGCTGGCAAGCCCAGCGTCCTGTTATGGAAACCAGGGAGAGGATCGGGGCGGGTACGGTGCAGCTTTAACCCCTTCTGTGTCATGGACCCCTTTGGCAGTTGAATAAAGCTGTAGAGACCTTACAATTAAATAAATGCATAAAATAAGGAAACCAGGAGCTCACAAATGAAAGCAATTATATTTACATACAGTTAGCAAAAGGTTTTTTAATTGTCGTGAGGTTATATATGCTATTTTATGCACTAGATAACAACCTAGTAGCAGGTCTCATCCACCATAAACTCACGGAATAGTGATGAGCATTGCGAGTATCTGAGATTGAGAAATCGTTGACAAAATCACAGGGATTTCTAATACAGGTCCCTTGCCTCCACACATGCCCGGAGGAGATGCTAATGTTCAGTTAGAGGTTAATGAAAATGAAGATGTAATCTTTTTTTTCCTTATTTAAAAAACAGGGAGCTCATCCTAAGGAAACTGAAATCAGATTTGCTTTGCCAGTTGCTTCGAAGGGTTTGCATGATGTTTTCTGCTCCAGCTTAGCCAAAATAGTGTTTTTAAAGCTTTGCTTCTCTGAGCCCATATACTACCTAATGAGGGAGAAAGGGATCGGAGAAATGGTCATGTCTGAGACTTTTTAAATATCTGAAGTCATTTTTCTTAATTTCCCAATTCAGTTGGTTTGCTTTTTAGAAGAATATCTGTGTACTCATGTCCTACGTATGCAACACAACTCTCTTTGTAATCTTCACTCCAGGGGGGTCAGCAAGAGACGGCCAGAACAGAGTGTGCATGCAGCGTAAGCCTCGTGAGATGTGGGCAGCTTGGCGGGAGGGCCGACCAGAGGGCTGGTCGTCCGGTGTGTGCCTGGAAGCCAGGCTTGGGCACACAGAGCATCAGGGGAGAGAAGAGCCAGCTCCTGGCCCTCCAGAATCCGTATTCCAATAAGGAAGATGCAGACCTTTGAAATTGAAGGAAGATGGAAGCATTCTCATCAGAGCAGACCAAGAGAGGATTTGAGAAGCCACAGTGCTTCTCCCCTCCCCTCTCCCCACACACCCACTCCCATTATATTGATCATTAATGAAGGCTTCTGATTCAAACCCTTCCATTTCTCTCAGGGGGTTTCTCCTTTAATCCTGGCCACCACCATGTCTCCCCCGGACCCGCAACCCCATGCTGGTCCCCTCAAATCATCCTCCACATGACCACCAAGACGGTCCTTCTAAAATAGAAACCCATGCCCCTTTCTGCTTAATGCCCACCTTCAGTGGCCCCCAGGTTTAAAGCAGATGAACGGGGGGGGTGCCCCCACGCCCACCCATGGGTCATTGTTGGCCCTGACGATGCTTCCACCTGTCCACTCAAAATGAGAGAAATAAGCACAGTGGACTGAGGATTTCCATTCAGCCAAACTTATGCAAATCAAATCATCGCTCCTGGTCCTGAGATTAAGCCCTCCATTCCTTTTTGGTGTCAAAATGTCCTTTATTTTGGGGGCACCTGGGTGGCTCAGTCGTTAGGCGTCTGCCTTCGGCTCAGGTCATGATCCCAGGGTCCTGGGATCGAGCCCCGCATCAGGCTCCCTGCTCCAAGGGAGTCCTTCTTCTCCCTCTCCCACTCCCTCTGCTTGTGTTCCCTCTCTCGCTGTGTCTCTCTCTGTCAAATAAATAAATAAAATCTTTAAAAAAAAAAAAAAAAAATGTCCTTTATTTTGGTAACTGATAACGATAGTAAATTGTAGGAGTTGTGGTTCTAATGCCTTTCTTGGCAAAGTGAAATGTTGGCTGATGACCAAAAGCCATGCATTTTTTAAGGCTTGAAGTTTTGGACAAATAAGGGAGAAACAACATGAGACTGTCTATTTCCTCGGCCCTTTGCCCTTGTGGCTGTTTTTCCTCGACCACCTTCCTCACTGTGGTCATAATGGCTTTATCACATTTTCTAGGTGCTCGGCATCTTGAGAACTCTTTCGCTATATTTGGAACCCAGACAACACAAATTCACAGCTTCTCTTGCAGCTAAATGCAAGCATGTGACTATTGGATCTCTGACTCAGAGACCAGCAACTTGCAGAAGGAAGCGAGGGGTGTGGTGGAACATTCGGGAGAGCAGTGGTCCTGGGTCCTTGACCCACCATGGCATAGGTGGTGCCGTCCTCATCAGGCCTGTTCTGGACATCAGTGTGGAGCATGGCTCCTCTCCCAGCCCTCTGGTGAATGACTCAATTATCTTTTAATAATCCCCTTCCCGGAAGGATCAGCCAGGGCCAGTTTCTGTTGCTTGCAAACAAGCACCTGGGCTTCTGATGAATTTTATTCCTTCAGAGTTCTGCTCTGATCATCAGACTTCCCTGGGAGGTCTTCTTGGATGCACCAAGAAAAAACCCCACCTCTGTCTTCCAGCAGCCCTCCGCCCTTACAGCAAATATAATCCAAGTCTTTCCGTGCATTTGCGAGTTGTGCCCCACAGACCATAAACTGAGTGAGGAAGATGCCACGGTGCCCAACTCACAGTACGTTCAAGCTCACACTCAGTAAATTCTCGGGTGCATGGCTGGCTGAATGAAGAACTCCCAGGGTTCACTGCAGACCATCCAGGGAAAGGGAGACTAGCACTAGAGCCCTAATAGCTTTGTGTGTAATTGTAGGGATTTCTTTTTATCAAACAAATGCAAGTTTTATGGGGAGTCTATTCTGGATATTTTTCTACAAATTTTTATCTCTACTCGTTTTAGTTCACCAGTCTTCCCGCTGTAACATCACATGTGTTCAGCTCAGCTGAAGCTCACACTTGGAATAACAAGTGTTAGCTTTATTGTTCGCACATCCGCGTCTTTCTCTACATTCCAAATGCAAAGTCATTTCACACCCAAGGTGTGGATGATCGCACCTAGGTGAGAATAGCAGACGTGGACACACTTGGTGAACATCTGTAGCTCCCGGGGAGCGGTCTTGTCAGGCCTCCCTGGACACCTGAGCAAGCAGGGGGCAGGTGGCCGGGCAAGCGGGGTGGTTGCCTGGCAGCCCCAGCACTCCCAGGGCCATCCTCCTATAGAAGAGAAGGGATCTGGAGAAGTGACTCACTTTCATTTTTGACTCTGAGCCTGGTTAGAATCAACAGCTACAGAATGAAGACTTTATAGTAGGATCCAGGCTGATGAGTCAGTTTCATGCCTTGACACACCGAAATATACAAATGCAATGCTGTGTGTGGACAGATGTGCCGGATGCAGGTCTGTTCTTTGCGCAACTAGTAAATTCATAAGGATACATTGATGTGTTAAAAAAAAAAAATCTCTTTGGAAATCAGATTCCAGTTCTCCAAGTCATTTTGCAAAACACCTTTACGTATACCTAATTATCACATTTTCCATGTGAGAGATGAGTCGAGAAATTAAAGACAGAAAAGGTAATGGATATGGGTGAGGGACACAGGCACTTGACCTAGTTAGAAATAATTTATACAGACCTTGGAGATTTATGTCTTTTTCCCAGACCCTGGGAGATAGCTCTCATTTTTCAAATATGAGGTTTGTGCAAAATACATAGAGAGGTACCAAGGGCTGGTGTCACGACGCCATGCACAGGATATCCGGGGCTATCAAAACAAAAATAAATCTGCTTTGCATTCAGAAATTCATACCCAAGTAAAAGCAACTCAGTTTTCTCTTTGTGACATGTACTATATTCCAAAATTATGCTTAAAATGTTCCTGGATATCTTTGATGCATTCAGGCAGCATTTCTTCCTGAACGGAAGAGCTTTGCACGGCGCTCACACTGCCCTTCCAACAAGGCAGGCGATTAGCATCATTATTTTCGAAATGTCTTCAAAACATAAAACTTTACTTTGTGTTATTCCAATGTTTTTAATATTCACTCCTATTTGGTTATTTTGCAAGTCAATCAGATTATAACAGAGGTCTGGTTAAAATATCATTCGTATTTTGGATTCCTATATGTCTTCCTCCGCCCAGAGCTCTGGGAGGGAGTGAGGCGGGTAGCAGCCTAGGGATCCTGAGAAAAAAAGTCAGCTATATAAGATCATTTTTTAAACTAATTGCCGTGACCACTCGCCTGATTTTTTTTTTTTAAGTGAAGTCCACGGACCACCTGAAGGAGACTCACCAGGAGGAAGCACATTTAAAAATGCAGGTTCCAAGGCCTTCTCGGACCTTCAGAATCAGCTGCTTGTGGGGGCCCGGGAATCTGCATTTTCCCGGGCTTCCCATCTGAGTCCGAGGTGTGCTGAAGTGTGAGGGCAGGCTCAATTTTTAATTGTATGGCAAAACACTAGGCAGAGACGAAATGGAAGGGATTTCCGTTTCTGGATAGGAGCCGATGGGCACGGCTTATGTTGTGACGTCCACGTATCTCTGTAACCACGGCTCCAGACTCCTGAGCCACCTGGCCTCCCCACACTGTCCCACTTTCATCCGCCTCCTGCTGAACTTTAATTAAAATCCAGGCAATTGTTTTCAGGGAGGCTTCTCTATACGAACCATGCCTCAGGCACCTGTTGGGCTGTCCCCACCCCGAGAGGCATAAAGGGGCCGCCGGCTGGTGCTTAGCGGGCACGCGCTGCCAGTCCTGGGCCTCCTCGGGCTTCCTGTTCGGCAGACAGGGCCTCCTACCCCTTGCTGGAGACCGAGCTCCGCAGCCCGGCCTGAGGTTTGGGCCCCGCCCAGTGTTCCGAATTCAGGGGCTCACATTCACGGCCAGGCATGGGGATTTCCAGCTGCCACCTCCCTCCGTGGGAGGCCCCGTGTGGCAGAAGCAAGTCCTCTCATTTGGTTAATGCTGGTCCTTAGGCAAGGACTCTGGAGAAGTCCCTCCTGCTGGCCAGTGTGGGCTCAATGGGCTCAGAGGTACCCGGGAGGTGTGGGGCGTTCTTCTATGTGTGCACCTGTGCATGAGCGTGTGAGCGTGTGGGTTGTATCTGCACAGATGTCCAAGAAGGGTCTCTGAGGCCTGGAGATCTGCATTTGGGGGAAGAACTTTCTGTTGCATATCTTTTTTGTGCCTTTTGATTTCTTACCTTGGAATGCTGATATTTTCATAATTCCATATATTTTTTGCTACAGATAATAATGTATGAAATGAGAGTAATTTAGAATTGGCTCTGGGGAGAGAACGAATACCTAAATTTGCAAAATTAAAAAATCAAACAAGTACCTAATTTGCATATTGTTAATCAGTAAAGTGGGTATAGACAGGCAGATAATCAAAATTGATTTATATGCTTAGAACTGGATGTTTCCAGGCAGGGTATCTCGATGGGTTTCCGGTGGTGTCTAGGAGACCCTCAAATAGTGTGCTGATTTTTTGTTCATTTTGCTCTGTGCATTCCCTGAGGAGGATATCTGGAGTTTTTAATAGATTGTCATACAGGTTGGTAATCCACAAAAGTGCAACAACCACTGGCCTAGAAGCCATGGGAAAAGATGATGTCCCTGTAAAAGACTATACTATTCAGAGTTTTAATGAGTATCCCAGAGGGATCCAGCAGCGTAAAGCTAAGGAGGGGTAAGGGAGAAGAGGCCAGCCCGCTGGCCATGGCCCCGTGCAACTTGCCAGCCTGCACCCAGGGCACACCCCACCCAGAGGCTCTCAACAACCACACACCATGCATACCTTACATACGACATGCATCATTCTGCCCATCTGCTGGGACTGCACTTGGCTGCATGCCACAGAAACTAAGAGCGGCTATATCGAGGAAAGGGTTTGTTTTTCTCACTGATAAATTGACCGGGGCGGGTGAGTGTTTGGGGGCTGATGCACTTGCTCAGGGAGCCAGGCTCCTTCTCTCCCCTCACAGCCATCCTTAACGTGGCTTTGCTCCCTGGTCAAGACTGCTCTCAGATCTCTAGGTGCCAGGTCCATTTTCCAGGCAGTCCTAAGGGGAGAGGGCAAAGGGCGTGGGGTCATCCAACGAAGCTTGTCTCCTTTTACAAAGGAAACGAGAACTCTCCTGGCAGTCGCTCTCAGTAGAATTCCCTCCATTTCATTAGCCAGTACACTGGAGGAGGGAGGCTGGGGGTGGTCCGATAGTTGGTTGCAATAACCATAAACCACCCAGAAATCCCGTTAGGAAGAGACACAGATCCAGTGGAGAGCCCAAGCGGATGGACCGATTTTTCTGCCGTGAGCTGGCAAGAAAAAAAAAAAAAAACTGGCCTAATAGCCTCATTGTGAACGTGCAGCCAGGTGCCACTGACAGACGGCACTGTACACACGTAAGCCTGATGAGTTTAATGAGTTAAGTTTAATGCCAAATGCATTTTAGTAAAACAAGCGTACAACGAAACAGCCAGCAGGGTTTGGTTCACTCGGAGTCACAACCAGCGCTCCAATTTGGACTAAACTGAGTGCACCTGTTATCAACCGAACATTCTAGGAGCCTGGCCCATTTGCAGATTCTGCTTGCATTCTTCACTGTGAAAAAGAGCAAGGATGCCTTTTATCTGCGCTCTTTTCCTATTAACCACCAGATACCAGAGCTCCTCCCAACTAAGGGCAGGAGGCCTGGGGTTGGGGCTGCAGCAGCAAATGAGCCGTGAACAGTGAGGTGGTTTGACTGGAGTAAGTGGGAGCCGGAAGTGACGTGATGTAGTCTTGAACCAGATGACCAAACGGGTCGTTAGAGGTATGGACAGTGATGGTCCACAGAAGCAATAGATCCCCATTCACACAGGATTAGAGTCTAATGAAGTGATCCTGACTTACCGTTACCGTGATGTGGTCTTGAGTTCTAACCAGAAGCATCCTCCTTGTGGACTAGCAGCCAGCCTCCTGGGATCACACCTCCCACCCCCATCCCTCTCCCGACCCCAGCCGCCTACACACAGTGCAAGCTGCACCATCAAACAGCCAGAGAACTTCTCGGCTGAGCTGCCTTTTGGGGATATTTTGCTAAGCAATGTCTGCAACGTGGTGTTTCTCCAGAGGCCAAGAACCCACTGATGAACAATGACGTCTCACCAGAAATTAAGTATGAATATAAGCTGAAGACCCTCCTCCACCTTGGAAATCTTCCATTTTCTTTACAGTCACTCTGAAGCTTTAATTTGAAAACTTTGTATTTTAAAGAGATGCGACAGGAAAGCCAAGTCTTCAGATTTTCCCTCCTGTCTTGTTACAATGCAATATTTGTCCTAAACGTGAAGGGTTTGTCTGGATCCAGATTTAATACGGGAGGAAAAATTATTTGGGTCTATCTTTGCCGAAATACCTACAGTTTAGGAAAAAGAGTGAGATTTTCGTTTCCAAAAGAGAAAATACACTCTCAATTACATGGTACTTGCTCCGCCTTCTGGGGAAATGATTGGAGAATGAGTTCAGATTGAGCTCCTCTTTCATGGTCACACATGATGCTATTTTTTAAATCATACAAAGCACCTTTGATTTATGTTTTCTACACACCCAAAGGAATAACAGTAGGGTGATCCAAAAGCTGTCATTTGGGGAAATACCCGTTCTTTCATTTAGTTTCATTTACTTTCATTTCGTTTAGTTTCTGAAGATAAATTTAAATCTGTGTTTCTCTAACATAAATATTCTTTGTTTATCACAGCTCTAAAATATGTTAAAGAGGTAGATTTCATGTAGTCTGATTCTTTCGAGTATTTTGAAACATTCTCTGACAGCTTGTGAATCTTTAAAATGTCCCTGTGGGAGCTGCATGAAAAATTAAAGAGACAACCAATAAAAAAATGTAGGGAGCTGTAAGTGCTCTTGCACAAACGTTTACTGGGGGTTCTGCACGGCCCCTCCTCACGGGCTCCACTCGCTCTGAGAAGAGATAACCAGAACTCTCTTCTCTGGATAGATGAGAGAAGACCAAAATGGCATCTGGTCAACCCGGAGAAGACTAAACCTTAGCAGAGACCTCCTGAGGACAAGAGGAACAGGAGGGTTACGTGTGAGATCTGCTTTCAGTTCTCTGAACTGGCACAAGCGGGCTCCTAGGCACAAGCGGGCTCCCCTCTTTGGAGATGGCTCTCTCCCTTGTGCCCCTCCTGGCTCTCCCCTGGGAGACTCCTTCTCCAGCACCTTCCCAGGGTTCCCCTCCAATTCCTGGCCTTGGCCAGGTTCCTTCATGTAGATCCATGACCCT
This sequence comes from Halichoerus grypus, assembly GCF_964656455.1. Lineage (NCBI taxonomy): Eukaryota > Metazoa > Chordata > Mammalia > Carnivora > Phocidae > Halichoerus > Halichoerus grypus. The sequence goes on from NC_135715.1 coordinate 188,455,691, forward strand.
TCCCCCCAACCCCCTGAGAACTTACCCACTTTGTAATTTACACGTCTTTAATATAACTACTTCCCTGACGTCCTCCTCTCCTACAGGACTCTAGGCAGGTGCCTTGTCTGGCTCTGCTCCCCGTTGTGCCCTGGTGGCCAGCATTGGGCAGCACAATAAACACTTGTAGGAAGGGAAGGGGAGGGGATGAGAGGAACCCACTGCTGAGTCGCTCAAATTCTCACAGGGATGGTCTGACAACTCTACAGTGCCCGAAACTAAAGCTGAGCACAGTATTTAATTTGTTGGTTCCTTTGATTCTATCCACACACAAACAGCGAAAATCTCCCTCATTTGAAGAACTCAGCCCACCTCCTTGCTGCTCATTCACTTTTAAGCGGCATCCTCTATTGTACTTAGAATAGCTTAAAGGAACAAAACTGCCATCATATTTTATAAAACCATTTCATACCCAGAGATCTGAATGTATGGTAGGCTCCTGAAAACTACCTGCAGGCGTCTGGTTCTAATATCATTACCTGTGGCTTTATAGCTCAACTTTGTCAAGATGAAGGGCTGCCATCCATAAACAGGAACTCAGTAGAAGTTCCTTTTAGTCTCCTGGGAAAACTTATGGCCTTTAGCTGCACTTAACCACCTTTTGCTTTGCAACACACATTTTCCATTGCCACTTTTGCTTCCCGAGTTATCCATACATTATCCAGAGTTAAATGAAGAAAGACAAAATAAGGTCTAACCTCTGCAAAGTCAACCTAAACCGCACATCAAGGGAAATATGATCCTCTGTGTTGCAAGCGGAAATCAGTGAGGAGGCCCATCTCAGAGTGCTGGAGATACAGCTATATCCGTTAATGTGAGTGGTTGCTGATGGCTGGCATCCTGCCTGCCCTGCATCGTGGGATACCCCCTTCTACTCAGAAGGGTCAGATGTGACCTCGACCAGGCCAACCACTCCACCAGCACACAGAGAAGCCTGCTTTGCTCTGGACCTGAGGGCCTGAGAGAGCAGGGTGGACAGTTGTGAAGAGAAAATGTATGGGAATTCTACTGCCCCTCCTCTCTGTCCTTGTTCTTGAATAGGCTCATTTGTTTTGAACTCACACCCATAATAAAAGTGGTTTATACCAACATCTGTCCACTCAAAGACTGTTATTGGAAATTCAAAGCTTTCTGCATGCCACTGAGACCAGTGCATGTTCATAAGTGTTGGATCCAGACACTCTTATATGTGGGTAATGCATGTGTCCTATGGGGGAGGAGGGAGACTTCCGGGTGTTGCAGGTTAGTTTGTTCGTTATTTACTCTAACGATCGGATTTCCTTTAAAAGACTTTGAGGCCCATAGGAACTGGTTCCCTTTTCTATTCTGGTTTATGGTTGTTTTGTTTTTCTATTTGTCCTTTTTTTCCTCCTTCTTCCTGCAAAGATAACAGATGTAATTTAAGAATAAGACAATATAATGAGTCATGGTCACTTTTTCCCTTAGGTGTATACTGGCCATAAAACACTAATTATACTTTGTCTAGACCTCATCTCTGGCTTGGTTCGTTTAATAGAAGAAGTTTCTAGACTGGTTAAATTTTTTTTTTTTAAAGAAATGGCAAAGTTGGACTCTTGCTTCCAGCCATGAGGTGTAACCAATACGGAACTTGCCTTCCTACCATAAACTAAACAACCATAAAACTGGACAAAATGTAGGCGACAACAGTGTTCAGACATTGGACCAAAGTCAGTGCAGGATTTTCAGAGAAGAAAAACAAATAAGGTGAATGCCACCATTGCCTCAGATTTTTGCCTGGAGGTACTCTCCAGAGCACAGCACAAGGAAAAGATATCCAAGTGAATCACAAAGATCCCACTGAGTTAAGGGTCAGGGACTGGAGTTCAGGGAGTTCAGGATTTGTGGAGCAGAGCACTGGAGTGGAATAAGCTACCCAGAAAAATTGCCCTTTGGAAGCTCTCCTTCAGTGTCCTTGTGTCTTTGGGCAAACACTATATTGTGTACATGAAGACCTCCTCTCCGAGTTAAAAGTTGAGCTTTCAGGGAAAGAACAACTACAGAGTCTCACCCAGGCCCCGTCCTTAATTTGTGGCCTCAGACTCCCATTTGCTCCTCCTTAGAAATATCACCAACAAAGTGATAACTAGCAGCTATGTCTCCAGTAAAGCCATATAAAAAAACCTTTTTTAAAGAGCAACTCTAGAGACTTGTAAGCCAACTAATTTCCAGGGCTCATCCAGTTCCCGCCAGTCAAGTGGAGAGGCCTCACCACAGGGCTTTCAGAAAAGAATTCAGAAAGGTCATGCTTTAGTCACAGACAAAACTAGCCACAGAATAAAGACGACTCTAAACCTGTTACCAAAAAAATTAAAAACAAGACTCAAAAAGATCAATTTGATGCAAAAATAATTTAAATGCCTGCCAAAAAAAACAAACAAAAAAACCCTGGAATACTATTTAAAGGAAGACAACAAAATCTGGACAACAATGTAATGCTCGCAATGTCCAATACCCAATCAAAACTTACTAGACATACAAAGGTGTGAGAAAATGTGACACATAGTAAGGATAAAATCAGTCATAGAGACAGACCCAGAAATGCTTCAGATGATGAAGAGATGATGGACTTAGCAGGGAAGGGCTTTAAAACAGTTATTATAAATGTGGCCCAACATTTTAAGGAAAGCAAGAATATAATAAGGAGAGAAATAGAACATAGAACCATGGGAAACTGACAGGCTGGATAATAAAATATCTGAAATAAAAAATTCTCTATACCTTTGCTAATCCAGGGGAACAATTTTTTTTAACTTTTAATATGAAAACATTTCAAACACACAAAAATATAGAGAAAAATACAGTGAACTTCAGCACCCATCACCTATTTTGACAATCACCCACGCTCTGTTCTTTGTGTTTATCTGTCTTCCTAAAACCTTTTTTTTCTGGAACAATTAAGATAAATCCCAGATATCATATCATTTCACTCATAAATACCCCAATATTTATGTCTAACAAATAAGTGATCAAAGCTTAAATGTACGCACAATACCATTATCCTACTGAAAAGATTACCAGTAATTTGTTCCTGTAACCTAATAACTAATCTCTTTTCAACTTTCCTGATTGTCTTAGGAAATTGGAATTGGCCTTTATGGTTCATTTGCTCTATTTATTACTTTCAGCTGATGTGTCTCTTAATTCTCTTATAATCTTAACAGTTTTGCCTCCTCCTCTGGTTTTTCCATGCCAGTTATTTGTTGGAAACAAGCTGATCATTTTCCAGGTCATTTGCCTGACAGAATGTCTCACTTCCTGATTTGGCTGGCTGAATCATTGGGGCATCATTTAAATTTATTCTAAACCTCATATTTTCTGTGAATGGGTAGATCTAGAGGCTTGATTGGGTTCAAGTTCAATTTATGGATAACAATACTTCACAGGTGGTGCTGCAAACTTCTCATTGCAGAGCTTTGGGAGGCACAGGATGTCTGGCTGTCCCTCCTTTGGTGACATTAAGTTAGATGAGAGGGATTAGTTGTTGCCAGCCTGATCCATCCATTATAAAGTTCCCCATTGACTCTGGTTTTAGATCTCCCTTGGAATTATAATTTTAAAATATCTTTGACATCTAATAGCTGAGAAATTAGACCTGTTTTAGTTGGTCAATGTTGATTCACGGCCTGTTTTTTTGACTCGGAGAACTCCTCCTTGATTCAGCTCCCCACCCCCTTGCTAGGCCTCCTCACTGGGTCTTCGTCATCTCTGGGCCACTCTTTGTCTTGCCCATCTCATCAGGCCCTTTGGACTACTTGATGTGGAAATCATTCTGTGTGCTCAGCTCCCAGGAATTGTCTCCACGTCCCAGGCCACAGATAGGAATGAGATGCCAGGCCCTGATTCCAGCTGTGCAAGTGGGGGTCAGTAATGTCTTTGAAGCCAATGGTGCTGCAAGAGAACCACTGAGGTCACCGTGAAACGTCCGTGGGCAGGCTGCCAAGCTACCAATTGCACACCCTTTCCCCACCACGGTCAATACTGCAGAGTGGGGGCAGTTTAGTGAAGCAGCAAGTCTGTTCATTCCTAGCCACTTTTTAATTTCCAGATCCTCTTCCTAAGATGCAGATGTGAGTCTGCACAGGCTGGGCCATGGACCAGTTTGTGGGACAGATGCTGTCCTGAATCAGAATGCGCCTCCCCTCCCCAGCTGGGTCATTGGGTTTGGGCCACTCTGTATTCTTCTACTCTCCTTCATCTTAAGATGAGTTTTTTCCAAATGTATCTTTGGTGGGTTCACTCCAGAGGCCATATACATGGGCCACAGAGACATGCCAAGATTTAACAGAATCCTAAGATGAGCACAGGTTAGGCTGGCCTGTGGGAGTCCTGCCTCTGCCTACACAGTAACAGGAAGCAATGAGGTCATTACCCACAGAAAGATGCAATGTGCTGCCAAAAGAATGCTTTTCCAAAAGGTTTTATTTTTCCTTTTTTTTTTTTTTAAAGGAAAACAATGTAAAAAATCTTTTTAGTAATCCAGGCAACTCTGTGAAAAATGTTGAACCCCCTCCCCCAGGAATTCCTATGAATCTCCCTAGGAAGCCTGCAAGGCTCAAGGAGCACTCTCCTCTGGGACCCTGCAGGACACCCACAAGGCAATTGCTTCTGTTTTCCCCCATGGGAAACTCCCTCAAGCCTCAGGTCCTGATCAAAGACATGCTTCGCGTTTGGTGCATTTTTTACCTGTTTGTGTCATCCGCTACTTTGGGGAAATTCCAATGCAGAGTCACGGTTGGAATGGTGGGGGCGCCAGGATGGACCCAAGGTTGCTTGCTGCCACGACCACAGTCGCAGTGACATTTAAGCATTCATAGAGCACCCCGGGGGAGAGTGGCGAGATCAGCCCACCCTTAAGTCAGAATTTTGTCCCCAGCCCAGCCTTGGGTCGCAGACACCTCTCTCAAAAAGGTATAGGACGCCAGGCTCTGATTCCAGCCACCCCACGCCAAGGAGTAAATGTTCACACCTTGGAAACCCGTCAAGTGAAGAATACGGGACTCTCTTACTAGTCATTCACATAAGACTTTATTTTATCTTTGGAATAGTAGAGACATTCATTTCCATCTTAGCAACAGAGACCATCCGTTCCCACTGTGCTCCTGGATCCACAGCTTCATCAAGACCACCGGACACCTCTTTCCTCAGTCTGATTTACCCATGGCCGGTGCCCAGGGCTGCTTCCTTTCTGCAGCTAAAAAGCCGGTGGATCCCAAATACTATTTTACTATGGCTGGCATAGAGTCTCCTCTTCTTCATTAGAATGAATTTATTCCAGTTGAATCTCAGCTCATTTTATCTCACTCAGGGAAGAACTGCCAAGCCCAAATGACAGTTGGTGAGGACATCTGAAGAGTATGAGCCATGGGCCGCTGAGCAATTTTGTGTCTGGAGGGTCGGCCCTTCGCCATATGTAGCTGGATTGGGGCGCTATGCAGCTCCCCAGCTCTTGTCTTCTGGGAGAACATGACCATGGGCGCCAAGTCTTCACGTTCCCCAGGTCGGGCTACCACATCCCATCTCCATCCCACTACTGCTGCTCTCTCCTGGGACTTCCAGAATGGCCGAGCTACCCTTTCTCCCAGATTCGGTTTCCTCCCCTTCCTAGCTCTCCGCAGTTTGTCAAGTGGCCCTTTGCCATTGCTCCCATGCAGACATGCATTCTCGGCACCTGCCCCCTTGGCGCTGGAAGGACAGTGACTGCTTCAATCAGTAGAATATGGCAAAGGGAGGCTGTGTGACAGCTGAGACCAGGACAAGAGGCCACGTGGTTTCTGGAACATTTGTTCTTGAAGTCCTGACTGCCATGTAAAAAGTCCTATTATTCTGAGCACCACCACCACCCCCCCCCCCCACCGCCGTGCTCTGAGCAGGCCCACGTGACAAGGAGGCCATGAGGAAGCGCTCTGGTCAACAGTCCCCACTCAGCTCAGCCTTCTGGTCGCCCCGGCCCAGGCACCAGACAGGTGAGTGAACAACACTCCAGAAGGTTCCAGTCACTCAAGCTTTTCGCATTGTGGAACAGGGGCAAGCCATCCTGACTGTGCCCCGCATGCATTCCTGACCCACAAAATCCAAGAACATAATAAAGTGGCTGTTGTCTTCCACCTCCACGTCTTGGGAGTTTTGTTCTATGGCACCCAATAACGAGAACACCGCTCGCTGGATGGCTCTGCTCCTTGGTCTCCACATATGTGGGGACAGTCTTTCGCTTTTATCTTCTCCTCCAGTGTCTTCCCTCTCTTTCACCCAACATCTGTTATGTCTGCAGAAATCCTGAACTCTTCCAGTCCCTTCTAGAAAAGCCAAAGGAGCATCTCTCAATTGTTTAACAATAGATAGTCAATCTTTTACAAATCTGTAGAAATACGCCAAAGAGCGAGCCCACAGGGGCACAGGTGGTTGGTGGGGGAAGGGAGGTCCGTGTGTGGCCATTTGCTTCCCTGACCCTCGTTTTCAATGATCTGAGATGATATGGAAGAAAAGAAGAAATGAATCTGAATACGAGGGAAGTTATGCCATCAGGACGCTCGTGGTGGATTTATCTGCGTCCTCCCTGAGTCATGCATAGAGGCGGCTGTCAGGGAAATGGCTTCGTCCATGCAACGGAGTTTGCAACCACTTAAAAGGATGGCGTGGGGACAGCAGAGTCTGCGGCAGGACGTTGCACTGTGCACTTCCCCAGCAAACCAGCCACGTGTGCATTGAAAATAGTTCTGAGAACAATTTTAGAAGAAGAGAGACAAACCCGGGACACAGTGCTCACGTACCACAGGAAACCTGGACTAGAATATTCCCCACAGCTCTGGGGGCCTTAGCAAAGCCATGGAAACAACCCCAGGCCAGCGACAGAAGAGCAGACAGGTGAACTCGATTCGTCCATAGCACTGTGGTAAAGCTATGCAGAAAGCAAAAGCAAGATTCGGGTGATGATCAGCCTCTGGTGGACGAAGGCAGCAGGATGTGAAGGGCAGCAAAACTACAGGCTTGGTAGGTCATTGCTAACGTACCAGCTCCTGAGTTCTCAGGTACTTACAAATACCTAAATAAGCAAATAACCGAGGGTGGGTCGCCCAGGGGCCAAGGCTGAGTGTGTGTCCAGGAGCAAGGATGGGGCTTTATCCACTTCTGGCTGTGTGAGGCCCAACAGAGCAAAGAGAGAGCATGACTGTGACAGGAGGGAAGGCTGGAGAGCAGGTCGGGACAACTCTTTCTGGACGCCGAGCCCTGGAGGTGGGGATAAAACAAGGGCGGTCGCCAGGGGAGTGGACAAGTTCACAAGGTGCTTCTGCGGGTGTCCGTTTTTAGTCTGTGGGCTAACGGGAATAATCGAACAGCTAGAAAAACTGATGATGCTGGAGCGAGGGAGGTTGGGGACCGGCATCCTTGAGGAGGCAAGAGGGAATGTGACCTGGTGCCAGGTGAGTACGCCTCTTTGGAGCACATTCTTCTCCTTCTCCCCACCTGGCAGGGCACTGTCTCCAGCAGGAGGAGTGTTAACTGAGACTTTTCCCTTGTGCCCAGGCAGCTCAGCTTACAGGCCGACCGTTCTCACAGGAGGCATTTTCTTACTTGCACGGATCTGAAAAGCCACAGACCCAAACTATGCCCCTCCACCTGCCTGCCGTTCCTCCAAATCCTGCCTTTGCCCGCATCCTCCTGGGAGAAGGAAGATGTGCCCCGTGTCCAAGGGGAGCATGCTCAGCAGCCATTAAGCCACCACCGGGCTGTGGGCTTCCCGATCTGTGAACAAAGGGGGCCCCAGGCTCCCTGTACCTGCGCAGACCCACCTGAGCCTCCCCCTTCACACACCCGAGCTCCAGACAGCTGAGCATTCAACAGTCTCCAGCATGCTGCTCCCGGAAGGTCTTGCTTCCTTCTCATTTGTAAGAAACAGTACACACCATTTTAGGCTTCGTTCAAAAGCTGCCTCCCACATGAAGCATCCCCCGTCTCCCTGCCCCAGCCCGCCCGGCCTCTCCCCTCCCCGGCCGCCCGTGGCTCACGTGTCCTGGCCAGCAGCCAGACTCCCAAGGCCCTCTTCTGCCCTCCCAAGAAGCGGGGGTCCTGATGCTCCCCCTCAGAGAGAGGCTGGGGGAGCCGGGAATCAGGCCTAACTAATCCTGAGTCAAAGTCATCAGTCAGAACTGAGCCTGAGTGACCTATGGTTTTACTTTCCTGAAAATCTTTGTTCTTTAAAAAGTGGACTTCTCTGTTTGTGAGGCGGTTCTGAACCCGAAGCTGGAAACAGATACCTCTGACTCCTTCTGGAACATTCCTCCAGGGCTCATCCTGGGAACGCCTTCCTCAGCTCCCTCTCCCGCCTCCTCCCACATGGAGCCTCCTGCCAGTGGGGGCTGGACTCCCCTGCTTCAGCCCTCACCTTGCCCTGGCCCAACGCCCAATTGTGCCCATGCCTGGATCCAAGTGGGCATCCCCACTGTTCCCTGAGCTCCCCCCTCGCTCCCCTCCCGGTGATAGGTGCCCCCCACCCAGCCCTAGCAGCCCCCCTGCACCATATGCCCAGACCAGGGGTGGAGGCTGACCCTGGCACGGCGCTCCCTTCTGCTCCCTGGGGAACTGGGCACAAGAACGAACCCTGGCTGGAGGGGATAGGAGAGGCCTCTAATTGATTTTTCCTCTCTCCAGGACAGCTTCCATTTCCTCCCTGCCTCCCACCCCAGACCTTCCCCACACCCAGGAAGGTGGGCTGGAGCAGCAGGAGAAGATGGGACCTGGTTCTACATCTTGGTTTCTATGAAGGATCTGGAGAGCGACAAGAAACCCCCAGAGGGACCCAGCAGCGTACTGCATGCTACAGCGCCCATACATTTCCCCAAAGTTTGCATCTCTAGCTGTGCAGGGGGAGTTGAGGAAGCAGGGCTGGGGTCCTCAGAGCAGAGGTCTCTCACAGCGTTCCCAGCCTGGGGCGTGCATGGGGACCCCCGTGGGAGGGCGGGAGACCACATCCAGTGGGCGGAGGGATGGAAACTTCTGAGGGCCCTCGTACCCAGGGCTGGTGCTCCTCTCAGGAATTTTCAGATCCCTCTCTGCCCCCAGCATAAGAATTTCCCTTCCCTCCACTCCCAAGCCAAAATAAGAGATAGGTTTCCTCAGCAACCGAGGAAACATCTCAAGAGAGCGGTTATGTTGTTTTGAAGTGTTTTGAAATCTTATCAATGGTTTCCAGGGAAACCCAGGATGAGGAATCGAGGCTCTGCTAGGTAAGTTTAAGATGAGGCGTGGGGCAACGTATCTGAAGTCACAGTACGCAAGGACTCAGCTGTTCACTAAGGCAGAAAACTATAGATCTCACTCACATCTAACATTTTAATTTTATTGCCAGCTTGGGCTAATGTGAATTAACTCCTTGGGGAGGTCAGCAGCGTTTGGACCACAGTGTAAGAAATTATGCAAAGTTTAAAAATCATGAAATTTGTGAATCACATGGGACTTGAAATTTAATTAACAGTATATATTACACTTTGGGAAAATAAAGATCAAAAGTTAGCAACTCAGCTGCCAAATTTGGGGCAGAACACTCTGTCAATCAGATGGTGTAATGACCAGTTGGCTCAGGGCAAAATGACCACAACCCTTGCTGTTTCCTCCCAGACCGTCCAGGCTGTGACTCTGTCTTGCCCATCCCTCCTGCCCTACTCACCAGTCAAAACCGTGTCTGGCAAGTCTGGCTCCCTCATGGATACTGGGCTTTAATGCACTTTTGGTTTTGGTTTTGCATCCACTGAGATTGCTGGGTGCTTTTGCATTCCCGCGGCAAGCAACGTCTTTCCCTTGGTCCTTGATCATCTCTCTTATCATCCCACTTCCACCTCTCAAATTCACCTTTGCCCTTATTTATTGTGTGAATATTTAGGAAGTCTCCCTAGCTCTCTGAAGGCTGCTCAAAGGAACCAGGATGGAAAAGCAAAGTGCCAACATGCTCTAGGTCTGGGCAACCTCATATCACCACCTCTCTTGAGAATTTTCTTCTGTGTAATTAAAATTAAAATTTATATTTTAATTTCCTAAGTAATATTTTTCATTGTCATGGTGCTATGTACATTCTTTACATAAAGTGACCGTCTTCTATTTTCCTTGGCTTTTCTTATTGGAATCAAATTCAATGACTACGGAGAAGAAACAGATGAATCTAACTATATATCAAATTAATATCATAAGCACACAGACAAATAATAATTCAAGTAACTTTTGAAAAATTTACTTTGGCTGTACACCCATGGGTGGGATATTTTTTGAGGACAAAGAGCTGCAAAGAAATCTTAAAATTTATATAATAGGTTTGTTTTCAGTAGTGAGACTGGTGTAGTAATTACAAAATACTATTTCATGTGTATTCTAGGATTGGGCAAATGAGTCAATATGCAAATGTTGGAAACAAGGAATCTTGCTATGGGAGGGGATAAACTAATATGAGTTGTGGGGATGTGAGCAAGAACCCTCTGATGTTGGGCTGGAGGTAAAGACATCATCAGCTCAAACTCATAATTTAAAAATATATATATTTTGAATCTCTCTCCACCGACAAGATACAGAAACAAGGACACTCAGCTGCCATGAGCACACTAGGCTGCCCAGAACTTGGTTTCTAAATTCCTTTCTCCACCAAAGGGAAGGGTGACTGACTCTAGGCCTGCAGCCTAGAAAGTACAAAGTGAGCCTGGAATATCTTACAGGGTCAGAAAGAAGGAGGTGCCCAAAGACTGATGTGGGCATGCAAAAACAGCTTTCTTGAGGGGCCTCTCCCTATACAAATTTGGGCTGATTTGAGTTTTTAAAAAAAATTTGATTGTAAACACAGTGAATTTTTTAGAAAGGTATTCATGAATCCAAAACAATACTTTAAAAAGCGGCGAGGGGACAGGTCCTCTTTAGGAAATAATATACTCATAAATAGAGAAGAAACAATAGAATAGAATAGAAAAATCACAGATTTAATTACTCAGGTGGAGATCACACTTGATGTTTAAAATCATTAGGTGGAAGGCTTTTGTGGAACATAGTCACATGGGCTCAAAATGTCACTCCACAGATTAAAGGATAATGTATATTTAAAAATGGTAACTTCTCATCCCTCGTAATGGGATAAGTCATGTTTGTCATGCATGTCTCTTTTACGATTTATTTACTTATTCCGTGAGGGAGGAGGGGCAGAGGGAAAGAATCTCAAGCAGACTCCCCGCTGAGCCCAGAGCCTGACATGGGGCTGGATCCCGTGACCCTGAGATCATGACCTGAGCCGAGAAACAAAGAGCCGGATGTTTGACTGACTGAGCCAGCCAGGTGCCCCAGTCATGTGTGTGTTTCTTGATGGGGGCGCTGATCCACAGATCACACATGTGACATTCCTGCCAAAATGTCTATCCTCAAGTCTACCTTGAGCAGACGGTGAGACAAATCGGAGCCAAATTAGGGGACACTGGGAAAAAAAAACAAAAAGCCAGCCTGGACTCTGAAAATATCAGTCATGAAAGACAGGAAACAGATTGGCTGCTTAAGAATAAAGGTGAAGAAAAAACCAGGACAACTGAACGCAGTTCGTGGCTCTTGATCACAGTCTCTCTTTAAAACAATCAGGAAGGAGGTAATTGGGAAGATTTGAATATGGGTTGACTATTAGGTCATATGATATATTAAAGTTAAATTTCTTGGGTACAATTGTGATAGAGATGCTTATAAAAGACAATGACCTCATTCTTAGTACTTAAGAGTGAAGCATCAGAACACTTGCAACTTCTAAATAGTCAAGTAGCTCTGGGGGGAGGTCACGGACACGGACATGTACATACATAGATATATAATACGGGCCATATTACAGTTCACATGCACAGAGAAAGAACAAATGGGGCAAACCGTTAATTGATGGATCAACATGTGGATTATTCTTTCAGCTTCGTTGCAAGTGTGAACATTTTCAATACAAAATTTTGGGGTAAAGTTAAAAACTAGGTTATCTTTCTTATCTTTCCCTGAACTAGGTGGCTTGAAACAGCAGGTTTTCATCTCTCACAGTTCTGCAGGGCAACGACAGTTGGAAATCAAGGGATCGGCAGGGCCAGGCTCCTTCTGAAAACTCTGGGCGAGAAGCCTTGTCTCTTCCAGCCTCAGGCGGCTGCGGCTTCCTTGGCTGGTGGCTGCCTCACTCCCGTCTCTGCCTCTGTCCCCACGTGGCTGTCTTCTCTGTGTCTTTCTCCTGGCCGTGATATGGTACTCCATCAGGCAAGATGCTCCCGTCCGGGACACTGGGTGGAAGGTATAGGAGATCTTTCTGTAGTATTTCTTACAGCCGTATTGGAACGTACAGTTACCTCAAAGTAAAAAGGTTGTTTTCTTTGTGAAGTCGGCGGAGGCAGAGAGCCTGAGGGAGGAGGAGTCCGTGGATCTTGGTGTCTGATTAGCTGCGGGCAGAATGACAGGCTGGAGGTGGCGTCACGGTTTCATGCAGGGATGATGCGAGATACTAGAACCAGAACAAAACCAAGGACAGGAAAAGGAGGAGCAAAACCCAGGGCCAAGCTAGGGGAAGCGAGGTCAGTAGGATGGGCTTCGGGGACTGGAAGCGCTTGTTTCTTCGGGATGCAAGGAACATCAGCCCGCTGGAACCTGCTGAAGCAGAAATGGGCCAGTGCATCTAAGGCTGGAAGGCAGACCCATTGAAGCCAAAGCAGAAATGCAGCTGGGCCCGAGGCAGAGCCAGGGCCAGGACGAGGGTGGCCACACTCTGCATCTTGTACCTTTGTTTTAGTCTTTTCCCTTAACAGACTGGCTTTCTCTGTGCCTTTGTCTACACACTGTGTTCAGAATGGTTGTCCCCAGCTCCCAGTTCGTGTGTGATAATTCCAGCCTGTGGGAGAAACTGACCTCTTGCTATTGGCCTTGCTCCCAAATCCTCGGGCGGGGGTGGGGGGAAGTTCTGACTGGGTCTCCTGGGGCCGGGTGCCCTCGCCACCGTGGCCAGCATGCAGGGTCACTTTTCACAGGCCTGGCCAGAGCCCCGCAGAATGCCGCGGTCTGAGGGGCTCCCTGTGAGCTGGGCGGGCATCTCACAGTGTATCAGTCTCAGAAGTCCTTAAAGCGCCTTATGCTCAGTCCGATGAACTTATGAGAGCCATAGAGTTAACCACGTTTTCTTTTTCTCTGTTTTCCAACATTATGTTTTAGAAAAACTATCGGCAGGGGCGCCTGGGTGGCTCAGTTGGTTAAGCAACTGCCTTCGGCTCAGGTTATGATCCTGGAGTCCCGGGATCGAGTCCCACATCGGGCTCCCTGCTCGGCGGGGAGTCTGCTTCTCCCTCTGACCCTCTCATGCTCTCTCTGTCTCATTCTCTCTCTCAAATAAATAAATAAAATCTTTAAAAAAAAGAAAAACTATCGGCAAAAGGAGCTGAAAGCAAACATTTAGATTGGCTTTGATGCAACCAGAAAATTAAATGAACCAGAGCATCCAATCCCCACGTCCTCTGAGAATCAGAGTTTTATTTTAGTATGAAATTCTGATCTAGACAAATAAAAGTCATTCTTTTGTGGATTTATAGTGATTGCTCCCTTATAATCCCTTAAACTTTCTAAAACCATTGCCGATTATTCTGGTAAAACTTATCTGGCAGCAGTTTGCGGGAGAATAGCTTTTCAGTGCGAGGCCATTTTTCTTTAATGGAGAAATATGGCTTCCTCGCGGGGACGGACGCAGACATAAGCAGCCGGTGGTCATTCTCCGGAAGTCTGCTGGGACCAGTTGGGCTGTCAGCTGCAGGTCACGTGGCACCAGCACGTGGGGCTGGGGACCGGTGGTAAGCATCAAAGGAACGCCTACGAAGCCGGGGCAGGAAAGTAGACTTTTCTTTCCTTCTCTTGTTTGAAAGTACAAGCAAACCTTCTGGGAGAAGGATTTCCCCTCCCGTGTTGGTGTTTATGGAACCAAGTCCCAAACACCACACGTCTGAATAAATAAATAGGTCTGCTTCCTAGATTTGGGATTTGTTGGTTTAATCCCACAGTTCTGCCTCCTGGTGATTCTTCATTAATTACACACTCTAGAAACAAAAGAACTTTGTATTCTTTAATCATGGAATTTCCAAAACATCAAAGTGAACAAAGAAGTTTAGCACTGCTCTTTGATTCCATCCATCTTCCTCCCCCTCCGGGGTTCTACCAGTGAAGGGGGCTAAAGGTCAACCCCAGAGGAGGGGGCTCCCCGTGAGCAGGGAGGACAGTCTAGTGCTTTTGGGGACGTTGGCTCCGGCAAATGTGGTTGAAAGGGGTTTTTTGTTTTGTTTTGTTTTTTGTTTTTTTTTAAATAAGAGCTTTGAGCAGCCCCGAGAGCTATCTCTGCCAGGGCTGGCAGCTGGGGATATGGATGATACAAAACGAAATCACATTCCAAACATGCCGTTTCTGGTGGGGAGTAAATACATTCAGTAAAACCAGCTTCAAAGAAGGGTCTGCTTAGTATCTGCATGAAATATTGTTAAAGAGCAGGGGACACTCTAAAAGTTGACTGGGAGGTCTTCACAAATAGGTGAGCAGAAGTTTCTCTCAGAAATCATGTAAGAATTGAACTAAAAACAATCCCAATGCAATGCAACGGGAAAGAGTGTGTAGGACAGGTGTGTGGGAGCAGAATTCGAAGGTGGTCCCCAAGATTCCAGCCCCCTCCATGTGGGTGCTGTGTGTAGTCCCCTCCTGGGAAACGCAGGGGACTATGAACCGCAGGGGCTCTTCGCTCTTAGGATGAGGTTACATCACGTGACCAGGGGATGGCTTAGTCCCTCCTGCGAGTACGGGACCTTATGCAGGACTCCATCACTCTGAGGGGCCTTGAAGAAGCAGACAGTTGTGGGGAGAGCTGCCATGTCTGTCTTATGAAGGCCACACCTCTAGCACCCCTAGGAGGCTAAGAGTGACCCCGGCAGGCAGCCAGCAGCAGACGGGGGCCTCCAGGCGGCAGCACCTGCTTCTGCACATTGCCATCAACCCGGTGAAGGTGCAAGCGGACCCGGAGCCTTTGATGAGAACCACAGGTTTTTCAGCCGCACCTTGAGTTCAGCCCATGGAGACCGCAGGTGGAGAACCCCGTTAACCCATCCAGGGACTCTTGACGCACAGAAACTATGACATAAAAGATGCGTGTTGCTTTAAGCTGCAGAGCTTGGGCCAATTTGTGATGCCGCATGGAGAACTAATATAGATCATATCAGAAAGTCAGTCTAATTTATCTTAGGAAGAACTTTAAGCAAGAATTTTACCCATCTATCATAGAAGAGAGGATTACTGGCGCTTGATTGAAAACTTGATAAACCTCAGTGCATCCCTTAAAGCAAAGAGCACAGTGTTGAGCGTCAAAAAATGTGATTCTGGCCCTGTCTTTACTGGCAGGTTAACTTCATTACGGCAAGGGTTCCGTTGAGACCTTGTTAAATGATGAAATGTATCAAAAGTGCTCCCTAAGTTTCCTTTTGGCTTGAAGACACCATGCCAGTCATTCCCAAGTCTGTCTCTTTCAATTATTAAAATTACGTATAGGAGCATTTATTTACCTGCTCAAACCCCCATAGCAGTTGGCCTCCCTGGTACATTGTAAAAGTCCACGTTGTGTGGCCTCATCAGTGTTTCCAGCTTGTATTTTGTCCCTCCCTTGCCCCCTAACATGCCAGCTCAGCCAACAGCCTTTGGAGGGTCCCCCTTCTAATACAGGTGTACACACATATACACACCTGTGCGTCCACCACCCGGCCCTGGCCAGGGCAAGCTACCTAACCTCTTTGGGTCTCACGTTTCTTGTCTATGAAACGCAGGTGATAATACTGTCTTGTCTTCCTTATAGGTTGTTCATTGATTCAACAATGATCGATTGAGGACCTACACTGTGCCCTTCCCTCGTTAGGTGCCCGGGTTATAACAATGAACAACCCATACAAAACCCCCTGCCCTTTGGAGCTTATGTTCTGTAAAGGATGGTCCACGAAGGCCTCTCTGATAAGACGAAATTGGGGCAAGTCCTGAATGAAGTGGGCTCACAGCTGTGCAAGTATCTGGGGTGAGGGCATCAGGCACAGGGAGCGGTGAGGATGGAGGCTGGGATGTGCGTGTTGGAGCAGTGGGAGGCTGGGCTGGGGTAGGTGAGAAGCCTCTGTGATTTGTAGGAACCAGGATGGCTCTGGCAGGCCTGAGCACTGGGGGGACTGTTCCTGGGGAGAGCGCCATCACCTGAAAGGAAAGAAGTAATGAGTAGCTCATCCTGTTGAGAGAGGTAAAGAAGGTTTACTCTTCCAAGGGGGGGATGGTCAGAGAGCTTTGCCAGATCACAGGGGGGTGGGGGTTGGGGGATGACAGTCCTAGCCTATTCTTGGTGAGCTGTGGCCATTGCCACTGGCTTGCTGGGCGACCCTGAGGAAGCTACGTTGCGTCCTTCATGCGAGGAAGGAGTTGGATTCAGCCAGTGATTTCCAACCCGGGCACTTGGAGCTCTGAGGGCCACAAACCGAACAGAGCAGGAAAGAGAGCCACATCCTGAGGAGCTGTGTTGCTCCGAGCATTTGCCTGAGCCCCGGGTACAGCAAGGTCCTTTCAGAGTTTCACGGCACTTTGTATAATTGAGGGGGGTGATCGGGTGAGGCCAGCATTGACCCCTGGCGCACAGGTAGCTGCCCCGCGGCCCCTGCGTGGTCTGAGGCCTGAGGAAGAGAAAGGTCGATCAGTTCTGCATAATGACACGGAGCACTGCCTCTGTGGGGGGAGATACTCAGCATTCCTTCTGCCTTTAGAAGAGCATTCCTCTTCTTTTTTTTTACTTTTTTATTGTTATGTTAATCCCCGTACATTACATCATTAGTTTTAGATGTAGTGTTCCATGATTCATTGTTTGTGCATAACAACCAGTGCTCCATGCAGAACGTGCCCTCCTCAATACCCATCACCAGGCTAACCCATCCTCCCACCCCCCTCCCCTCTAGAACCCTCAGTTTGTTTTTCAGAGTCCATCGTCTCTCATGGTTCGTCTCCCCCTCCGACTTCCCCCCCTTCATTCTTCCCCTCCTGCTATCTTCTTCTTTTTTTTTTTCTTAACATATAATGTATTATTTGTTTCAGAGGTACAGATCTGAGATTCAACAGTCTTGCACAATTCACAGCGCTTACCAGAACACATACCCTCCCCAGTGTCTATCACCCAGCCACCCCATCCCTCCTACCCCACCCCTCACTCCAGCAACCCTCAGTTTGTTTCCTGAGATTAAGAATTCCTCATATCAGTGAGGTCATATGATACATGTCTTTCTCTGTTTGACTTATTTCGCTCAGCATAACACCCTCCAGTTCCATCCACGTCGTTGCAAATGGCAAGATCTCATTCCTTTTGATGGCTGCATAATATTCCATTGTATATACACACCACATCTTCTTTATCCATTCATCTGTTGATGGACATCTTGGCTCTTTCCACACTTTGGCTATTGTGGACATTGCAAGAGCATTCCTCTTCTTAAATGGAACTGGAGACTGCCCTGTCTCTGAGAGTTACGGCTCTTCTGAGATGTGTGTGTGCACACACGTCCATGAATGCACACGTGTGTATATGTGTGTAAGTATTGTATGCATGGATATGGACCTATGCATGTATGTGCATACATGTGTGAGTGCATGAGTGTGTGTGCTGTATGTGCACGTCTGTGTATGTAATTATATGTACATGCACCATGCGTGGGTGTATGTGTGGTATTGTGGTGTGTGCATGTGTGCAATTGTGGGTACATGTGTGGTGTGTATATGTGTGGTCTGTGTGCATGTGTTATATGTAATTGTGTGTACATGTGTGTGTTGTGTGTGCGTGTGTGGTATGTGTGCATGTGTGTGTGTATGTGTTTAAGTGTGTGTTCCTACAGTTGCCCACAGAAGACAAGGAAACCAGAGGAAGAGGAGGGGGCTTGGTAAAACTCACAGGACATAGGCATGGAGGGCCCGGGGGGAAGGTCTGCAGTAGGAAGATGCCTTATTAAAATGTTACATGTCACTAATGAACTGCTGAACTCCGCATCTGAAACTAGGGATGTACTATATGTTGGCTAATTGAATTTAAATAAAATTTTAAAAAGAAGAAAAGTTAAAAAAAAAATAAAATGTTACATGTCAAATATTAAAATGTCCACACTACCCAAGGCAATCTACAGATTTAATGCAATCCTTATCAAAATACAAACAACATTTTTCACAGAGCTAGAATAAACAGTTCTAAAATTTGTATGGACCCATAGAAGATCCCGGATAGCCAAAACAATCTTGAAAAAGAAAAACAAAGCTGGAAAAAAAAATTAAATAAACAAAGCTGGAGGTATCAGAATTCCAGATATCAAGTTATACTGCAAAGCTGTAGTAATTAAAACAGTATGGTATTGGCACAAAAATAGGCACACAGGTCAATGGGATAAAATAGAAAGCCGAGAAATAAACCCACATTTATGTGGTCAATTAATCTTTGACAAAGGAGGCGAGAATATGCAATGGGAAAGACAGTCTCTTCAATAAATGGTGTTGGGAAAACTGAACAGCTACAAGCAAAAGAATGAAACTGGACCACTCTCTTACACCGTATACAAATATAAATTCAAAATAGATTAAGGACCTAAATGTGAGACCAGAAACTATAAAAATCTTAGAAGAGAGCACAGACAATAATTTCTCTGACATCAGCTGTAGCAACATTTTTCTAGAGATGTCTCCCGAGGCACGGGGAACAAAAGGAATAAACTATCGGGACTACATCAAAACAGAAAGCTTCTGCACAGCAAAGGAAACAATCAATACAACTAAAAGACAACCGACAGAATGGGAGAAGATGTTTGCAAATGACATCTCTGATAAAGGGTTAGTACTGAAAACATGTAAAGAATTTATACAACTCAATACCCAAAAAACAAATAATCCAATTTAAAAAAAGGGGAGAAGACACGAACAGCTATTTCTCCAAAAAAGCAATACGGATAGCCAACAGACCCATGAAAAGATGCTCAACATCATTCTTCATCAGGGAAATGCAAATCAAAACCACAGGAGATTTCACCTCACACCTGTCAGAATGGCTAAAATCAACATCACAAGAAACAACAGGTGTTGGCGAGGATGTGGAGAAAGGGGAACCCTCTTAGACTGTTGGTGGGAATGCAAGCTGGTGTGGCCACCGTGGAAAACAGTATGGAGGTTCCTCAAAAAGTTAAAAATAGAGCTACCCTATGATCCAGCAATTGCACTACTAGGTATTTACCCAAAGAATACAAAATATTTACCCAAAGAATACAAAATATTAATTGGAAGGGGCATATGCACCCCGATGTTTATAGCAGCATTATTTACAATAGCCAAACTATGGACACAGCCCAAGTGTCCATTGACTGATGAACAGTTAAAGAAGATGTGGTATGTGTGTGTATGTGTGTGTGTATGTGTGTGTATGTGTGTGTATACAATGGAATATTATTCATCCGTAAAAAAGAATGATATCTTGCCATTTGCAACAACATGGATGGAACTAGAGAGTATTATGCTAAGTGAAATAAATCAGAGAAAGACAAATATATAATTTCATTCATATGTGGAATTTAAGAAACAAAACAAACAAGCAAAGGAAACAAAAGAGAGAGACAAACCAAGAAACAGACTCTTAACTCTAGAGAGCACATTGATGGTTACTAGTAGGGAGGTGGGGGGGGGGGGGAAACCAGTGATGGGGATTCAGGAGCACACCTGTGATCAGCACCAGTGCATGTAAGGAAGTGTTGAATCACTTGGAGCTGGAGGACCCACCTCTGTCCTTGGAGGCTCTGCTGCCTGAATTCATGCTCCCCAAGGACGCCCAGGACTCAGTCCTTCTGCGCCCTCCTGTGATGTTTCATGGGGCAATTTTCCGGCTGTCATTACTCTGGAACAGGCCTCACACCAGCCTGCTCTCTGGCTTTCTCTTGTCTTTATTTTGTCCTACCCTGACCGATAAACAGGAGAAGAAGATCTACTCAGGGCATTTGAAGTTACTTGAAATAGTCACCTAAATATGGGCCGAGTATCATTCAGCTCTTTCCTTGGCCCTCAACAATGGGCGATCAGGTTTAAGCCAATATTCGCTGAAGTTTGGGCAAAGAAAAGTGTTTTCTATTTAAAGGACAGGGATGTAGATGATACCAACTCATACGGATGGGAAAGGAAAATTGTGTCCTGGGAGAATTCACTTCAGAGTGTGCAACCCATATGCCTGGCTGCCCTGGGCCGCTGTGGGGAGGCCGGGCCATAGGATGCTGGCCCGCGGCCCGGAGGATGGCTCGCTACTGACCCGCTGCCCCGGCCCTTCTGACGGGTCACCCAACACCACACCTGCTCCACGGAGCCTCTGGGCTCTTAGGATTTCTGTGGTTGAATGATCACCATCAACTATGGTCACTCTACTTTCTCCCTCTCTTCCCTTCTTACTAATTGTTTTTCCAAAGGCATTTTTCTTCAATGAACCCCTGGCTGATAATTCTACTACTGCAGCCTGTCTTGGGCACAGAAGTGAGCCAGGTCTGGTGTGGCCCCTCTCACAATATACTGCTGGGAATCTCACGAGTGTGGTGACAGCCTCTGGGAATCCAGCAAAGATTCACACTAGTCAATCATTTGGATGGTGCCCCCCTCCCCTTCCCATTAAGAAGGCTGCCCCTCTGTGCTCCTCGGTTCAGGGCGCAGAGCGGGCGCCACCTGCCGGCCCCGGAAACTCATTTTTTTTTTTTTTCAGTCAGTCTCTGCTTAAGGACCCGAGTCCTAAGATCCCGCCCCTCTGGTTCTCTAGCAAAGTTCCTGATGGATTCTGCCTCTGATGGAGGTAAAGGCAGCGGGTCCTTGGACCCCCAGCTATAGAGGGCCGCAGTTATTACAAACACTCCTCCCGACCCAGTAAATATAGTAAAGAACACACAGGCTCCCCTTTCGTTCAGACACTGGCGCTCGGCTCTGGCACAGAGAGACCCTAAGCCCTAAACATCTCTTCTTGTGAATAGTGCCATCCAGGTCCCAGGGAATTGCTTCTCTGTAGGTCTTTGGCCTTGAGACCAAAGATGACTTTATCCCAAAGTGATGAAGGTTTGTAGGTTGTGCAAATAAGCTGTCACAGACGGTGAGTGCAGGGAGCCCTGTGAGCAGTGAGGAGAGAAAATACAAGATAAATCCCCTGTCACGTTCTCCCCTGTAGAAGCAGGGATCCAAGCGCCTCTTGCATAACCAAGTATCATTTCCAACCGTACGAACATCCGTTTTCTTACTTCCCTGTGTTCCTGTTGGTGCTTCTGGAAATATTCCTGGATAAGCAGGTGCTCAGAGCGCTTAGAGATGGCAGCAGGGGAACAATTTTCAATACCAAACCATTTGTTTCACTTTTCATTTGCCCACACGAGTCCTTGATGGAACACATGCGAAGCTAAAACCACTTCTTTATCTTTCTCTATGAAGCTTGATAGTGCTTGAAGTGGTGGTGGAAATAATATGATTGACATGATAATTTATATGATCAGATTAAAACATTTTACAATGTTTTATGCTACCTGATGATCTATTTTATAAAGCCCTGTTACAATGTCTGAACAAAACATGTAAATTCCCGGTACATTCCTGAAGTGAAGTATTGCTTTAAGACTTTTATTGACATTCCAGTTGCTACACTTTAGCGGATGGAAGTTTCCTAAAAATCAAACTAATAAAAAAAGATCTGAGAACCCCAGTGACTCAAGAACATTTGTCTACTTTGTCATTACTATCAATAAAATGCAGAATATATGAAAATATTGATTATAACGGCAAAATTAGTGTGTTTTGCTGAACTGAAAAGATAGAAATGTATGAACAATATATGACTCATGAATTGTGTATGTTGTTACTTAATCACTTATTCCAACAGCATAACCTAGCTACAGGACATTCAGACACACAATACTCAGATGTCCCATACTTCACCAGGTTTCAGTCATTTTTTAAAAAAATTTTATTTATTTGACAGATGAGAGAGAGAGTGTGTGCACACAAGCAGAGGGAGAAGCAGGCAGAGGGAGAGGGAGAAGCAGGCTCCCCACTGAGCAAGGAGCCCAATGCGGGGCTCGATCCCAGGACCCTGGGATCATGACCTGAGCTGAAGGCAGACGCTTAACTGACTGAGCCACTCAGGCACCCCAGCTTTCAGTCATTTCAAATCACAGCTTTACACATGTGCTCAGGAGGTCAGGGGAGACTGGCAAGACAGTGCAACCTGGCTAACAACTGCAAGAGAAAGGAGGCTGGCTCAGTCAGCGAGGAGTCCTTGAGAAGAGGCTCTGTTTGGGTGTGATGCAGAGGTGACACGAGCTTTGCTGTGGAAGCTTGATTGACTCCAGGGATTCCCGAATGAGCTTCTGGAAAGCCTCCTCTTCTCCTAGCAGAAATGTGGAAACCATGGTTGACAATGACAACCGTCCTGCGTCACACTCCAAGGCTACAAGAGATGGGGGCTTTGTCCTCCCGGTGAGGGACTCTTAGGGTCCAGCTTTACAGAGGAACGCCCCTTCACGGGATAGTTTTAGTTCAAAGCCACCAGCCACAAACAGTATGGAGGTGCCTCAAAAAATTAAAAATAGAATTATCACATGACCCAGCCGCTCCACCTTTAGGCATATACCCAAACGAACTGAACGCAGGGCCTTGAAGAGATATTTGTACAATCGTGTTCACAGCAGCATTATTCACAGTAGCCAACACGGGGGAAATAACTGAAGTACTCATCAGATGATGAGTGGATAAACCAAGTGTGGTATATACATACAACAGAATATTATCCAGTCTTTAAAAAAGAAGGAAATTCTAACACCCGCTATAACACAGAAACTTGGAGACATTACCTTAAGTGAAATAAGCCAGACATAAAAGAACAATACTCTGATGCCATTTCCATGAGGCGCCTAGAGAAATCAGATTCGCAGATGCGGATGTTGCAGGGCAAGGGGTGGTGGTGGGGGGCACTGTGATACAGAGTTTCAGTTTTGCAAGATGAAAAATTCTGGAGATGGATGGTGGTGACGGTTGCACAACAGTGTGAATGTACTTCGTGCCTGTGAATTGCACACTTAAAAATGGTGAAGTCGGTATGTTTTCCGGAAGGTCACATAGTTGGAATCATAGAGCGTGTAGCCTTTTCGGACTGCCTTCTTTCACTCAGCAACATGCATGGAAGTTTCCTCCGGGTCTTTTCATGCCTTGATGCTCCATTTCTTTTGAGGGTTGAGTAATATCCATTCACCTCCTGAAGGATATCTTGGTTGCTTCCAAGTTTTTGTAGCTGTGAATAAGGCTCCTGGCTACTATAAACATCAGTGTGCATGTGTTTGTGTGGACGTAAGTTTTCAAGTCCTTTGAGTAAACACTAAGGAGTGCCATTGCTGAATCATACAGTAAAAGTATGTGTAGTTTTGTAAGAAACCCTCAAACTGTCTTCCAAAGTGGCTGTGCCATTTTGCTTTCCCACCTAGTGTGGGGGTGTTCCCCTTTGCTCCACATCCTCGTCAACATTTGACGTTGTCACTGTTCTAGATTTTGGCTATTTTAAGAGGTACGTAGTAGTAGTTTTTATATTTTTCTGTAAAGCTTTCCTTCCTATGTTGTGGTCGATGTGCTTGTCGGTGGAGAAGTAAACATCATCCTGTGGAATGTCCAGTGAAATGAGGTCCCCCGATTTCTCGGGAAGAACTCTAGCCGGCAGGAGGGGGAACGATGTACAGTGATAACCCAGGGCTGGCCGACCCACTCGCTTCTTGGACACAAAGCCCCGCAGAGAGTGCTCAGATGCTGAAACTCTGTTAATTACATGGCAGCCTTTCTCTCGTGAGTCCCATTTCCAGCTCTGTAGCAGAAAGCCATTTCACGGTGAAGCTACCATTTTAGCCTAGACTGCCAGCATAGATTTGTGATCTTAATAAAACCAAGACTGGCCTTTTATTCTCTGGAGGTGGCGGAGCTTTTATGGTATGCAGGATAAAAATGCAAATGGATCCTTTATATCCTTTTGAACTAGAAATCTGGGAAACATACCAGCAGGCCATAGCTGGGGGCAGGCTCATCTTAAAGTGCCCTGACCTTCCTGGTCCTTTCCAAAATTCTTTACTCGTGTCCTCCCAAAGTGAAAGCTGTGAACATTCAGACAGGGAATATGTGACTCACTAGATTAAAAAGTACCCAAAAGTGACTGGCTTGGTGTGATGGTTAATTCCATGTGTCAACTTGGCTCGGTTATGGTACCCAGGTGTTTGGTCAAACACTAATCTGAATGTTGTTCTGAAGGTACTTCTTAGATTCGATTGATATTTAAATCAGCAGACTTTGAGTAAAGCAGATTCCTCTCCATAACGTGGGTGGGCCTCATCCAATCAGCTGAAGGCCTTAAGCAAAAACATGGAGATCCCCTGAAGACGAAGGAATTCTGCCTCCAGACGGCCTTTGGGCTTGAGCTGCAACGTCTACTCTTGCCAGAACTTC
Source organism: Halichoerus grypus (assembly GCF_964656455.1). Lineage (NCBI taxonomy): Eukaryota > Metazoa > Chordata > Mammalia > Carnivora > Phocidae > Halichoerus > Halichoerus grypus. The sequence continues at coordinate 188,480,279 of NC_135715.1, forward strand.
CAGCCTGCTGGCCCCTCCTGAGAATTTCAGACCTGCCAGCCCCCAGCATTGTGTGAGGCAATTCCTTAAGATAAATATCTGTTAATTTCAGTCAGTCTTAGAGCCGGGATATCTCTGGGCAGGGAGCTGTGGGAAGGCTGGCCCGGCACCCTCCTGGCCCATCCCCGGTCCCACTGTAGGCAGGGGATGATGGTGACAAGAGGTGAGGATTCTGCCTCAGGCACTCAGTTCTCCCTGCTGGCTGGCCCTTCTCTTGGTTCCCCAACCTGGGCAGAGCCCACACCTCCACCCAGCCCCCCGTGTTGTGGGTCATCGTTGGGATCAGATTCCAGATTTCTTTAGGCTTTGTCCAGCCCATCCTCACCTGTTTCCACCACCCCCTTCATGCTGCCAAGGCAAAGCCGTCTATGCAGTGCTCTTTTGGTATTCAAATTATGTGAAGCAAAAACAAAGGATATAGAAAGGAGGGATAAAATCCCGCTCTAAGTAAGAGCGATCCTCCCCAAATGTAAAAAAAATAAAATAAAATTTAAATTAAAAAAAAAATCACTGAGAATTGCACTCTGTAATTCCAAAGCTGGCAAGCAGAGTGAATTCTAGCTTGTCTTCAGGCTGTTGTCATACAGTAGGGACACTTTAACTGTCAACAGCAATCCTATCCCTCCTTTTAAAAAATTGCATGGACCACATTGCTGTTCATTTGCATCTGGACCTCCGTGACTTTCATGTTGTTGTTATTTCCTGCTGGAATGCTGTCTGAGCCTTCCAGTGGTGACAGCAGTGCTGAAAGGTACAGGAGAAAATCCATGCCCTTAAAACAAAACACGGGGATGCCGGCAATTAAGGAAGCTTAAACATTACTGTATGCCTTGCTACTATTTTAGGAGAGGCCACTGCAAAGATTAGGGACGGTGCTGGGAAAATAAAAGTAGTGTTGAGATAGGTGATGCTTTACATTTAAAATATATAATCCAGGAAGGGCAGTGAAAAATATGAATAGCGTCAGCTGCAGGGCAGATGCCGTGCTTGCCTTGAGCCAGATCCAAGGTCCCATCAGTGGTGAAGAAGCTGGTGATGCTCACAGAAGGAAGCTAAGAGAAAGCAGGAAGACCAAGCTGAGTCTTAAAGAGCTGAAGAATGCAGGAGAGAAGAGTAGAAAGGCAGATGGGGTGGGTGTTTGAGAAGTTTTGGGGTTTATAGAGAGGGAGAGCACACAGAAAAGAAGAAAGGAAGTGCTGGAGTGGGTGAGATTTATGACCTCGCATGCTCTTTCCCTGACACACCGTGGTTGGAGTCCTTGGAGGACACCACAGGTGGCTGGACTGGGCCACGTGGGCGCTAAGACATACTGGGGTTTCACAAGGCAGAGAAAGTCAGCTGAACAAGCATTCATGACCTGTCCGTTGTTGAGACTTATATAAGTGAGGTCTTTTTGACTCGATCAGATGTGAGCATGAGAAATTGTTGACTGAGCCCGGCTCTCTGGGTGAGACTCAGAAACATTGTGCACAGTCCTAGCCCACCCACACCCCTGCAGAACCCTACTTTTTCCCAGCCACATCTGGCCACATCCTTCGTCCTTGGCCTAGCCTTCAAAGTCATCCATATCCGCACCCACCTCCCCAGCCCTGCTCCCTACAGTGAAACCGTGGTCCTGCCCGAGGCTTGCATCCTCCATTCTGGCTCACCACTCCCCCAGGCCTGCCCCTCACCGCCCCCCTGCTTGCAGCCGCTCCCGTTTCTGATTTCCCTGGTGATCGGCCCAGGCTCTGGATCTTCCATGAATCTGTCTCCCACATTTGGGAGCTTTATTGTCTCATCCCTTAGATCCCCTGTACCACTAACTAGTTCAGCCTTCTGTGTGGTGCCTTATGGACCAGAGCTTGGTAAATTTTAAATTGTTTAAATTAGTTTGTAAAATCCACTATTATTATCATTCCACTCTTGTAACAGGTCAGTTAGCCTTGGATCAAAGTTGTCATTGATGTTATTGGAAAGGATATATATAAGAGAATAATAGAATGGTGAGGTTTAGATCAATACATACATTTTTTTTCAAAATCATAGTATGTCTTTTTCTGAAGAAACAGGACAAATTTTATCAAATCTCTCCACAGGAGTTTCCCTAATCCTTATCATGTGGCACAAGAATGAAGCATGAAAGGCCCATCCACTTAGTCTTACAATTACTCTCTCCCTACATTCTCTTAGCAAAACCAGCAAACATGACATTCTGAGTCCTAGCTATTTCATGACCCTGCTTGGTAAATTATGTTACTTTATCTACAATACTATACTTCCCCCTGGTGGAAATAAGCTAGCCATAACAACTGTAATCTTCCTTTTCCTGGATCTGTGGGCATATTACAAAAGGACCAGGAAGCAAAATCTAGTCTATTTCTAGACTTTTCACCCCAAAACTAATCATTTCATCTCCTTCAGTCCCATGTTTGAAATATGCTCTTGTGCTTTATTTTCCTCCCTACTTATGATGTTGTAGATAGTCTTGCAATTTATCTATTTAAATTAATTTATCTTCCTATTAGAGTAGACATACAATATTATATTAGCTTCGGGTGACAACACCGTGATTCAGCATTTATATACATTACAAAATGCTCACCAGCATAAGTCTGGTTACCGTCTTTCCCTTATACAACATTATTACAATATGATTAACTAGATTTCCTCCACTGTACTTCACATATCCGTGTATGGTCTTGCAATTCTTTCACAGTGTTATACAAATGGAAAGGTATATATTTTGAAAGATATTTTTATCTCCCCAAATTTCATGGAATAATTAATCATGTTTTTACCTTTGGAGGCAAATATATATATTTTTTTATATGGCAAACATTAACCAAAAAAGTTAATTGTTTATATTATATGAGACATAGAACATTTAAGGCAAGAAGTATTATTAGAGAAAAAGAGGAATATTTCATACTGATGAAAGGGTCCCTTGTCCAGGAAGACATAAGGATTTTAAATGTATAGACGTCTTACTAATTAATAGAGCCTCAGTGTATATGAAGCAAAAGTAGACCAGATTAAAAGGAGAAATAAATAAATCCATGGTAATAGAGGTTTTCCCTGCCTCTTTTAATAAAAAATAGCAAAGGCAGACTAAAAATTTACAAAGGATATAGAGGAAGTGAACAATGCAATTAACAAATGAACCTAATTTATGTATGAAAATTAATAAATCGGGTTGTTTGTTAATATGTATATCACTCCAACCACGCTGCCGAATATTCATTTTCTCAAGTGCAAGGGAACATTTATCTAAACTGACCACATGCTGAGCCACAAAACGTATCTCAACCCATTTCAATGGATTGGATTAGATAGGAATATTCTCTGGCTACAGTGGATTTCAGCCAAAAACTGCAAACAAAAGGATAACTAGAAAATCCCAATTTAAGAAAATTGAGCACTATTTTTCTTTTCTTTTCTTTTTTTTTTTTTTTTGAGAGAGAGAGAGAAAGAGCACACACATGCACGGTGGTGGGGACAGGGGTCAGGGGAAGGGTGGAGGAAGAGGGAAAGAGAGAATCTCAAGCAGTCTCCATGTCCACTGAGGAGCCCAACTCGGGGCTTGATCCCTAGACCCTGAGATCATGACCTAAGCTGAAATCAAGAGTCAGACACTTAACCAACTGAGCCACCCAGGCGCTCCAAGCATTATTTTTCTATATAACACGGGTCAAGGAAGAAGTAGAAAATGTTTTTTAATTAAGATATAAGAAAAAATTACATATAAAACCTGTGATTGCTTTGTGTGACTGTGAGCCCAGAGAGACCCTTGCCCAGCCGAGGACTTCTGATCTCATCGGCTTCCCAGCCCTTCGACCCTCTCCCGAAACCCCTCATTAAAACTGTTTGATTCAAAAACAAAGACAACTTGTGGATTGCATATGAAACCGTGTTTCAAGGGAACTTTATAACCTGAAATACATATATTAGGAAAGAAGAAAGGTAAAAAAAATCAATGATGTCTATTTCTATCTCAGTAAGTTAGAAAAATAACTTGAAGACAGGAAATAATAAACATAAAACCAGAAAGAAATAAAATCGTAATCAGGTAATAAAAAGGCTCAAAAGTCAAAAGTTGGTTCTTTGAAAAAACTAACAAATTTGTTCAATGTGAAATATTAAAAATGATGCAACTTATAATAGCATCAAAATATAATACACACTGTACCAAAGAAACCACAGGCCCAAAATGGAGTCACTTGGGCCGAGATACCAAACAGGGTTTAACTAACTGTAGTTTCAATCTCCCCCAGAGATGTAGTCTTAACTGATCAGTTAGAAGTTTCTGACCAGTGCTAGTGAGATAAGTCACATGGGCCCTCTCCATTCCCCAAAAGAAGATGAGGTGATCCGCCTAATAAGACCCCTTACCCTTCCCCCGAAGGGATGGTGACCCTGTCCGAAGCAATCTTTTCTTTTCTTCATTAATTGTTCTGCTGCTTTTCTGCCTATAAAATCCTTCTATTTGATGCAACCCTTCCTTCCTACTTGCTAATGGGATGCTGCTTGATTCATAAATCACTGGATAAAGCTGATTAGATCTTTAAATTTACTCAGTTGAATTTTGTTTCTTTAACAACAAGGAACTATATCTACCAAAAGATTTGCAAGGTGTCTCCACATAAGACTATAAAAGTGTTTGTGGATGGGAAGATGCAACGTGTGAAGAGGTCAGGTCTACTGAAATTAATCTATAGATTCAATGCAATCCCAGGCAGCAGATCAGCAGGTCATTTTTGCGCACATCGACAAGGTCACTGTAAGTTTTATGGCAATGCAAATGGCCAAGAATAATTCAGATAATCTCGAAGGGGAATAATAAAGTTGAGAAATATACTCTACTGGTTATTAATACTTATTATGAAATCACAGGAATTAAGATTATGGAGAATAGGTATAAAATGAGACAACAGACCAAATTGCAACAAACAAACGGAGACCAAACTAACAAAGTGGAGAGCCCAGGAAGGGACCTGCACACATGTGGACACTTGACTTATGATAAAGTTGTCACGATACAGCAGTGGATGGATGGCACCGTTTTTGTCTTATTGGTGCTTGGTCAGTTGTAGATCTATGCAACTGGACAGTGCACAGTGACCTCTCCCTTACACCAACACAAAAAATCAAGTCGCTTGTAGGTGGATTATAGACCTATATGAAAAAGGCAAACAATGAAGCTTCCAAACCAGCACAATCCAGAGAACTTCTGTGGTGATGGAAATGCTCAGCATCTGAGCTGTCTGATACGGTGGTCGGTGGCCACAGGTGACTAGGAAGCACTTGAAATGTGACTAGTGTGATTGAGGAATTGGATTTTTGTCCTATTTAAGTTCAACTGGGGTTTTTGCTGTTGTTGTTTTTGGGGTTTTTTTTGTTTTTTTAGAGGAGGTAGAGGGGAGGGGAGGGGATTTCCCCTTGTATGAATTTGTTTACACCCATTCTTCTATTGGGCTTTTTGTCTTCTTACTTATTCACAAAATAAACATGATTGTAATTTCATGATAGTGTTCCAGGACCAATTATACATGTTGCAAAGATCTTTAACCAATGTCTCCTCTGCCTGTTGACATTATCTATTTGGTACTTTAGTGAACATAAATCTCTAATTTTGATATAATCAAATCATTAAATTAAATTTAAATTTTGATATAATCAAATCCTAATTTTTCTCCTGATATTTGTACTATTTTGGCTTTCTTTGCCTAGGTCAAGTTTCTCTCTTGTCTCTTTGCCTTTTTAAAATAGGTTTATTGAGGGCGCCTGGGTGGCTCAGTCATTAAGCATCTGCCTTCGGCTCAGGTCATGATCCCAGGATCCTGGAATCAAGCCCCACATCGGGATCCCTGCTCCGCGGGAGGCCTGCTTCTCTCTCTCCCAACTCCCCTGCTTGTGTTCCTGCTCTTGCTATCTCTCTCTCTCTCTGTCAAATAAATAAATAAGATCTTTAAAAAAAATAAAAAATAATAAAATAGGTTTATTGAGGTGTAATTGATGTATAGTAAACTGTGCAAATTTAAATTGTACAATTTGATAAATTTAATATATATACCTATTAAATAATCACATGAAGGTAATGAACCTATCTACCACTCCCCAAAATTTTCTTACAACCTTTTGTAATCCATCCCTTTGTCTCCCACCCCCATTCTTAGAAATCACGGATTTGTTTTTTGTCACCACAGATAATTTTGAATTTTCTAGAATTTTCCATAAATGGAAGCAGAAGTATATACTCGGGTGTGCCTTTATGTAGGCTGTTATTTAAGATCCACTGTTGTTTTCCTCTACATAATGGGCCAGTTCTCCCAGCACTATCTGCTAAATCATCTGTCTTTCCCCATTGAAACCATCTTTGTAATACATCAGGTTCTCAATTTACAGGGCAAGAGATCTCTGTGTCCCCTCAGCCACTCTCTGCCCACAGCCAGGGCCACACCACACCTGCCACATTACTGTGTCTTTGTGCTAATTTGGTAGGACACGTCTGTCAAGGTTCCCTTCACTATTGTGAATCTCTATTCTTCCATATATCAGGAAATGTATTATTAAATGAGGAAGATGGTTGAAACTTGAAAAAAATCTATCTGAAAATTTGAATCTAATTTCTTGGAATTTACAGAAAAATTGGAGGGAGAATCGATGTGTTTATAAAGGGATGTCATCTTTTCCAAAGAACAGTTTCGCCTTGTTAGTTTCAATTTTCTTATGTATTCTTTAAAACTTTTTCTTTCATAGAGTTCTCATGTAGAAGGAAAGTCTTTGGTACAGTTGTAATAATATCATGAATTGTCTTTTCTTTCCAGTACAAAAATGTCATTGAGTTTTTATAATTTGTTTTGGTCTAGAAACCTTCCTAAAGTCATTATTTCTAAATAGTTAGTTTGTTTTAGAGAGAGAGAGAGAGTCAAAGAGAAATTATTCCCCAGACTCTCGTTAAAAATAACAAGATAGATTTTATTTAGACTACTGCTATAGAGGAGAGTTTTCAGTATAAACTGAGCTCATCTCCGATGTGTGCAGAGGTGACTCAGTATTCCAGAGGGAGGAGGAGGAGGAGAAGAGGGAAGATGGGATGTAGACAAGTCCGAAAAGTGGGTAGGGAGTTGGTCAATGAGATTAGGCCATCTGTGTCTACTAACTGGCACTTATTAAGTTAGGCTCCCACCCTCCCCGGAGACTGGGAGGCAGACATGAGACCATTTGTGATGAGAGTTTGTAATTCTTATAGGCCAAGGTCCCAAAAAGGACTCAGAGGAGTCTCAGGAGTTTGGTCAAGGAGAGCATCTTTATCAATAGGATCATACTGATGTGGGAAACAAAGGCAAAAGAAAAGTTAAATTTCCTTAGTGCTTACAGCCCATTGACAAGTCCTGGAAACAGGCAGAGTGACATTCCTCTAGGGACCGAACTGCCTCGATGTTGATACTTTGCTAAAGGCAAAAGGCAATCTTAGCCGGCCCCCCGGGGGATCCTGTAAGTCTACTTTAACATATAAAAATCCCTTTGGAAACTCCCTTTATCTCTACCCCCAAGATACATGTTGGCAATCATCCTCCAAGCATATGACCTACTGATACACTTCTGAAGGGTCTCATGACTCAGGTTTTATTAGATGGTAATAAATGACCTTTTCCTAACAGCAGCTAGCTCCCTCAGGTCCTGGAAACCTTGCTTCCAGAATTCCCTAGAGACTTAACGCTGTCCTTAATCCCCTCCCAACTTGAAAGTTTATAATGGCCACTCCTCATGACCCCAGGGCAGCTCTTTCTACCCACAGGGTCCTGTCCCTGTGTTTTAATAAAATCACCTTTTTGCACCAAAGACGTCTCAAGAGTTCTTTCTTGACCATCCGCTCCAGACCCCAGCATCTTTCCTACATCAATATCATCTGCAAACAATGCAATTTTATATCAACCCTTCCAATTCAATGTTACTTATTTTTTATAGTTGTCTTACAGGTCAATACCACCAGTATTTCTTTGAGCCATACCAGACACCCTTACTCCAATCTGTATTTTTAAAGCCAATGTGTCTAAAGTGTTTTCATTAAGTGGGACTTTGGCTGAAGGTTGTGGAGTTCTGCATTTCCTCGTTTGCTGAGAAGACTAATCATAAACAGGTGTTTTAAATGTTGCAATCACAAGTTTTATTTTATAAAAAGGAGTTTCTGACTCTGCAGAGATAAATAATTCTAAGGACTGTCTCATTGAACTAATAATGTGGTAAACTATATCCTTTGATCTTTTTTTTTAGATTTAATTTATTAATTTATTTGAGAGAGAGAGCGAGCATGTGCACATGTGAGGGGTGGGGGAAGCAGAGGGAGAGGGACAAGCAGACTCCATGCTGAGCAAGGAGCCCAAAGTGGGGCTCGATCTCATGACCCCAAGATCATGACCCGAACCAAAGTCAAGAGTCAGACACTTAACTGACTGAGCCACCCAGGCGCCCCTGATTTTTCTGATATTAAACTATCCTTGCAGTGCTCAGGCAAACCTCGCTGGATCAGAATATAACTTTACAAATATCTTAGTTTATGTTGACGAATATATTATTTGAGACTTTTGCATGAGTATCCAGAAGTGAAACAGGACTATAAAATACTGTTTTTGGTACTACCTTGTCTAATTTTGGAATAAAAGTTACACAGCATGATAAAATTAATTTAACAGATTTCCATTTTCTGGAATAATTTATATAAAATAGAAATTATCTGCTCCTTCAAAGCTTGGTTAACTGTCCAGCTGAACCTAGGGCCTATTTGGGGAGCGAATGGTCTTTAATGACCATTTCAAATGTTTACGTTTTTGTTCTTCTATTCAAGTTTTCTATTGCTTCTTGCGTCTAATTTCACATTCTACATTTTCCCAGAAATTTACCTCTTAAAGTTAATTTGAATGCAGTTGTTCATAATATTCTCTTATTTTAAAATCTGTGGTTTTCCATCTGTCCACTCTCTCTATATATAGTTTATTTGCACTTTTTAATCTTTTATCTTAATTACTCTTGCTAGAGGCTTCTCTCATTTTTCTCTTCATAAAATCAACTACTTGTTGCTAATTATCTGTTTTTATTCTCCTATTTCTGGCTTTGTCTTTGTTATAGACATCTGCATTATCTCTATTATTCCACTCCCTTTTGATTTGTGTTTGATGTGATGTTCTTTTTTAACTTTCCAGGTACAATGCTTAACTTGTTTGTTTGCAATCTTTCCTATTTTGTAATAAATACATTTATCCATTTTTCTGTAAGTACTGATTTCTCTGTTTTCCAAAACATGTTAACCCACAGGGTTTTCGTTATTATTGGGTTCTAAATATTTCATTATTTTAAGGACGCTTGCTTTGAAATCTGATCTTTATTTTGAAAAATTTGTTTGGTTTGCAGTCACTTGGGATTTTTTAAGTTTTGTTAATTATTTCAAAATATATTCTATTATAGAATTTATGAAGACTTCTTTTTGAGACAAAAGAAGTCTTTTTGTCTAAAACATGTTTTTGTGGATATTTTATGGGCCTGAAAGCAATGTGTTTTCTCTAGTGTTGGGGGTAGATTTCAAGCTCAATAATTGTGCTGTTCAGCTCTCATAATTAAACTTGACCAGTGCATGTTATTTTTTGCCAAATCTGGTCTTACTTATTGTACTTAAGCAATTTTATATATGCTTAATTACAACAAACAGACAAAATACGATGACCAAAGTAAACAAATGAAATATGACCACCTAAACCATGTTCCTAGGAACATGGAAGACTCCTTTAGAAAGGAAAATAAAAGCAATTTGCATAAAAATGCACATGGAATTCAGTGATGAGGTTTTAGTGAGATCATTGTAAAGGTTGGGGAGAAAAGAGTAACATCTAGAAGGATTCTACACTTAGATTTTGTGTGGGTAGCCTTAAGGATATACTTGACTTCACAGAAAACAAAACCATCCATCCTAAAAAATGCATCCTGGGTACAGTTTATGTAGGAAAGATGACTTAAAACTCCAGTCAGAGCCAAGGCATCATATGAAAACATTGTCTATTTTTATTTATGATAGGTTTTAAATTAAAATAAAATAAAATTATATATGTATTTTTTATGACTTCTGACTTTTGGTTTTTTGATTAACCCACTGATGAATCATTTTAACTGTGTTAGATAAAAAGACACCTACTGCATGTTATTCATGTGAATATTAGAATATCTATAAAAAAAGATTGATGGCCAATATTCTAAAATGGTAACAGTAGTTCTAGTTCTGTGAAAGGATTATATCTTCCTGCAGCTTCCATCTATTTGACACATGTTTAAGGCAAGTTTGTGTTGTTCTTGTAACCAGAGGGGAAATTTTTTTTAATGGAAAAAATAAGAAGTACTAATAAAATTAAAAGTAGAGAAAGGAAGAAGTGATAAACAAAAGCAGTAATAACTTATAGTACTATACAGATCTTAAAACATTTTTATTTGATCTTTACAAAAGTCTTAGGTATCAGCTACTCCAGAAGACCATCTTCTTTCTCTTTTAAACAGATGCAAAAACGGGATCCAAAAAGTTGAGGGGCTAGCCCATGGTCACTGTTCCCAGGATCTGTTTGCTCAAAACCTAGTGGCTCAGCTGGGTGGCTCTATTTTGGGAGTCTCTCCTGGGGTTGCCGCCTCTGGAGGCCGCGGGGCTGGAGGTCAAGATGGCACACTCCAGTGGCCACCACTGATGCTGCCCATGTGCTGGGACCTGGCTGGGCCCTGGCCCGAAGGCTCACAGGAGCCCCTCTGGCAGCATGGATGCCAGATTCTTAGAGAGAGAGACTACTAGAAGTGAGCCTTACAAGAGCCCTGGGCAGAAGGGGCACATCTTCGAGAAGAGCCTCAAAAATTCCAGAGCATCATTTCCACCACCTTCCATTGGCCAACCAGTCAGTAAGACCAGCCCAGACTCCAGAAGAGGGCACTTAGCTCTTTCTCTTAATGGAGCATGACGTGGTCACACCACGGAAGAACATGCGGGATGGGGCACACTGTCGGGGCCATCTTTGGGAAACAGAATCTGTCAGTCATGTAGCTAAAGGTCGTTAGAACTAGGATGACACTGGTGTTCTTTCTACTACAAAACACCTCCTCTCAATAAAATTCACAGGTGTGAACTGTTGTCCTACAGACGCTGAAGGGATGTGGGTCTGGTAAGCCTTTTATTTAAATGCATTTATTTTTTATAAAGACTATTTGAGGGCAGTTGCTTTGCTCATGTAGCATCAGGACTGGTATTTTAAAAGCTCTGAAGCCAGTTGGAGTTGACGGACTGCTTCGAACACGCCTGTGATTTCACAAGGGCTCGAGGGGGACCATGAATTCACACTTGGTGGATTCTCTTCGAGTAGAAGTCAGTGTGTTTGGGTTGCTGATTGGTTATCGTCATAAAGCGATTTCCCCAGGCATGGAAAGAAAACTTAGTAACTGCTTTCAATATTAAAGTCATGAATTTCTCCAAGCAGCTTCCTGCCCCGCCCCCCACCTCCCAGGAACCCAAAACAAAGCGCAGAGTGACTTTTATGGCCTCTCTTATTTCCCCCAGAGCCCACATGACTTGCGTTCTTCCTTTCTGTCTTTTCTCTTTCCACGTCCGAAATTTCCCTCTGAGGGAGTCTCTGGGGAGCCCAGGTCCCTGGAAGATTCCAGAGCGCAGCATGATGGGTGGTGCCTCAGGGTCAAAGGTCAGCAGGGGCCTGGGGAAGTCCAGGCCTCAGGGGACTGAGTATTTTATTCTTTAAAGAGATATGGTCTATTTGGTTTGGGTCTTACCAAGGTTAAAGCGCTTTTAGTGAGCAAAACCAGAATCTTTTTGACTATCTAGTTATTTGTCATATTCATCAGGACTTTAAATTTCGCTCAGTATTTGTTTCCCTCATTACTGCTTAGGGTGATTACAGGACACTTGTTTTCCAATTACATTCATTAATTGTCATTTTTGCTATGGGTTACATTCAAAGCACACGTGACAAACTGTTGGGGGCCTTCCTTTTCTCCACGTGCAGCTTTGCCGGAGCCGCTGAAAGACCCCCACGACTCACCCGCTGAGAGCACCTCCTTCCTCCCCTCGCCCCCATCAGCTCTGCCCCTCTGCTCCCTGAGTCCCCGGGATCGGAGACATCCAGGAGGGAGCCCAAGGGGCGGGAGCAGGGCCCCCCTCGCTGCTGGGAGACCCCGTGAAGCCGTACAGTTTTTGTTTGGGGAGGGGTCACCGTGGGGAGGATAGGGACTGAGACCATAGCTGGGGCTGTGGGGAGCCAGAGGGATGATAGAGGGAGGGAGGGAGGGGACCATTTGCTGCACTGCTGGTGCCAGAGCAGACCGGCGCCCCCGGGGGGCTGGGGTGCAGCGGTGCCTCCTGCCCTGTCCTGGCAACGTGGGGCCCAGCCCAGGTTGTGCTTTTGGGGTGCATTTCAGCAGCTTCTTCCTCTTCTATTGTCCCGGAACTCTGCAACCAGGGTTCTATGTTTGCTTGTTGGATTTTCAGCGTGCACTTTCCCTGGGTTGGGTTTACCCTTTCTTTCCTCTTCTCCCCCTCCTACCTCCTCCGTTTCTGATCTCTTAAAACCTGTCACCAGGAAGCCCTCTTGCTTCCTCCTGCTCTTCTGGATGCAGTCTATATGGATCAAAAATGTTTGTGTCTCTTTTGAAAATCAAGCATGTTTACAGCTTAAATACAGCCCAGTGCTTATGTTAGCGGTGAGTTGGACCGTTAGGGAGGCAAGGCCAGAGTCCCCAACAAGAAAATAAAAGAGTCAGGACAGCTAAGATAAAACAGCACTGACATTCTGCTTTGCAGCAATGACTTTGGCAAAACGTCCTAAAATAAGACAATTAACCACAAGCATTTGTCAATATCACGGGCAAGAGGCACTTAAGACCTAAGCCCCCAGATGTCAGCAAAAAAAGACCATCAGCACAGAGACATTAACCTAATAGGTAGACAGATACGTGACCAAAGCCCTGATTGGCACGACTCAGCACACCCTGGTTGCTTAAGATAGTTCTGCAACAGATCTCATAAAAACCCCTAAGCTTAGAAACTCTGGGGGCAACCCACTCGGGCGCCCCTCCCTCTCCGGGAGCTTTATATTCATGCTCAATAAACTTAGCTTTGCTGCCCTCCACTCTTCGTCTGGCCTACCTCTTCATTCTTGGAAGTGGCGTGACCAAGAACCGTGGGCACTAAAGGGACAAAAGTCCTGTAACACTTGGACACAGCAGTTTCTCTAGAAGTGGCCTGCAAATGGCTAAATTAATCAGTTCCTCTAAGCAGCTCAGTCCTGGGGAGGCTGACGTTACCCCATCTCTCCTGGGGTTTGGCTTCACAATTTGTGACCCACACTTTGCTGCAGGCTTCGCCAGCCTGGAATACAAATGAGGCCACAGTGACATTTATGCCCAGACCATAATGGCCCCCACTGGCACTTCTGAAATGTCTCCGAGCTTTCCTGAATATTTCCCTGCTCAAATACTACCAAATAATCCCAGAGTTGCACAAAGCCATGAATCAGCCCAGCGTCGGAGCTGTCCCATAGCTGCCTGCTCCCCTCAACAGTGGAGGAGATCTTCCCTCTGTGTCCAGATAGTGATGGTTCCTCAAGAGAAGGAGGATAGAGAGTCAGGGGTGTCCCACAGGAAGGACCGTGGGCTCATTTCCTTCAATCCGTCCCATTAGGGTCAGTCCAGCACCCCATACCCACCCCCCTGTTTTTTGAGCCTGAGGTCAAGGCTCAAGGTCAAGGGGAGTGGCCCTCAGTGCCCTTTTGGCTTCAGGTAATTCCACCCTTGTAAAGATAACAGCCCCCAATTCAAGTGTCAGTGGGAGCCAGGAGCCCTGAGTCTGCTAGGTAGTAGGAAAACCACACTGCGAGTTCCATCCCATGCTCTGTTTCTTGAGAGGACACGTGATCAGGTGGGGTTTTTGGAGCAGTTTCTCCCTATAGCCAACATGCACCCATCCACCGCAGGGCGTAAGGGGTCGAGCCCCAAGGGTCACGGGCACCCTGGGGGACACTGACGTAGCGCAGTCCCAGGGAGTACCCAGCATGTTTGACCACCAGAGTGGTTTGCATCTCAACACCTCCCTTCTTATACAACAAAATTATGTTTCATAATAATTATGAAATTGATGCTGGTAGGCGGGGTCCGAGGACCCAGAGAGAGGGTCCCACAGGACTAACCAAGAGGGTCCTTGGCTTCACGCAGGATGGAAATCAAACATGAGCCAGCAGGAAGTGAAAGCAGAGTTTATTGAAGATACAGAGAGAGAAAGACGCGGACAGAGCATCTGGGAGACTCAGAAAGGAGAGCATGAGTCTCATCTTTGCTTGGGGTCTGGGGTTTTTACTGGAGATTGTGCTCTGCTGCACGTGCCCTCTTAGGTATCTAGAAACTGGTGAGAACAAGGACAGGGTTCAGGTGTCCTTCAAAACTCAACTCATTCCTGGTCTTGGCCTCAAGGTGTTTGGAGCAAAGGTCTTGGAGAATGTTTATGACGACCCCACCTGGTTACTCCTTAGATGTTGGCTATTGTTCTGGAAGCCTCCAAAGATATCATTATCTCTTTGTCCCTCACAAGGAGGACATGTGCTATTTGCATTACAAGGCATGTGCAGAGGCCGGTGGGGGTGCAGGTGCTAGCAAGAATAGAAGCCTGAAAAGGAGCAAAGGAAAAAAAAACTGGCTTTTTTTTTTTTTAAGATTTTATTTATTTGACAGAGAGAGAGAGAGAGAGAGAGAGCGTGCACAAGCAGGTAGAGAGGCAGGCAGAGGGAGAAGGAGAAGCAGCCTCCCCGCTGAGCAGAGACCCTGATGCAGGGCTCGATCCCAAGACCCTGTGATCATGACCCAAGCCAGAGGCAGACGCCTAACCGACTGAGCCACCCAGGTGCCCCAAAATGGCTTTTTAAAAATGGAATCCCTTCAGTTTCCTTGTCTCAAAATGAACAAACAATAATAATGACCAGAAGAGAAACATAATTGGTGAAAATTAAATCATAAAAATAAAATAAATACTGTGGTACAAAAAGGGGAAAATAAGCACACTTCTTTTTTTTCAATGGTTCCAAAATCTACATAATGGTTTAGACTTCGGTCCTTTGGTTATGGTCTGGTAGAATATTTATTTTGTTACCTTATTATTTTTTAACAGTTTTATTGAGGCTCAGCTGACATATAACATGGTCTGAGTTTCAGCTGTACAATGTCACCATTTGGTATAATATGTGTATGTTGCAAAATGATTACCCAGTAAGTTGCCATCCATCACCTCGCCTGGTTACAAAGTTTTTTCTTGTACTGAGAGCTTTTAAGAACTTTTAAGATCTACTCTCTTAGCCGTAGATGTCTGGGACAGTCTGATATAATAGTTTATGTCAATAATTGTCCAGTAACCAGCAAGCAGGTTTTGATAAAACTGAAGCATCTGCAAAAGGCACCATTCAAGCAACTACTGAATCACACCACTTTTGTACATTTTATGTTCTTGATATACTCTTTAGTTTTAAAATAAGCAATGACAAGAGAATACGTTTCATTTTCAAGATATTCAAATTCAGCACACAGCTGCTGGTAGGAACTAAAATAAGCAGGAAAGAAGGGGCATAACCAGAGCCTGGTTCTTCCCGGGCACCTCTCCGTTTGCTTCGAGTCTCGGGGTGAAGGAGGACGCACAACACCAGAGTCGGCGAGCAAAACCACGGCTTCTCCGCGGTGACTTTCATGTGCAATACAGTGCTATTAATGTGCAGTTTGAAGCTTTATTATCTATTACTGAGACAGTGATAGTAGCAGATGTCTGCAATTTATACCAAAAATAGATTTCAGTTCATGTAGGAGTATTGTCATCACTGACCCTGTTTAGAACTGCGGGCACATCGAGACGATAAAAATCAGACTGGCTTTTAGTTGGTTTTATTATTCTTTTCAAAGTGCTTCAGACAATGCCATCCCCTCCCCTTATTGTCTGCTCCGGACAGACCCTCCCACTGCCTGGGGAATGTGGCTTCAGCTTAGGACAAATAAACAAATCAAGAAACGCGAACCCCACCCCCAGGATCTGGTAAGGAGAAGGAATGTGTGCAAGCGATGCAGGCAGGCCAGGTGAGGACCCAGAGGGGGTCCTGCAGGACCAGCCAAGAGGGTCTTTGGCTTCATGCAGGATGGAAATCAAACATGAGCCAGCAGGAGGTGAAAGCAGAGTTTATTGAGGAGAGAGAGAGAGAGAGAGAGAGAGAGAGAGAGAGAGAGAGAGACGGAGCATCAGGGAGACTCGGAGAGGAAAGGAGCATGAGTCTCGACTTTGGAGCCTGGGGGCTTTTACTGAGGATGGTGGTCCAGTGTACGTGGAACCTCAGCGTCCTGGAAGTGGTTAGAACACACACGAGGGCCCAGGTGTCATCTCCTGGAGCCGAGGGTCTTGGCATCGAGATGTCTAGTGCCGGTGGTCTGGGATACGCATAGGATGGCTTCCTACGGTCATTCTCACCTGGTCCCGCCTTAGATGTTACTGTTCTAGAGAAATCATCAACTCCTTGCCCCTTACAAGGAGTACCTGCCATTGGCCTCCTGAGGCATGCGAAGAGTGGGGTGCAGGTGCAGATCCTGGCAAGAACAGAATCAGGGAAAGGAGCAAAAAGCAGAATTTTATGGAGTCCTTCCGTTTCCCTGTCTCACGAGGAGTCCTGCTTTTTCCAAATACCGATCTTAAAAAAACTCTTCCCGAACCTCCCAGGCACAGAAACGTCCAAGGCCACAGCTCCACCATGGTTAATATATGCCCTGAGCTCCTGAAATCCCAGTAGTGTGGGCATGAGGCATTCCTTGAGCAGGGCTTCAGCAAAGGCTTGAGGTCTGCTCGGAGTGAGCTCTCTGCAGAGAAAGGCCTCCCGTGTCTGAAGAGGTCTGCTCCTCCCTCCCCGAACCCCCAGGCCTCGCGTCCTCACCTTCCTGCCAAAAGTGTGTTCACCCCTCCACGAAGTCTCCAATTCCCAAAAACCTCAAATGAAAAATTAGCCTAGTAACTGGTAATCATTAGTTGCATATTGGATTTCCTTGGGACTAAAGCTAAACATAAACTGGAATAAATTGTTCTAAAAGGGAAGACAGGGAAATAAACAGACCAGATAGAACATTTTTTTAAAGTGAATTAAAGTTATTTAAAACTGGCACTAGAGTCCTGTGGTAAACAGACTAATAGCTCCCCAAAGATGCCTGCGTCCTAGTCCCCGGAGCCTGCGAATCTGCGAAGGGTGGGCTGAGGCTCGACCCGACTCTGAGGACCTACATCACGAGTGGGTGTCCCGGAGCCCTGGGTCCCTCCAACCTCGCAGCTCTGGGAGAGAGCTGGACCTAAGGCCTTCCATGGAAGCCATCATCTCTTCACTAAGGCGGTGACCAGTCTCATATGGAATGTTCTCATACCTTGCAGTCTAGATAATACACCAGCTACTTGGGCTGGAGAGGAACCGTGGTTTACCTTAAGGCTGGGTTCAGGATCAGTTTTCAGGTTTAATATTTTAATACTAATGGTAATATGGGCTCAAAGCAGTTTCCTATTACTGCAGTAACAAATTACCACAGATTCAGTGGCTTAAAATAACGCAAATGTATTATCTTATAGTTCTGGAGGTCAGAAGTCTGCACATGGGTCTCACCAGGCTAAAATCAAGGTGTCAGCGGAACTGTGCTCCTTCTGGAGGCTCTAGGGCAGAATCTGTCCTTGCCTTTTCCTGCCAGAGAGGCTGCCTACTTCCCCGGGCTCCAGGGACCACCCTCCATCTTCAAGCACGTCTCTTCCTACATCTGACTCTGCCCTCCTGCCTCCCTCTTATAAAATCCCTTGTGATTGCCTTGGGCCCACCCAGATAATCCAGAAAGATTTTCCCATCTCAAGATCCTTTGCTTAATCATATCCTCAAAGTCCAAAGTGTCAAGTAAGGCCATTAGAGATAGGTTTCAGGGATTAGGATGTGGGCCTGGGATTGGGGGGAGGGGGCCTGCTTGCCATTTTTGAAAAATAATCTTAAAAATTAGCTCTGGTCTGCTCATTTCTCTGTCTCTTAAATTAAAGCAATTTGCTCCAGTTTATGTTTAGCTTAAGTCCCAAAGAAATTCAATATGGAACAAGTAATTCCTAGTTATTAGGCTAATTTATGATTTGGGACTTGGGCTGTACTTGTTCACTGAAGTAAAAGGTGGTTGGTAAATTTGTTCGTTGTTTTGATTTAGGCTGTGTATCGGTCTTTAAAAACGATTGAGGTAGTTTACAAACTTAAAATAGAATGAATTAAATTAAAACCAAAATAAGGTTCAATTAGAGAGGTACGCAGGCTTCCCCAGGCACCTGGAGATAGTGACTAGGGACACAACTTCAGGGTGGTCTGGCTGATGGTCTGTCACGGTTTGGGTTAAAAGATGAGTCCATTATGCTTCCTGGTCACGTGGTCAAGCACACACCTATGCCCAGGCCTGGGTTCTGGGAGGTGTCTCTGGATGTCCCGAGACCCAGGCTCCCCTCTGGTGTGTCCTCAGGCCTCCACACCTGGGCCTTGAAAGCCCATCTCCAGATAATCTCACCCTCTCCTCTCCCCTCTTCCTCTCTGCTGTCCCCAAAGCAAACCCCCTTTCCCCTGCTCAAGGCTCCCCCCAGGGCTGCTCCAGCTTCCTCCCCAGCAGTTTCCCTCTGCCCCCTGGAGCCCTCATCCAGAGATTAGTAAACATCCCTCACTGGGGTACCTCTTCACCTCCTCACCTAGACTGAACCTCCCCCGTGGGTCCCGCACCTGCCCTCCATGCTGCTTAGTGGAGGCTCTCTGTTCTTCTAAAGCCCACAGCTAGGGCTGGGGGTGAGGTGTGGGAGATCGACATTCTCAGGGCTACATGCAGATCCCAGACTCTTCCTCTTTGAGCCCCCACCTTGGCGCCACTCCCCAACGCCCACTTGCCTGGAAGCTTATCCTGAAGGTGCAAGTACAGAGTCCACTCCTACAGGGCCTATCCCCATGCCCCTCCCTTACCACTGACACACAGGCCCACCCTGCTCCTGCTCAGGCGATTCTCACCATCACCTTCCCGCGGGGACCTCCTGGGTATCCTCCCCATGCTCAGTCCACCCCGAGGGTCACATCCCAGCCCGGTGCTCACAGGCGCACCCCATTCCCATGCGGACACAGTGACTGCAGAGCGAGGCTGCAGGAATTCACCAACCCCATCTCAGCACCGGGGGCCTTGCAGCAATTCACACCCCACGGTGTCGTGCTGTTCCAAACCTTTCCTGCCCTCCCAGGAGCCACCTGCATTTCTCTCTGAAGTCCCTGCCTCTAACCTCATGGAGAAACGCCCAATGGAGTTTCCCCTCCCTCCGCCGTGGAGACTCGGGTTCTTGTACACACATCACGTGGCACTGCAAGTGTTTCTTTCCCTGACTGATTTTGCTCCAGCTCCACGAACACCTGGCAGGCAAGGAGAGTATACACCTGCTGTATTTTAGTTTATTCAATTATTTTTAAAGATTTTATTTATTTATTTGAGAGAGAGAGAGCGAGCACAAGCAGGGTGGGGGGAGAGGCAGAGGGAGCCCGAAGCGGGCGCAATCCCAGGACCCTGAGATCATGACCTGAGCCGAAGGCAGATGCTTCACCGACTGAGCCACCCGGGGGCCCCGCACATGCTGTATTTTAAAGGTTCTTCACCTCTCTGTTCCTAGTGTCTGGGGCATGGAGGGACTGAACACATCTGGGACTTCTGTCGTGCCAACTGGAAGTCCTATTTTTCTCAGATGTCACCTTCCTTGGAAGGAGATAATGAAAAATAACCTGCTTTGTGTTGTGCATGCTTTCATGCGAACACATTTCTAGACCACCTACTGTGTGTCGGGCACTGCGCCCGGTCCTGGGGACCCAGAAATGACTGGGATGCCATCAAATATGTAGTGTAGCCCCGCGATGGTGTCGGATCATATTGATGGCAATGTTTTAAACTCAACTCTAATAGAAGGTTTCCAGAAATAAAGGTTTCCATGATCTTTTATGGAACAAGGTTTCCAGGATCAATGGTCGGTCCTAGGGGGCCTTGTCATTGCTCACAGTGAATCCAGAGAAGACCCACTCTTGAATTCCTTCCAGGAAGTCACTGTCCTCCTGAGCCTCCATGGCCTGTCAGGCCCATGGGCACAGTGGCATCATCACAGGGACCTCGCTGTGATGCCTTCAACACCTGAATGGGGGATGCCTGGCCCCCACTGCTCACAGCTTGGGGAGAAAGAAGGAGAAATAAAAGGAGAAACCCATGGTGGGATGGCCCATCCCAGTGCAAGAACTCCTGCTCTTTCTCATCCGAGCGGGGCCTCCTGGAGAGACCCTGGGATAAACACGCACAGAGGCATGTCTAATAGGCCTTTTGCATCTGGCCGGAGGGTCAGCCTCCTCACCTTAGCAATTAGGAATTGCCAGGGGCATGGCTCCGAGGAGAGCAGATTAATGAACACTAGGATCTAGAGGAACTGGGGGCAAGACCGTGGTCATGGCTTACAGTTCATTTTTTTTTTTCACTTAGTCCTTATATAATCCAAGTCACATGCCCACAGCTTGAAAAGTCCTGCTCTTCTACAAGTCCTATTATAAATAGGCCCTTCCCTGCTTCCCCATGAACTAGTTCCCAGGAACAGCGACCCTCACCAATGGCAGTCGATTCTTTCGGTATCGGCCTCCATGTCTGAAATCACACTGTGCCCTTGGGATCTATTAACCCCAGTGGTCAGCTGGTGACTCTCCTCGGTGGTTGAGGACTTGGGTCTCTGTATGGCATGCATGTGCCATGTCCTCTCCTTCGGCCTTCCCAATGAGGTGATGCAGTAACTTCGGCGAGATCAACAGCTAGTATCTGCCTTAATATAGTAAGTTCGTAAATGCAGTTCCCAGCTGCGATGGTGAGTTTTGTGTCAACTCGGCCAGAACATGGCACCTAGTTATCCAAACAAAAACTAATGTAGGTGTTGCTGTGAAGGTAAACATCATCTACAGTCACTTGCCTTTAAGTAAAGGAGATAATTCTCAAGGATGTGGGTGGGCCTCATCTAATCAGGTGAAAGGCCTTAAGAACAAGACAGAGGTTACCCTGAGGAGCAGATGCCTCCCTCCAGACTTAGCACCAGCTCCTGCCCGAGCTTCTAGCAGGGGCTCTGCAGGTTTTGGACTCACCAGCCCCACAACTGCACAAGCCCATTCCTTTAAGCGAATAAATAAATACGTTTGTTTATTGGCACATACAGGATAATACTGTCCTCCTAGCTGTTTTCTCCGGGGGGCCTTGACGCCTACCATGCTAAGCCTATAGCACACGATGCTAACACTTCCTTTTCTACATCATTCTGTTTTTCTTGGAGTTACTGATGGTTTGGTTTTGGTTTGCCTGGCTTGGGACCTAGTTAACACTCATTTACCCCAACCCCCAAGGAGCACAGCTGTCCTCTCCTACCACTCCGCTGGTGCTGCCATACAAAACCTCAACTTACCCCCAAGGCAGTTCTCTGGGCCCCACAGGGCTGGCCTCCTGGGACCCTCCTGCTCCAAGACCAGGGGCGTCCGTGCAGCCTGCCTCTCCTGGGGACCCCCTTCCTGGACTCCCACCTTCTCGTGCCTTCTTTCCTCCCTCAGTTCAGCAGAGCACATCTTCATCGCACCCTGACAAAAGGTGACCAGAAGATAATTGTTCCGAAATCTTTCATATCTGAAAATGTCTCTTTCTCTCCTCAGACTGAAGGGTGGGGGAATTCGAGGCTGGAAATCACTTTTCCTCATGGGGTCGAGGACGTTGCTTCATGGTCCGCTAGCTCCCAGTGTGGCTCTTGGCAAGTCCTAAAGCCTTCTGATTCTGGATCCCTGTGAGAAAGCTGTCACCCGCTCTCTGAAAGAGGTTCTTTTTGTCCCCAGTGCTCTGGGATGTCCTGACGCTGTGGCTCAAGGGGGCTACCTGGATCCCCCCAGCTGGGCACTGGCCATCCTTCACATGGGAAGTCAGGTCCCTCAGTTCCAGAGCGGGGTGGCCCTCCAGCCTCCCTTCCTGTCTCCCCTTTGGAATTCACATTATTTGGACCATGATTCCTTCCAGCCAGTTCTCTCGTGTTCTCATCTTTTTTCCTCTTGATTTCACCTCTTTTCTTTCTGCTTTGCTTTCTGGGGATTTTTTTTTAACTTTAGTTTCAAAATTTTTTATCAGGTATTAACTTCCTACTCTCTCTCTCTCTTTTTAATCCCAAAATCTTTGTTGTTACTCTCTTACATTCATTTTCTAAAATTACTTTTGAAGCATGATATTTATATTTCATGGGAAGAATAGCTCTTCAGTCCTGCTGGGGATTTTGATAGTTTCATGTATTTATTGTAACTTTCTGTCTCCATGCGTATTCTAGCAAGCCGACCAGACCCCCTGTGTAGGTGGATGGGGCCCATATGGGGTGGTCTGGGCGAGCTGCTCTGTTTGGGGGATGCTTTCGGTGTTGTTTCAGATTCCCAGACTCTAACAACCTCTTTCCTGGAGGCTGAAAGCCTGAGGTTCTAGAAGCTTCCCCGCAGAAGCAGGATGGGTGTCCGCCGACTTCCCTGGGTGACTTCAGGATGGTGCCCCTGACCGGGGAGGTGCTGCTTTCCCCAGCCCAGCACCTGTGTCTTCCATCCTCAGGAGACTAACCTCCAGTCTTCTGCTGGAGGGGAGAGGGGTCGCCCGGCTGAGGGGGGCAGGGGGAGGAGGTTTAGGGGTCTCAATACTGTGACTGACTTCCATGCCATCCTCCTGTGTTTAACCCACCCTCAGCCCTCTTCGAGAGTCCTCGGTGCCCCCCTCCCTGAGCGTCTCAGCTCTGTGGCTCCAAACCAGCTGGCGCTTGAGTGCCTCTGCGGCCAGTTTAGGATTCCCCATACTTTTTGGCTGTATCAGTTATGACCCACACCTCCGCTCTTCGGTGTTCAACTCTCTCTGTTTGCTCTTATCTTCTGTTCCATTTGCTCTTAGAGACTCACGACCAAGGAACAGAACAAACAACCAAAGTGCAAACCTTCCTTGTTGTCCCAGTGGGGTTTCAGAAGGGAACTGGGGGTGAATGCCTATGTTCAAGTCTTGGACTCTTACAGGATGCTTCCTTCACATGCTTTCTGTAGCCTTAGCAGCATGTGTCCTGAAGCTTCCAAGGGAGGCTGGCTTCTATAAGGACACTCTTCCTGGCCAGAGAGCCCTTCAGGTTAGGAAGTAAGTCTAGGCATAAAGAATTCTCCTTCCAAGGGGACGCCCGCGGTGCTCGGTTTCCACAGCTCACATCCAACACCTTTCCTGTACCCTCAGCTCCGAATGTGCCTCCCCAGGAGACTGGCACCTCAACCCCTTCCCTCAAAGGGAGCTTCCTCCTAGTAATGAAATAGGATGCTGGGGGATGTGAGCATTCACAGTAGAGCAGGTCACGCCTGGCCCTGGAGAAGCAAGAGGGTCTGGACACTGGCTTGGTCTCTGTGCTGTGGTCCAGCAGGCATGGCATGTCCCCCCAGGGTGCTAGTCTCTGCCTCTGGGCTGGGGTCGACACGGAGCAGGAAGCAGTCCAGTTCAGGGAGGGCAAAGGTGGCTCATGAAAGCATCATGTTTGGTGTTGGCTTGACTTCCCCGTCATGTCCATGGAAGCTCAATTACGAGCGTGTAAATTGTTCCTTAAAAAATCATGTATATGCTTTCACATCATGACTGGAGAGAGAGAGCTCAGCAGCCTGAAGTTCACCAGAGGGCTTGTGGCAGCCACCACCGACGTGCCCCGGGCAGTTTTCTGCAATGACCTAAGTAGGTCCTTAGAGAAGCAAGGAATCTATGGGACGTAAATTCCATAGTTTTCATTTGAAAAGCTGTAGAAAGTCTTTAAAAACCACCATGTAACTTACATAAAATAAAATAAAACTCACCTATCTTAAGTGTACAGCGCAGTGAGATTTGCAACAACTGTGTGTGGTCAGCTATGTTCAAGATACAGGATGTTTGCATCCCTGGAAAGCGCCCCTGTGCCTCTTGGGGGTCTCCCTGTGCTCTCTTCTCCTATCCTCCACCCTCAGGCAACCGCTGACTGTTCTCCATCACTGGAGCTTGCCTTTTCTAGATAAACAGATCATATAATTATACAGTCTGGCTTTTCTCATTTAGTGTAACATTACTGTGTATCAGAAATGTGTTCCTTTTTATCTCTGGCTAGTATTTCACTCTATGGATGTATCACAATTTGTTTTTCCTTGCATCAGTTGATAGACTTTAGAGTTGTTTCCAATTTCCGGAGATTATGAATAAAGCTGCCACAAACATTTGAATACGTTTCTCTGTGTGTTCATATGTTTCCTTTCTCTTGCGCAAATACCTGGGGGCAGACTTGCTGGGGTAAGTGTCCCTTACGCTTTATAAGAGAACTACATAATTATACAAGGTGTCTAGATGATACACGTGGCTATCCACATTTAAACTAATTAAAATTAAATAAAAGTGAAAGGTCAGTTCCTCAGTTGCAGTAACTAGGTGGCAAAGTGCCCAATAGCCACATGTGACTAGTGGTCACCATACGGGGTAGCGCAGACAGGGAATATTTCCACCATCCCGGAAAATACCGCTGGACAGCACGGGCATCGAACTTCAAACCTCGAGTTTCAGAATAGAAAGTTTCTCACTGACTTGGACAAAAGGATTTTTAAAGGCCAGGGGTAGTCTTTCTCACCGTTGTTTACATAAACAGTAACATCCTTGCCAAATCTACTGACAAGTGGCACATTCCCATCTTGTACTCATTTTGCAGAACTAATGTGTGGAGCAGTCCAAGGACCAAAGAGTCCAACAGCCTGAAGAAGTTATTGTTAATGCTGGAGCAGCCGCTGTCCTTGTGGGGCAGCCACCCACGAGGACCCACAGCCCTCCCAGCCTCGGCAAAGTCCTGTAAACAGCTGCGAGACCCAGGGACCCTATGGAATGGAGAGGGGGCTCTGCTCATAGCTGGGAGGATACTAGAGGCTCCGTGACAGGTAATGTCATAACGGATGAGAATCACGATCTGGCCTCTTCTTTCATCGCTCTTTAAAACAACGGCATGAAACCCAACTGATAGAACGTAGGTCACTGGTCAGCCTTGACACTCGAGGTTCCAAGTTCCAGCATCCTTAAAGAGCCTGGGATTTAACAAATAGAGCTGTTTTTTCTGACCACAGCCCCAATAGGTTTGTTTCACCTTGGCTTTTCCATATGAAGTTCTGATTTCCTGGCAGCTGGGGCTAATGGTGGGGAATCTAGACGCGGGACAATCAGGGGCATTGACTGTGGGCATGGCTCCGTCCCTTGTGTGTGGTCTTTCTCAGAGCAGGGAAGGCACATCACAGAAGAAGGGGGTTTTGTTACCTCTGGGGCAATGTTGCATTTTGTGAAAGAAAGTATTTTAACCACCAATTTGAACAAAGCTGGCAAAACAATAGTCCTTTTTGTGGTCTTAGCCATTAATCTCCTTTTATATAGGCAGGGAAATCAGATGCTTCGATGACGTCATCATTCAGCTAGGAACAGAACCAATGGAACCAAAGGACACCATTGTTTCCCTGACAGGGTGGTTCAAGAGGAAGCTGCGCTTGCGTTTTCTTTTCCAGAAAGAAGAGGGCACATCCGCAGCTGACCACCAATAAACATGGCTGGAATTTTAACATTGGGAGAATTTGCCGGAATGTCTGTCTTTGTGGAAGTGATTCAACATTTCCAAAGAGGCTCCCCCATCTGTCGTCTGCTTTCTTTTCATCCCCAGATAAAAAGAGCTCTTTTTTTTTTTTTTATGGTAAGTCCGGTGGAATGTTTTTTTTCCCCCCTTCCCTCTATTGTTCCTTTCTCTTTTCAACTTTGGCAGACAAAGTCATGTAGGGCAATAAAGCAATAAAGTTATCTTATGAAAGGTGGACAGCATTAGCAAGAGGAAAATGTGTTGTCTGCAGATACTTTGCGTGAAGAAGCCGAATGGCATAAAAGCCTGTTCTTGGGAGGAGCATGAAGGCTTGGCGCTGCCCTTCCAGAATGATTCTGAGAAATTGAAATCTCCATGGCCTTGTGAGGAAGGCTCTCTGGGGAGAAGGGAGGGAAAGAGAAGACAGATGGGATAGGAAAAGGGAAGGGTACTAGACCCGACAGAGAGAGGACTCCTGGACACCTGTCAAGATTTCACTTTGCGTACAATGCCGTTCACAAAATGGGCCACTAATGTGACTATTTATGGTCTGTTTCTACAAGCCATTGCTGAGACTGAAGGGCACACCAGCAGGATAACAGCTGATTTCAGTAGATGGATTACAAAAATGACCCCAATTTTCCACTCCTTCTTATATTCATGCCTTTTGCAATGTAGCTTTACATTCTTTCCATCAAGAGTTGGAGTATGTTTCCTCATCCCTTGAATCCGGACTGGTGTTTGACTTGCTTTAGCCAACAAATGTGGTGCAAGTGTCTGAACCTAGGCTTCAAGATGTTTCATGCTCTTCTGCTCTTTCCCTTGGACCCCTGCCTCCACTGTGAGAACAAGCCCGGGCTAACCAGCTGGAGAATGAGCTCCACATGGAACAGAGCTGAGTCTTCTTAGCTGACACCTTCCTAGACCAGCTAGCCTCCAGCCAGCTTGCAGACGTACATTCAAGCTGAGCCTGGCCAGGCAAACCACAGGTTTGTAAGAAGTAACACATGATTGGGGCACCTGAGTGGTGCACTCGGTTAAGTGTCCAACTCTTGATTTTAGCTCAGGTCATGATCTCAGGGTCGTGAGATCAAGTCCCATGTTGGGCTCCACGCTCAGTGTAGAGTCTGCTGGAGATTCTCTCTCCCTCTCCATCTGCCCTTCCTGCACTTTCTCTCTCTCTCATTCCCTAAAATAAAAAAATGAATCTGTAAAAAAAAAAAAAAAAAAGAAAAGGAAGTAACACATGATTGCTTTTTTAAGCCACTAAGTTTTGGGGTGGTTTGCTACACAGCAATAACATAGAAACTCTTAGATAACTCTTTAGAAACTGAGAATCACAGAGGGCAAAGAGATGACAGATGACATAAAATCATAATAAAACCCAAACAACAGTTAGCACCGGCTTGTGCATGAGCTGTGGTTACTGATGAAGCAGAACCCTGCAATGAGCTCTCCTCCCAGCTGGTGCAAGGGACAGGAAGCATCCCAGTCAAACTTCCTCTGGGGCGCCTTCTCTAGATCCCTCGGCTCAGTCAGCTCCCAACCAAAAGCCTGCACTCAGCACTTATGGGCAAGCCCCACTGTGGAAGCGAGCCATCTCTGACCTCATGTTCCATAGCCAGTCATCTGCGAGCTGGAAACTTAGAGTTACTGTAAGAATGATATCCGTTCTGTCCCATTCCTGTGTTCAAGATATCAAAGCAAGGATGCGGCTGGGTCCTTCGGTGTGAAATTCCGGATTTCCCTGGGTCTTCAGGTAGGAACTGTGATCAACCGTGCTGACAACACAGGAGCCAAAAATCTGTATATCATCTCTGTGAAGGGGATCAAGGGACGACTGAACGGACTTCCTGTTGCTGGAATGGGTGACATGGTGATGGCCATGGAGCTCAGAAAGAAGGTACCTCCAGCAGTGGGAATTCAACCACGAAAGTCAGACTGGAGAAAAGATGGTGTGTTTCCCTATTTGAAGATAATGCAGGGGTCATGGTAAACAAAAAGGTGAAAGGTTCTGCTATCTCAGGACCAGCTGCAAAGAAGTGTGCAGACTTGTAGCCCAGGATTGCATCCAGTGCTGGCAACATTGCTGGATAATTTGGTGCATTTGTTAAAAAAAAAAATTAAAAATTATTTGTGGGGCGCCTGGGTTGCTCAGTCGGTTGGGCGTCCGACTCTTGATTTCGGCTCTCGCCATGACCTCAGGGTCCTGAGATCCAGCTCCGCGTTGGGCTCTGTGCTCAGAGCAAAGTCTGCTTGAGATTCTCTCTCTCCCTCTGCCTCTGTCCCTTCCCCTGCTTGCACACACACACTCTCTCTCTCTAAAATAAAGAAATAAATCTTTAAAAAAATTATTTGCTCCCCCCCAATAATGATACTTACTTATTGAAGCAGATGCAGACTAAAATCCCCTCACTTAGAGAAAAGAGCTGTTCACATATTGGTGGACATCCGTTAAACACGGCAGTGTGCACACAAACACACTCATACGACTCTCACAAATGGGCTCCTATAATATAAATGTGGGCTTATTGCTTTTCTAAAATGACAAGCTATCCTATGCCCTTTGTAGATCATTCAAATAACAATTTAACAATTCTTTTTAAACTAATTTTAAAAATTAGGGAGCATCTAAATTGGGATAGGAAAGCCCTCCCTCCCCATAACTGCCCATGACAGGCTTGAGAATCTCTTTCCACTCCTCTATCATAACATTACCTCTTTGTAAGTTGGCTTCATGTCCTGTGTTCTAGAACACTGATTTGTTTTTCAGTGATGTCTGTTTCATTATCCAATCCTTCTGCTGTGGTTCTCATTTTGATATTAGCAGTTTGTGTTGTTTATTGTTTTTAATTTCCAAGAACTCTTTGTCGGATTGATTGTTTTCATAGCAGCCTGTCCTTGTTTAATGAACGTAGTATTGGTTCCCAAAACGCTCCAAGGATATTAATCTTTCTTTCTTTTCTTTCCCCCATCCAAAAATAACTGATCAGTTAGAAAAATCAGATAAGCAACCAATCTACATTTTACACCCTCTCACTCTGTAAATAATCATCGTTACTTTTTTTTTTTTCCTGTTTCTCTCCTTGTGTTAACTGTGTTTCCTGTGCTTGCCACTTTCTGGCACGTGGCTTTTCTTCAATGCCTTAGGATCCTTGCGTGTGGGTTTGTACTCATTAGTGAAGATCTAGATTCATCAGTATTGATGGCTGTTGTGAGCATCCTTCACAGATATGAAGGTCACTGTTTTAATTCTCTCGTCATGGCTATTCCCAGAGTGCAACGTTTGGCTGCGTGTTTTGGGGGTGGGCTTGTCTTTGCCTGCAAGGCGCATATGGCCAGTAGGGGGGTTCTCTGTAGTTCCAATGGATGAGGAAGGGGGCTGGTGGACTGAAGATTCTCTTTGGTGGAGAAAGAGAGAATTTACCCTGGGAGCAGAGTATGTGGGTGTATGTCGGAATTGCTTGGAGGGTGTGTTAAACGTCTCCTGGGCCCCATGGCTGTGTTTCTGATACAGAGGGCTTGGGGTGGGCCTTGAGAATT
The DNA here is from genome assembly GCF_964656455.1 of Halichoerus grypus. Classification (NCBI taxonomy): domain Eukaryota; kingdom Metazoa; phylum Chordata; class Mammalia; order Carnivora; family Phocidae; genus Halichoerus; species Halichoerus grypus. The sequence continues at coordinate 188,509,587 of NC_135715.1, forward strand.
TGCCTTTCTAACGCATTCCCAGGGGCTGCTGCTGCTGGGCCAAGGTTGGCACTTTAAGAAACACTGAATTAGGGGATCTCACTGTCCTCCATCCCTCCCCCCTACTTAACTTTTAATGTGGCCATTTCTCAACATACACGAAAGTTGAGAAAATAAAGAAATAACCCCCTGCTAATAAGTAAATAAATAAACTCACCACTAAATTTTAAATGCTTCTGTTACTGGCTTATTTTTAAAGATTTTATTTATTTATTTGAGAGAGAGAGTGAGAGAGAGCACAAGAAGGCAGAGGGGCAGAGGGAGAGGGAGAAGCAGGCTTCCCGCCAAGCAAGGAGCCCGACTCAGGGCTCGATCCCAGGACCCCGGGATCATGACCTGAGCCGAAGGCAGACGGTTAACCGACTGAGCCACCCGGGTGCCCAGATTCTCGCTACTTTTCTCGTGTCTGCATACTCTTCCATCTGCCCCACGATGGCAAGCCTACACCATGTTTGGATAAGTTTCTAGATGCAAGTGATTTACATAGGTGGAGATCAGCTATGTCGACTTAGTTAATACGCTTCTATATATTCGAGAAATGTGCGTGGAAGTGGAAAACAGGGATTTAGAATGCGAGAGTCTCCTCTAACGTCTCTGCCCCTCCCTGGCCAGCACCAGGATCTTCTGAGCATAGCAACAACATCACCATGCAGAGCGGCACACCTGCCCTGGGGAGCAAAATGTCCCTCCAACCACCTCCGGCCAGTTTCTCTTCAAGCTGGTAAGTTGTGCCAGCGCCCCATTTAAAAAAATTAGATTTAAAGTTTCTGGGGGGCAGAGACCAGGTTTTAAAAGAGAGAGAAAGCTCAGCTGGGGGTGGATGGGCCTTCACCTATGTCGTTTACCTGTGGGTTTGCCTGCTCTGGGCATCAGAGCCTGGAAATCTGTGCCAAGAGTCACAGAAGTGGAGCACCGGGTCCCGCCTGACCTTCCCTGGGCCAAGCGCACTGGACAACCTACCAAAGAGCGAATGGACACCAGCTACCATTTCTTGCTCTTTAATGTTTCTGTAGATAAGCAAAAACATTAATTTTTGTAAATTTTGTAAATAAACGAAAACACTGTATGCATTTTGTATACATACATTTTGTGTGTGTATGTATACAAAATGTATACAATAGACATGAAATGTATACAATAGGCAGGAAATGTATATAATAGACATGAAAGTCTGTCTCTCCAATCTTACATCCCAAAGGCAGGCACTGCTAACAGTTAGGTATTTTTCATTCCAGAAGCTTCTATGCATATAAACCTGCTTTGTCACTCTTGTACTTTCACTTTCTCTAGACTATTAAAAACATATTATAGACATTTAGAGTCACAACTGTACAGCATTCTTCCCACAATTGCAGAGTTGTCCTAACTGAGGACCACATACGTCGTATCTGTCAGTGTCTATGTGAGTGTATTCTGAAATCACCTGGCAGGCCCAGGGGCTCACCACTCCAAGAAGGCCTGGGGCTCTTCCACTTGGGCTCTGCTCTGGGTTTCTGCCCCCACGTGTTCTTTAAATGTCAGGATTTGAAGTTGGATGCCGACCGACCTCAAAGCTCCATCCCATTTCATTCTAGAGGATTGCCTCTGCCACTGCTTTCTTCCTAGGCTGGTGTGTCCCCATTAGCCACTAAAAATAGTCCTGGGCTCAGCACGCGGGCTTGCTGCTAGATCCAGGTCTCACTTGGCGACCGCTTCCCTGGGGCACGGACAGGCAGGGCACCGGTCACCTCTGTTTCTGCCATCCTCGGTCCCCACTGCCAGGTGGAGCGTCTATCAGACTGAGCTCGCTGCAGATGGAGGGCTTAGAATTCTGCGGAGGAAGAACCTGTGCTAACTGCTCCCCAGGATGCCATCCTGTGGGCCCGTCTCCGCACTCAGTAATGACTTCTCCACGGCAGCCAAGAAACACGCCCAGTGCAAGCCATCTATCTCAAAGGGCTTCCTGCAGCTGGAGGAAGGAGTGTGTGCATGTGTATGCACGTGTGTGTGCACGGGTGTTCTCTCTTCTGCACCCTCCCCCTGCCTGGGCTGCAGAATTCATATCATTCTGTCCATTTCTTCATTCCCCTTGTGAAGCAAGGACTCCGAGTGGTGGTGAGCTGGTCAGTGTTAACCAACCAGCTCCCCGGAAGAAAAAGCCCTGATGAGCATTTGCGGATTTCTAGGGTGTAAATAGTCCCACCATGGCCAGTTGCAAGCTATCAACATGACATCACTAGCTTTGGAGTCGGGAAGAAAGGCACGGAAACCACCACCGTTATATAGGATTTCTGCCACACACACAATAGACATAAATAGCCTCAAAAGCACTGAGGTTAGTAAAAGAAACAGGAAGTGATGAGTTTTGAATATTTATTACTTCTTTTTTAATCCAGCTCATTTCTAAGTTTATATGCTTTGATTTTTAATAACAGCTGTGTTTAACAACTGACTCAAAAAATTCCTGAAACTTTAGCAATTTGCTCCTATGCACCAGTCCAAGCCACTGAAGGCTCGGTACACCTCTGAGTGGCTCTCAGAGAGGAGCGAACTCATGAGTTTCAGCATTTTCTTAAACATTTCTGTGAAACAGTTCCCCACTTTTCTGCACAGTCCTTGTGGGCTGTGTGGCAAGTCTTCTCTCAGGCATGGCGCCCGACACCCACATCTCAATTCTTCACTCTTCCCAAGTGGACTTCTGATTCTTTCGTAGTCTTTTTTGGGGGAAGGGGAGAACTTTCTAGAATGTTCTAGAAAGAATGATTCTGGGGAAATAGTTGTTCTGAGTACCTTTTGCAGAGGTCAACTTGGGCCTTGATTCTAACATGCAGATCTGCACATATTCCTTGTTTCTGAATCTCTAGAGGATCTGAGTAGAGAGCTATTTGAGCCTCCAGAAAGGAAACCAAGAGCCTTGGTCACCCTGACTCCTGGGGACCTGCTTATCTGAGACGAGGATAGAGACCATGCAGCTGGAGAGCCGATGGAAAAGACTCCAGATGCATTTCCAAAAGCTTTCCTTACACAAACTCTCCATTTGAACTTCCAGTAAGAGAGCCAGAAGATCTCTTTCCACTAATTAGGAATCCAAATTCGGTTTTTGGATTAAATCCAATAAACGAGCTTAGGTCTTCGAATTGGCACGATGTATTATATAGATGTATATACATATATACATCTATACATATATATAATATGTATATATTTATACATGTATAAATATATAGATATATATTTATACATGTATAAATATAGAAGTCAAGAGCTGTGTATGCAGTGCTCCCCTCCTTGGGTTAGCCTGCTGGCAGGGGGGCGTGGGAGCTGGATTCTACCCAGACCTGCCTCTGTGTTATGCTCCAGGATGTGCGGCTGACTTGCCCGCACTTCTCACTCCGCACCCGCTGCACCCCTCTCCCTCCCCACTCCCTCTAATCTTGTTTTGGGATCCTTTCTCAGCACAGCACTCCAAGGGCCACCTATGTACCAGGGGAAGCACAAGGGAGGAAACAAATGTGTTACTCCCCCATCACCAAAACATACACAAATACACACACACATAAATACACAGACACATGCAAACACACACAAAGACACACACACACGTACAAACACATGCACATACACACAGACACAACCAAACACAGCTGTGCACACACACACACACTTACACACAGAGTTCATAATGGGTCTTTCGGGAAACCTTTCAGACACCGAATTTCTTGCCTTTAGCCCACCTACTCTTATTTGACTAGCGTTGGCCAGCTTAACCAGCAAGGGCTTCCTGCAGCGAGCTACCCGATTCCATGTGGAGACATTTCCGTGAATGGTTTGAATGGTTTCTGGCTTGGGCATCCATCAGTCCGAGGATTCTGCACCCAATCATGATGTGGCGGGAGGGAGCAGTTTCTGCACCAGCAATGCTCAGAGACCACCTGGGTGTCCTACAATTCAACTCAGTTCTCACACTGTCTACCTGGGGATGGCATCAGGTCCCACAGGCTGAGGGCTCAGTCCCACAGGACTGCCGGGGACTCCGGATGCCAATCATCAGACCAGGGTGTCCCCTGTGCTTCTCACTGACTGGCTACAGACCGGAGGTTCCAACAACCCCATCCTTGAGTTCCATTAATTTGCTAGAGCAGCTCTCAGAACTCAGAGAAACTTTTTAGTTACTAGATCACCAGTTTATTATAACACGTTATAATTCAGGAACAGTCAGATGGAGGAGATGCATAGGACACGGTATGATGAAGGGACACGGAAAGCCCCATTCTCGCCAATCTCCACGTGGTCACCAACCCAGCAGCTCTCCAAACTCTGTCTGTTTGGGGTTTTATAGAGGCTTTATTACATGGGTACGATTGATTAAACCACTGGCCATTGGTGATTTGGTCAACCTCTCCTCTTGTGGGAGTTGGTGGGATTGAAAGTTCCATCCCTGTAGTTCACATGGTGGTGGGTCCTCCGGGCAACCAGCCCCCATCCTTAGGTGCTTTCCAGAAGCCCCTCAGTAACATAACAAAGCACACACCTTTGTGACTCTCATCACTTAGGAAACCCCAAGGGTTTTAACAGCTCTGTGCCAGAACCAGGTGGAGACCAACTATATATTTCTTATTACAAATCACAATATCACAGCCCCAAGTGGGGCGTGGAGGGCGGCCTGGGGGCGCAAGGCCATGTGTGCATCGCGTGAAGTTCCCTCGTTCCTCATCTTCAGCGGTGTCTCCGATTCGCACCACACTGAGGTGACAGCGGGATCACGGACAGGGGAGGCGGATGGAGCTTCTTGTGAAAGGGGAGCGCACAACTGTAGGCTGGCTTTGAGTCTGAGTGTCCACGTGGAAGCAGCCACAGAGGGGAAGACGGGAGAGCCGTGGCAGGGACACGCGGCTCACCTGCCTCCTGGTCGCAGTCATTAAATCTGCTCGATGTCATGAGAACAAACAACTTCCCTAATAAAGAACCCGGCGGATATTTCCCAACTAATTATTTCAAAGTAAAATCTCCACGGAATGCTTCAAATTCCTGGAAAGGTTGCCTCTCATCCCCTCACATCGCATCCCCGATTGCCCGTCTTCCTTGTGCTGCGTCGAGTTCCACACCTGTTCCCGTGATTTACGATTCAAGGCTCCAGGCTTTTTATTACTTAACTTTTTCTGAGCACCTACCTGCTATATGTGAGAGGCATTGCGCGTTGACCTATTTACCACACACCCCTTCCAAGGCTCAGACAGGCCAACAGACATCTCAGAGCCCCCTGGACTGCCCCCTCGCTGGTCAGGAGCTGGGGGGCTCTCTCCCCACACATCCACCCCACCTGGCTCCCTCTGCCCTGGGCCCCCCCCTGCTCCGGGCCCCGCAAGGCTGCCGATACTCTTCATCTCCAGGCTGCAGTCAAGGTGTCTGCAGGGCCACTCTCCCTCTGGAGGCTCAGGGAAGAATCCATCCCTTGCCTCTTCCAGCTTCTGGCCTCGGCCGGCCCTCCTTGGCTCAGGGCTGTGCACCTCTGCTCTCTGCCTGGAGGACGGCATTGCCTTCTCCCGTCTCTGTCCGGTCTCCCTCCACCTCTCTCTTACAAGGACACTGGTGACTGCAGTGAGGACCCACCAGACCATCTAGGATAGTCTCCCCATTTCAAGACCCTTATTCACCTCTGCAAAGTCTTTGCCATAGAAGGTAACGTTTGCATGTTCCAGGGATTAGGACCCGATCTCTTTGGGGCTATTCAAACTGCCGCCTTGTTACACCTCCCACATTCTGAGCGTGCTCTCTGCCCCTGCTAGGGCTCGGCCCATACAGCCCGGCTCAACTTAGATGCAGGAGTGCGAAGTCAAGCCCTGTGAGTAAGGTACCATGATAACTTGCACAAGGCTTTCAAAACCATGTATATGCTAATGACTCCCAAATTGACATCTCTGGTCCATTCCTTCCCTCTGAGTTCCAAGATCATGTGTCCAGTTGACTATGTGATATTTCCATTTGAATATTTGCATTTCCATTTCGTTTCATAGGCCCCTCAAGCTCGTGGGGTAAAATCCATCTCTCCTCTTTTCCTGCCTCCCACCTGCTCTTTCCCCAGGCTTCCTGTCCAGCAAACAGCCCCACTACCCACAGGTTCACACAAGCTGGAAACCTGGAAGTCCACCGGTCACCGACATATCTGAACAACCTCCCCACACCAACCAAACAATTCAATGCACTGTCCCTGCGGATTCTACCTCCAATTCATTACCGTGTCCCTGTAGGTCCCACCTCCACGACAGATCTGGATTCTTGTCTGTTCTCCCCATCTCTGCGGACACCAGTCCAGTCCCAGGCACCTGAACCATGACGATGGCCTCCTGAATATCTCCTGCTTCCACTCCTCTCTAGTGCCATCTCCAAGCATCCAGAGGGATATTTTATAAACCTGGGTCAGATCACATCACTGCCTCACAGAAAATTGGTCAATACCTGCCAATTGCATGCCCTCGCCCACCCCACTTTTTGCTGACCCCATTCCCAACCTTCTCACTGATATCCCCATGCCTGGAAGGACCTTTCCCCCATGTCTTCACATGGTACCATTGTTGGGTCTGGGTTAGCCAGTGCTGAGTGCAGGTCTCAACACAGCGGAAAGCTAGTGAGCGCCCCTCTTGATGGGAGAGCCGCAGAGTCATCTCGCAAAGGGTGAGGATACCAGGAGGAATGAGGGACAGTGGCCCTTGGTGGACTCCTCCACGTGGTGGACAACATGGAAACCGCGCTGATCCAGGAAAGTGGGTCGCCTGATCTCCCCGGAAACAGAAGGGCCTTCCAAGTCCTGAATTCATCTGGACTGGCCATCTGAGCCTCCTGGGTCCCCATGAGAGATAGTTGGGCTGTTCCTCCTGGGCAAGAGGTGTCTCGCCTGTGGGGGAGATTCTGTCTGCCTGGTGTCCCTGCTCAAGGTCACTGGAGAGGTCTGATTAGCAAAGGGTTGCATCACCATGGTTGGTACGTGGCATGTGACTATTTGTCCCTGCGGCCTTAGCTCGCCTGCCCGCATCCCCCCCTAGGGGCAGTGATTGGCAGCAGGAAGAGGAAGTCCAGATGCCTGGTGAGTGTCAGAGAAAGGCAACCTGAGATCCAGAATGAGTCACAAAATAAAAATATCTGCATGGACAACGCAAGGTTACCGTGCACAAGCTGAGGAAGCGCAGGAGCCCCTCTGGAAACGCTGCTGTGGCGGAAGCCATGTCCGCAAGCAGTTCCCCGCGGCGTGTGCGCGGCCTCAGCGCGCACCTTACACCCAGAGCACAGGCTCCCGGGCGCCCAGGGGCTGCAGGGGCCCCGCGGGGCGGCCCCAGGCTGCGCGGGGGGCGCGGGGGGCCGGCAGCCGCGGGGTCACCCGCACTTGCTTACTCTAAAATTACACTCGAGGTCAGGCATAAATCATTGAGGTTTTTTCCCTGTGGTCACTAGATGTCACTGCAGGAAAAAATCTGACCAGAAAACAGATGCAAGGGAGAGAGAGATATTAATGTTTTGGATCCTACGGAAGTGGTCGCCTTGGCAACGGGGAGCATGTGAAAGAACTTCCTTCTTTGTGGACACCAGCGGCTTCCGAGTGGTATCACCGTCAGCGCCCCAAACACGAGATGCTGTCCGTCCGGAACCCAAGGGAAGGGAGCAGCGCGGGAGGGGCGGGGCGTGGGCGGAGAGGCGGGGCGGGGGGCGGCGCAGACAGACGGACACACAGACAGCATCTGGCATGAGCGCTCGGCAAACCTGTGTCGGTTCTTTTTTTTTTTTTTTTTTAAGATTTTATTTATTTATTTGACAGAGAGAGACACAGCGAGAGAGGGAACACAAGCAGGGGGAGTGGGAGAGGGAGAAGCAGGCTCCCGGCAGAGCAGGGAGCCCAGTGTAGGGCTCGATCCCAGGACCCTGGGATCATGACCTGAGCCGAAGGCAGACGCTTACCGACTGAGCCACCCAGGCGCCCCAAACCTGTGTCGATTCTAACTGAATTCCAAAGACCCCAACCAGAATGACGGTTTTTCCCTCCCCATGTTCACTATTGTGATAAAGACGCGCCCTTTGGCAAATTCGACCACAGCCGCGGAGACACCGAGACAGGCCGGAGCCCAGCCCCCGGGCGTGAGCCCGCACCTGAGTTCACGGGCAGGAAAACCCCGGGGACTGAACCGCGGCGGAGGGGCGGTCCGGGGGCAGAGGCTCAGCGCCCACCGCCTGGCGCTTCTCCTCTGCTTTTCCACTTTCTGTGCCACCTCTGCGGGAGGGAGGGGATTCTACTCCAGGCGGTGGAGGCGGGAGATGAGAGAGGGGAGGGAGGTGGGCAGCGTTGCCTTAATTCAGCCCCGACCAGCCAACTGACTGCTCCCGTGGCCGGGCAGGCGCAGGCGCAGATCCCGGCGCGCGTGGCCACCACAGCCCCGAGCAGGGTGGTTCCGGCGAACCCTGGCCATCGCCCGAGGTGCCAGTGCCCTTGAACTGCCCTCTGGCTTTTCACAGCCAGCTTCCTTCCCGCCTCCATTGAAGCTGGCTCCCGAAGCCCCGCTGACCTTTGCATATTGGAATCAATCAGCTCACTAGAGCCCCCAGGCGTGACCCTTGGGAGATATTAGCATTTAAAGGGTAGCTTCTTCTCCAGATGCAGATCCAATTGCTAGAACGTATGCAAGTGCAAGTGCAAGCGCAGAGAATTCTAGAGCTGACTCCATCCAGAGCTAAGAAAACCAGGCATCTTCTCCTCGACAAGGCCTTGGGCAGGGTCTCCCACAAAGCCCCTGGGTGCAGCGGGGAGGGTCAGACCCCGGTCGGGGCCGGCAGGACCTCCATGTGGAGAGATGCTGGTGTATCGCGCAGGGCACTCAAGAAGTTGGCCAGAAGAAATTGTACCCGGAGTTGGGAAGGAATTACAAAAAAACAAGAAACATATGTTCTGAAGACCCAGATCCACACCAGCCTGCTCAAACCAAGGCCACGCTGGAGCCGTGAGCAGCGGTGCGTGAGAGGCGGGAGGGCTTGGAGGCCACTCGGGCTGCTCGCGTTGGGCCAGGGCCCAGACCTGGAGCCTCGTGGCCAGCCTCTGGGGACAGCCCTTCAGGACAAGCTGTAGTCTTGCTTTTTTGTATTGTCATTCTTCTACAAAAAATATTGGTATTCATATTATTTTTAAAAATACAAACTCATTATTTGGGCCTGCTGTGCCCAGAACAGCAAGCTGGTTTCTCGGCTACTTCAAGTGTTTGTTTTATCCCAGGCTTTCATTGTTACTGAATGTCTATTAAATATATCGAGCCAAATTATCCATATTGGCTGTTGTTGAGACAACCTGTTTTAGGCTTCATTGCCAACGCGCATGCGTGATGAGAGCTCAGAGCGCCCTCCCCCGGGAAGCCTCCCGTCCTGCCCCCACACTGCATGGTGCAGCCTAGGCCTGGCTTGCCAGCGCCTCAGTTCAGGGAACCTTGCAAATCGTGATCGGAGAACGGGGTCTTGGTTCTACTGCCTCCCCAACCCTCAGCAGGAAACTTCTCTCTTCAGAGCTGCTGGTTGATGCTCCTCACTGCTCCCCAGCCTCCCAAGACATGTGGCACACCGTCCGCTGCATTTGTCATAAAGAGGGGAGGGCTCTTTGGATACTTAGCTCTGTGGGTTGCTAGACCCAGTTCCCGCGTGGGTGAGGTGGGGGGGCTTCCCCACACCCAGAGGCAATTGGGACACCAGCAGGTTGAGGGCTCAGTCTTACCAGCCTGCCTCCATCCCCCATGCCTGCCCACCCCAGAGGCCAGGTGCACGCTCAGATTGTGGCCTGTGTTTCTACCTGTGCAGATCAGAGGCTCCAACACCCCAGCCTTGGGTTTTGGACACCAGCTGCAAGTCTAGGTCGTCACCTGGGCCTCTGACTGACAGGATATGAATCAGCGGTTCCTGCAACCTGGTCCTCTGGCTGCATTAAATTTGCTAGAGTGGGTCACAGAACTTACTCGATAACTGGTTTATTATAAAAGGATATAACTTGGGGCACCTGGGTGGCTCAGTCAGCTGGTTTCAGCTCAGGTCATGATCTCATGGGTCATGAGATCAAGTCCCACGTCAGGGCTGCCTACTCAGCATGGAGTTTGCTTGAAGATTCTCAACCTCTGTCCCTCCACCCATGCACTCTCACTCTCTCTCTCTCAAATAAATAAATCTTTAAAAAAATAAAAATAAATAAAAGGATCTAACTCAGGAACAGCCAGGATGGAGGAGATGCACAGGGCAAGACAGGGGCAGGGGAGGGGGGGGCGTGGAGCTTCCATGCTCCCAGCATGTCCATGTTCATCAACCCAGAAGCTCTCTGAAACCCATTCTTTTGTTTTGTTTTTATGGACACTTCATTACATAGGATTGATTAAATCATTGGCCATTGGCGATTGATCGGACCTCCAGCCCCTCTCCCCTCCCCAGAGGTCAGGGCATGGGATTGAAAGTTTCAACCTTCTAATTGCCCAGTTGGTTCTTCTGTCAACTAGCCCCCACCCTTAGGAGCTTTCCAAAAGTCACCTCACTAACATGACAAAAGATACCTTGATGCTCCTGTCACTTAGGAAATCCAAGGGTTTCAGGAGCTCTGTGCCAGAAATAGGGACGAAGACCAAATACGTACTTGTCATAAATCACAATATCACACAACCAAATGCATCCATGTTAAAGGCAACACGCGCAAGTCAGGAGAAGACGCCATGTTTTGGGTTTTGGCAAATGTTAATGCGTCTGGCAATGCTTGCCTGGAAGTGTGCTCGTTGTGGAATATTGCACCTGTACTCAAGGTGGGGCCGCCCCTCCCCAGCACAGGAGACCACAGTGCCCACCATCCCTCTGCAGGCCCGGCCCCTTCAGGGCCCGTGCACCTTGCCCAGATGCTTCTGCAGCACCTTCGGGCCTCGACCCAGGGGTTCTCGGAGGGAGGCAGGACACTGGCCGTGCTGGTTGCACCAGACAGCTTGTTAGAGACCAAGAGTCTCAGGTCCCATCTCAGCCCTACTGGCCAGTGTTTATAGCTTCACACTGAAACCTGAGAAACACAGCAGCCGCAGACTATGGCCAGTGGGCTAAATCTGGTGATCACCTGTTTCCTGTATGGTCTACAAGCAAAGAATGGGCTTTGTGTTTTTAAATGGTTGGTGCTCTAGACTGATGTTTGTATGCCACCCCCCCAAATTCATATGTGGAAACCTACTCTCCAGTGTGACGGCACTTGGAGGTGGGGTCTTTGGGAGGTGATTAGGTTATAAGGGTGGAGCCTCATGAATGGCATTAGTGCCCCTTATAAGAGAGACCACACATGATGGAATATTATGCAGTCATAAAGAAGGCAATCCTGCCCTTAATGACAATATGGACGGGCCTGGAGGGCATCATGCTAAGTGAGATAAGTCAGACAGAGGAAGATAAATACCATGCAATCTCATTTATATATAGAATCTAAAAAGAAAAACCCAAACTCATAACAACAGACTAGAATGGTGGTCACCAGTGGTGGTGGATGGGGGTCGGTGGGATGGGTGAAGGCAGTCAAAAGACACAAAATTCCAGTTATAAGATAAGTAAGTCCTGGGGATGTAATGTACAGCATGGTGACTCTAGTTCACAATTTTGTATTGTCTATTGGAAAGGTTGCTAAGAGAGTGGATCTTGAAAGTTCTCACAGCAAGAAAAAAACTGTAACTACGTGAAGTGATAGATGTTAAGTAGACTTATTGTGGTAACCACTTTGCAATATACACCTATGCCAATGTGTTACATTGTTTACCTGAAACTAGTACAAAGTTATATGTCAATTATAGTCTAACAAGACTGAGAGGAAGAAAAACAGAGAGCCCAGAGAACCATGTGAGGACACAATGAGAAGACAAGCTGTCTATGAACCAGGAAGTGGGGTCTCACCAGACATGGAATGTGCACAGGTGCCTGGTGAGACCCCAGGTGTCTGCACCGAATATACGGTGTCTCAGAACAGTGAGACATACATTACTATTGTTTGTAAGCCACCCCAACCCAATGGTGCTCTGTTAAAGCAGCCCTGACAGACTATAACACCAGGAAAATAAAATAAAAGAAGAAAATATTCCATGATGTGAGAATTATGTAAAATCAAATTTCAACATCTCTAAATAAAGTTTTATTGGAACACAGCGATGCTCACTCCTTTATGTATTTCTATGGCTCTTTTCACACCGCAAGAAGAGAGCTGAGTAGTTAGGACAGGGACCACAAGTGGCCCACAAAGCCCGAAATATTTACTATTTTGTCCTTTATGGGAAAGTTTTGTCCAGCCTTGATCTGTAGGATCAGATGCCACCAACTCATCTCTTATTTCCCATGATTTTCCAACACTTGTTCCCCGGAAGGTGCAAACATGGCCTCCTTCTTTGACCTCGTCACCCCATCCCACAACTTGCGTGATTCCCATCCTGTTTCCCATGCCCCCACCCCACACCCCTCCTTGGACAAGTGCAGAACGCAGGGCTCTCCTTTCCTGAAGACTTGGTGGGTTTCAGTCGCAGCCTCAATTTCTCCTTTGCTGAACTCTGGTGCAGCCTGTTCACTGGGAACACACAGGTCAGCATGGCACCGAATGCCTCATTCCAGTTTTATTGGGGATTTTTTCAAGATGGCTAATCTAAGTGCCATCCACGGAGCTCTGGGCATAGAGAAAGCACTCAATAAATTGTTTACTGAGACAATGACTGAATTAATGGGCCATGTCATCTATTTCTGGGTGCTCTTCACAGCACCCAGCACAGCTATGGGTAGACAGTGTCTAATAGAATGATTAATTGATGAACTGATTTTCCTTCAAGAGGTCCTAAACACCTCGTCTCATCCGTTCACCCATTCATCCTCCACAAATATATTAAGCCTTGATGTTGTGCTGGTTTCTAGGATTACAAGGATGAATTAAGATAGAAAACACCTTTATTATCTTGCAAATCAGTAAGAAAAGGAGGCATGTGCTGTAAGTAGCCCGGTGGTTGGCTCCTTTCTGCTCATACAAAGATCTCTCCACCTGCTGGGCATCTCCAGGAGCCCCACATGCACACAAAACACTTCCGGCTTCTGGGATGAGAGATGTGGTGGGTGTGGTCCTGCTGCCACCCTGCTTTCCCTGTAGTTCCTGGCACCAAGTTCCCTGCATGGCTCAGGACCCATCAGAGCCACTTTGAGGACATGACAGGTGCTTCTTGCTCCATGCTGGCCTCCGAGTTTCACAGGGTACAGAGGTCTCTCCTGATGGTGTCCTGAACTCCTGGGATACTGGATGCTCTGCAGGCTGGAGCAGTGTGATATGCATCCTTTCCAAGTGAGGAGTGAGGCCACGCTATGTTGTACCAGAGTCCCAGTGTGTTACTGGGTACTTCTATTGAAGTCTTAACCTCTAGGACCTCAGAATGTGACCTGATTTGGAGACAGGGTCATTGCAAAGGTAATTAGTTCAGCTGAGGTCATACTGGAGTAGGGTAGGCTCCTAATCCAATATGTCCAGTGTCCTTATAAAAAAAGGAAATTTGGACCCAGAGACATACATGCAGGGGGATGTCGATGTGAAGACAGACACCTACAAGTCAAGGAGAGCGGCTTGGAACAGCTGCTCCCTCACAGCCTGTGGAAGAAACCAACCCCCCCAACACCGTGATTCTGGACTTCTAGAATTGCAGACTGTGAAACATTCCATTTCTATTGTTTAAGCCAGGGATGTTGTCCTCAGAATCCCCACTCCTACTGACCAATAAGATTTGGTTACCTGGTCCAGCTCATCCTGCTTGGCTCCTTCCTCCTTGTGAGGAAGCCTCTTCCCCAGGCCCTTTGGGCCCCTTCCACCCATAGGTACCTGCAGGGAAGCCCACCCATCTGCCCTACCAGTGGAGGCTAGTCTGGTGCCTAGCAGAGGGCACCATGTGAGCCTTTCCCCAGGATGGCCCTCAGCCCCCATGCAAACACCACCCCACACTGACCAGCTTGCTCCCATAGACCAGACCTGGGACTATCTTATACTGCCTTTGAGACCATAGCCAAGAGGAGACTGGTGGGTAAATGTGGAAAGAGCAGCTCCATTCCCTGGATATTTGTGTCCATCGGAGCATGGAGGCCCCACTGCTCACAGACCCTCTCTCTTTGATATGGGGGCTTGTACATGGCACTTGAAGGAAGAATGAGAACTACCTCGGGCCCATCCACCTACTTACCTCTTGTGCTTCTGAAGGAAGTCCTTGACCTGGCGGGCTCAAGGGATGAGCGCCATAGGCCCTTCTCCCTGGTGGTCGAGGCCACGTTAAGCTACTTCTTACCATCCTATGCAACTGTCCATGGCATGCTCCTGAGCAGGAAACCCCACTTAGCTGAGGGAAATGGAAAGTAAAAAGTGGTGAGCAGTCCCTTGACTTAGTCATATCCTTTTACCTCTGACCTAGAAATTGGAGCCTTATGACAAGAAAAAATACTGTCCCTTAATCCCCAAAGCCCTCTTAAGGCAAATTCTCAAGGCCTTGGGGCCTTACTCAGCAACTTTATTTTCCCAAGGGCACTGGATCTTTTAAAGGTCATACCTTGTAGCCTGAGTACTTTCTGTTTTTTGGAACAACAGTGAACTTCTGCAGTATTCCACATAATCTGATTTCTAAGACAGGTTCAGTCAAGGAAAATGAGAAAAAAAATGCCCCATGGCCTGGCATGAGCCATTAGGGCAAGCCAGCATCTTGCAGAGATGACAGGTGGGAAGAGAGGAAGATTTCTCTCCTTTTGAACTAGCTCTCTGCCCTGGGGCAGGAGACTCCAGCAATTGATAGAAACCCTCTCCTAAGACAAGCCCTCAGGGCTTCATGTCAGAAATCCCACTAATCACTTCCCACCCGTACAGAGTGAAGCCTGGTCAACAGCATTTACTGCTAAGAATGTTATTAAAAGTCAAACCAAGCAACGTCTGCCAGACCCCAGGGAGAGAGTTGCAGGGAATGAATAATTCTGAAAAGATCCTGGGCATCTGTGCATGAACCACAAACAGCCCTTAAAATCGGAGCGGTGAGGGGAGGGACCCACATGAGAGGCCGGCTCCCTCCCATCAGCCCGCCTGGGGTGCCGACGCCTGGGCTCCCCGCCTACGGTCTCAGCCTGCGGGCTGCCCTGTCCCTCTTTGGGTCACTGTAAAGGAAGAAGCAGATTCCTTCTCAGCAGTTCAGGGGAGGCTATTCCGTCCTTGTCTCAGGTTACCTGTAAGGCTCCTCTAGGGCGCCGTGGGGCTGAAGCATTGCCGTGGGGAGTGGAGGCAGCCAGGAAGGGGCTGCGGAAGAGCCAGCGAGGTGGTAGTGGAGCCAGGGTAGTGACCCGCTTTCTGCTTCCCGGCCTCAGGTGCCGAACACAATTCACCGAGAAAGCTCGGTAACCTCTTCCCTACTTTGCCTCTCCTTTTGCACGCCCCACCAAAGACCAACTTTGTTCCAGATGTTGCTGTCTGGATGATGCCGAGTTTGGGCATCATCTACCTTTAGGATGCTGGGCCTATTGCTGAACCGATCTGAAGCTGGTTTTCTCATCTGTCAAATGGGAATGATTCCCTTCTGGTTGCAATACAGAGCTCCTTTTAGGTCACACCAGAAGAGGTAAGGACGAGAGCCTTGGAAGTAAGAATGACAGGGATCTGGAGCACGGGACCATCTTGCCAAGAGGCTGGATAGTGTTAGGCTCGAGCCATAGCTCTAAGGGAACTACAGCTGAATTGAATGCCGACCAAGAGCTCTGGGGGAGGTTTCCTCACAAGGGGGTAAACCCCCATCCCTACATCATCACCATGACTCAGTTCATTTCTCTGTGTGTGTCTTTATCCAGTTGGCATTCCTGGAAAAGCATTCTGTTGGATTGGGAACCCACCATTTCCTCTGTTTGGTCCTTTGTGCATGAAGCTACGTTGTAGGGTGGTGGCTGGATGATAGGTTACCTGACCTTGCCACGTGCCTGTCTCCGGTCTAATCAGACCGTAGAGGTCAGGGTCAGTACAAACAAGCAGAGAAGGTATTTCATGCCACACCCTCCACAGGGGAACAGGTGCGGGCACAGGGATACTGACAGGGTATCCCAAATACACACTGTCATGAGAATTCTGGAGATTCTGTTCAGGTCTGGGTGGTCAGACAAATCTGAACGTTTAGCAAGTATCTTCACGAGATTCTTACGGCCCCCCAGGCAGGATGGCTTCGTGGGCGTGTGATCAGCACATTCGGAAGGGCCCCACGCTTGGGTTTTCATACTCTGGGTTGTTGTCTCACACTCCTTAATCATTTTCTCTCTGAATTTGTGTTTTGTAAGTAAAATCTGATGGGATAAGGGGGCATGGCCCCATCATTTCCCTGCTTCCCCAGAATGAGTGGTGGGCGCCCGGCTCACGGCTCCGGGTGCCCCAGGCCCTGCCTGGCCCCCTGCCCTGCCCCAAACTGTGGCAGCCTCCTGCCCGGGACGGAAACAACCGAGCTGCCGTTGCATTGCTGAGGGAAGTGCTTTGCTCTGCTGTCCCCCTCCGCCCGTGGTGGAGGCCTGGGCTCGACCCCCGTGGGGTCGGGGTCGGCACCTTTGTCTAGCATGATGGTGGTCACCTCTCTCCCAGAGCGGCAGTGCCACATCACGGCACACAGGTGACTTGGTGAAGGCCCCCGTTCCAGGTACCCAGAGCGCTCCAACACGGGGTCCAGCGCGGGCTGGGGCGGCGGCCCTGTGGGAAGGGAAGACGGAGTCCGGGCTCCTGGCTGGGGCTCGGGGCCTGTGTCGGCAGCTGGGAGACTCATGAGAACCACTCTTACCTTGGGGGTTGGGGAGGACTCAGGGTGCCCGTGGGAGTCTGCGCTCGCCCTGCGGGTAGCCCTGTGCCCGAGGGAAATAACAACACCATGACAGGTCAGGAGAGAGAGATCACAGAAGAAAGGAAAATGATTCATACCTTGGTACCTTTAATACCACTTTTTGCCCTACTAACAAGGGGCCCCACAAATAATGTAGCTGGCCCTGCCCCAAGTGTGGGGAAAAGTGTCCTAGACCAGAGGTTCTCGAAAGTGTCTGCACATGAATAACACCTGGAGAACTTACCCACTAGGAATAGCAGCTCCCATCCTGCAGTCTGATTTAATTGTCTGGGAGGGCCCGGGCATCGGGCTGTGCTTTAAGCCCCCAGCGGATTCGAAAATGCAGCCAAGTTTTCCGAGCAGCATGCTGGTGACCCTCAACTTCCGTGTGCACACAAATCACCGGAAAGGGAGGTTCTCATTGGGTGGGGGTGGGGCTGTGACGGGGCCACAGAGCACATTTCTCACCAGTCCCCTCGCCTCCAGAGGCTGCGGGTCCAGGGTCAGGCTTTGCAAGAGCCAACTTCTGGACTTTAGGCTTCCAGACAGCGGTTGTTAACTCTGGAGGCACATCACAATCACTTGGGGTGGCTTTAAGCGTTCTGATGCCCAGACTGCTCCCAGACCAATTAAAAGAGAATGTGGAACCTATGTCCTCAGGATTTTTAGACTCCCCTGGAGATTCCACATGCACCCAAGACTGAGACACGTCATGGATGATGCATACCTCTCCCACACGGGGCAGCTGGAGGCCGAGTGCCCTGTACCCTGCCCACCACACTGGGCGTGCTCCGCTATGACCTCCCTTCCGGCTTCTAAATACTTGGGGTGCTCAGTGCATTTGCCCATCCCCACCCT
The DNA here is from genome assembly GCF_964656455.1 of Halichoerus grypus. Classification (NCBI taxonomy): domain Eukaryota; kingdom Metazoa; phylum Chordata; class Mammalia; order Carnivora; family Phocidae; genus Halichoerus; species Halichoerus grypus. The sequence goes on from NC_135715.1 coordinate 188,527,322, forward strand.
AGTTTCTGGCAAGCTCTGGAGCCTGGCCCAGGCCACGAGGTCCATGTCAGAGACGATGGCCCACACCTCAAAAAAGAAAGAGTGAGAAACCAGAAAAATGACATGGAAATGAAGTCCCCGGTGAGCGCTGAACTCTGCTGGGCACCAGGGAGCATGGGAGTGCAGCAATGCTGCTGAAGGATTTCACATCTCATCGGGGCAAGACCGTGTGGCCCCCCCCAGCACATTCCCTCCCCCGAGAGCTCGTACAAGCACCAGTCTGAGGATGTGATGGCCTCCTGAGAATCCGCCAGGGGCTGGGGCAGAGCAGCAACTCTCACACTTTACAGTACATCAGAACCCCCGGAGGACTTGTTAATTAGAACAGGTCTCAGGGGCTCCTCCTGAGAGCGTCTGATGCAGTAGGTCTGGAGCAGGGCCTGAGAATTTGCGTTTCTATACTGTTCTACTCCACATTAGATGGACCTGGCTGGACTCTTGGCTCCCCTGCTCGCCAGCCATTTGCTAGTGGACCAAGCACCTATGGGTTAATCACATGCACCTCATGGCGTTGTCCAGGGGCCCGCAAGCCGATCTGTGAAATGCTTTGGGACACAGTTCCCAGTCCTGAACTGCCTGAAAGGGTCCCTAGCTGGGCCTCCCCGACTGCTCCCAGGAGGTCCTGACATTCTGCTCCTAGAATGTTTTCTGAACAAAGACACCTTGGACACCTGGTCTAGACTCCCTCCAAGTGGCAGGAGAAGGCAGCCTTTGTGGGGAAATTAGTAGGAGCCTCTGCAGACACCCGTAGAGCTCCTGAGAAGGTGCTTGATTTCACTGGGGTTTCGATGCCCTGCCTGCCCAGGGAGGGCCTGAAGTCACCCTCCGTGCTTCTGCATGGGGTAGCTGGGCCCCCCACATTCTGACTGCTCTCTTTGGAAAGCTCTGGAAGCAGCTCCAAGAGGCATCGAGTGACTTTGCTCTAGTCCACCCCGGGTGGTACCTCCAAGTCCTCAAGATTCGGTCCCACCTGTAACTGCGGTGCTTTCTTCTGCACATTTCTGCCTCATATGAAGCAGATTATAGACAAGCTCCTGCACTGTCCTGCTGACCACCAGCTCCACGGGGCAGAGCTTCTCTGGCCGAGGTCCTCCTGGAACACGTGGATAGGGCAGTGGTTGGCTCTCCCTGGAAGTACCATGAGGATCACCTGGACAGCTTGCCAACCTGTGGATGTCAGAGACCGAGCCCACATCCAAGAGACCAGGGCCCCATCCAGGCATCACTCTGAGAACCCAAAGTGGGGGTGAACTCTGACTACTTAGGTGCCCCCATATAATGGGATTATATAGCATTTGTCTTTCTGTGACTTAGCTTAATGTCCCCAAGCTTCATCCATGTGGTAGCGTGTGTGACAGGATTTCCTTCCTTTTTAAGGCTGAGTAATATTTCACTGTGCGCATGGAACATGTTTTGTGTATCCGTTCATCTGTCGACAGGTATTTGGGCTGCTTCCACCTCTTGGTTACTGTGAATACTGCTGTTGGGAATACTGGTGTGCAAATACCTCTTCGAGGCCCTTCTTTCCATCTTTTTGAATGCGTACCCAGAAGTGAGATTGCTGGGTCATACGGTAGTTTTATTTCTACCTTGGAGGCACCACCAGGTTATCTTCCATGGTGGCTGCACCACTTCGCATCCCCACCAGCCTTGCGTGAGGTTCCCATTCCTCCACATCCTCCCCAACACTGATTTCCTGCTGTTTTGATAGTCACCATCGTATGAGATGTGAGATGGCATCTCATTGTGGTTTGATTTGCGTTTCTCTGATGATGAGTGATGTTGAGCATCTTTTCATGTACCTATGGCCATCTGTGTGTCATCTTCGGACAGGAACAGTTTCAAGCATGGGGATGCAGCACAAGCAAAATGAACTCCCATCTTCCCTGGGCATCCATCCTACGAGGCAAAACCAAACAAACCAAGAGTACAACCGCACGCACGCGTCCTGTGGTGACAGATGCTACAGCGAACTTCCAGTTAGGGCCAGAGGTGATTTTCTGCACAGGGGCCAGAGAAGACTCTGTAGTGAGTAGGCATCCCTGGGGAGGCCTGGAGGGGAAGCTCTGGGCATGGAGAGTGTGGGGAGGAGCCGTCCATGTAGAGCACGTGCAGGTGCACAGGCCCCAGGAGGAGCAGCGGCCAATGAGTCAGAGGACCCAAGAGATTAGGGGCTGGAGAGGAAGGCCAGGGGCCAGGACAGGAGAGGAGCACTGGGGGACCTGGGGGGGGGGCAGTCGTGTGAGGTCTTATGGCCATTGTATGGCCATTGTATGTCTCATCTCATTTATATCCCTTCTCTCAGAGGTTACTGCCCTTGCTGCCTATTGTTCAATGAAGAGAAACTCTCATGTCACTTACTTGGCTATTTTATAAGGCTGGGGAGATATTGTGATCCCATCTTGGGCAGCTTGGAAGACATGGAGGTTTCTCTGCCCATTGGCTCTTACTCTGAGCAAGATGGGGGCATAAACTTGTCTAACAATGTCTAATATGTAAAGAGTGCTTAATAATCAGTGCACGTTATTAACATCAGCCTATTGTATTCATTTAAGAGAAAACACCTTGGCTGATTTAATTTCATGGTCAAATGAAGGAGGGAGTCTGAGAAGAAAACATATAATAAAACACCCTCTTCCCTCTGGGAGCTGGTCGTTCAGCGGTTCTGGGAGCGGCTCCCCAGTTTTTCTGAAGTTGCTGATCTAGAGTTTATCCTGCTTCTCAGTCATTTGGCTGCTTTCTGGAATTCTCGAAACTCTTTAGAAATTCTAGGGGCCTGGTAACTGTTATGCAAGAAAACATTCCAGGGAGGTGAGAGAAAGCGAGTGCACACAGCCTTCGAGATTCCACGAGACACTTCAGCTTCTGCTGACATCCGCAGCCCAGAAGGAAGAACCCAGGCTCAGCTTGTGTCTTAAGCAGAAATCTTTGAATGTTTCCATGCCTTCAGAATAGCGTAGGTGGGTTGCTATTCCTCACAGCAGAGATGACCTTCAGACGTCAGGGCAATCCCATAGAGCGGGTTGGCCCCTGTGCAGACGAGAGGTCATTCCACGGGAGGGAGCATAGTTCTTTCTTCAGAGATGGGTCGCTCCACACAGCAGAGGCTCCAGCCAGCCTCCCTGACCACTGGGACAGCTGTTTCCATGGCATCCACTGGCACTGGACACATTGAAAGAAAGAGCCAGATTGGAATTGGAAAGATTCTTCACGCACCTCGGGGAAGGGAGGAGGAAGAGGAAGGGGGAGAATGTGTACACACACAGCAGAGACTTCTTAATTGTTCTTTTCTCTCTGGCCCTGCATTGACAGGGCACTCTCCTTTTGCTCAGAGCAGGGTCACTGTAATGGCATTGTGGCATCATGAAGAAGATTTTGCTTCGAGTAAAGTACAGGAACATGCATTTGAGGGCTCCTGAGGCTCTGAGGTCAGATGGGAATGCCGTCTGCCATCTCTACTGTGAGCAGGTAAAGCCACAGAGAAGGCCAATGAAGGCAGACTGGTGCTTTATGTCATCAGCATCGTTAGTGTAGAGTGGGGCATGAAGTGCGGTGTACATTCTCAGGAGATAGAAAGATACGTGGAAAATGGTTTCATCTTCAGGAGTTAGAATCTGAAGGGGAGAAGGACCAAGCCCACCATGAGCATTGATGTGAATCAGTCAGCATTATAAAAAGAAAGCCCCAAGTCACCTCCTGGACCTCCTCACTCCGTCAAGCAGGGCAAAAAGAAGCACAAAGGAAACTACTAATCCACTGTATATTCAGAACCATTTAGAAATTTCTACTCAAAACATTACTAAAGGGAACATTTCAGCTTAGGAGAGAGAGGATGTCTTCCCACTTAAAAATTCTTCTTCTCCAAAATTATTATCTTTTAGATATATTATATTCGATTCTATAACAGTGATAACGTTTAAAATATTGTTATTAACATAATACATGCAAATCAGAGAAATTGTAGAGCATACAAAATAGTATAAAAGACGCATTGAAATTGCCCATAATGTACCACCCAGAGACCATCATTGTTAAGATTTGGGGTTGTGCCCTTCATTTTTATATTTTGTGTTATAAAAATGTGTTTCCAGCATAAAATATAATAGGCTAAACTGTATGTAGAGTAACTTGACTTTTTTCATGTAGCATTATGCACATCTTTCCATGTCATTAAAATTCTGTAAACACCACTTTAAGTGACTACATAATGTTTCATCCTCTGGATACACTAGACCTTACTCAACTCATCTCCTAGTGTTGGGCATTTGTGTCATTTTAAATGTGCTACTATCATAAACAACACTGTGATGAATATCCCTGTACAGACACCTCTGCCCACTTTATTCATTTACCCATTTGCTGGACTTCTGTCAAGCATCCCTCACATTCTTAGATATGGACAGTCCAACAGGGAATACGACAAAATCCTCACCTTTGTGGAATTTACATGATAGTAAGGGGGTAAACAAATAATGTGATTTCAGATCACAGCACTTAAAAAACTTCAACAGAATAGTGGGGCAGAGAGTGATGGTGGGATACAGCCTGTGCTAGCTGAGACCTTCAGGGAAGGCCTTCGAGAAATGATGTTGGGTGGAGACCTGCATGGTGGTAAGGAGCCATCCATGGCATTCCAGGCAGGGAAAATAAAACGGACAAAGGCCCTGAGGAAGAAAGTAGCATGGTGGACCGGAAGAGCTTCAGGAAGACCTTTGTGGCTGCCGTTAAGGGAGCAAAGGGGCAGGTGGTAAGAGATAAAGGTCAAGGTGCAGGCAGGGTCTAGACACTGGAGGCCCAGTCAAGTGGTCTGGATGGTGAGTGTGATGGGCAGCCATTAGAGAGGAAGGTCAGAACATGATGTGACTTGATTTACACTGAAAACATTACTCTAGCTACTAATTTAAAATTGGCTGTGGGGGGCAAGAGGTGAAGCAGATCCCAACTCAATCTGTAAGGACAATGTTCCTGTGGTACCAAAACCAGATGAAAACGTCACAAGAAAAAAAAAAACTACATACCAATATTCATCATGGATATAGAAGCAAAACTCAACAAACTACTAGCAACCAAATTCAGCAATATGCAGAAAGGATTATTCACCATGACCAAGTGAGCTGTATCTCAGGAATGCAAGGTTGGTTTAACATCTGAAAATCAGTGTTCTGGAGCTCTAGACACATCCACTTCTCTGTGAAAATGAATCCCAAGAGGTAGTATCTCTGAGTGAAAAGACAGGGAAGTAGATTTGCTTGGTAAATCTTTTAGATGAGTGGTTCCTAACTCATTGGGGTCACATGGAAGTTGAAGTGATGAATCAACCCCAAGTTCTGTATTACTTGGGCTTCTCAGGACATGTGTATGGAAGGATGCAAATGGGAGAAAGGGTCCAGGTCTAATTTTAGGGACGTTGTCCACAAACCATCCACATGCCCCAAAAAATCAGAGCTAAACTGTCCACACTCTCTGGATCCAAGCTGTGACTCCCTCCCACCAAAGAATTGCAAGCTACTTTCTGGAAATGTGGCTTAAACATTTAGTTGGTGTTTGCAGGGACAGACATCAGCTCCTAGAGGAGATCTTGCAGTTTTAACAAGTTCAACTAACTGTAGCATGTGGGGACTTCAAGGAAAAAGAAGGATCAGAACAACCTTTAGGAGGAGGGGAGCTAAGATGAAGACACGAGCTCTTGGTGGAGGGCATGGGGAGAGGAGCAAGAGTCTAACGCAAAGCCTGTTCTTCCTTCCTGGGCCCCAGAGGGCTGGCCGTGGGAGCCTTCAGAGAGCCAGGGTCACAGGACTAGAGCCCCCTGGGAGAGGGCCAGGGGAGTCAGGAAAATCCTTCCGCTACACATCATGTAGGTGTGGGGAAAACCAGCTCACACGTAGAGTGAAAGACTGTGTTGTAGTCTTTCTGGAATTTCTGGACTCCCTGTGTGCTTGATGAGCTTAAAAAACAGCAACAACACTAAGCAAAGACCAACCTCTGCCCCCCTCAACTCTGTGGGTCAAGGGCCAGGCGTGGACACTTATCTGCTCTGGGGTGACTTTCAGTGCAAAGGCTGCTGCCGTTCATCTTGAAATTGTGAAATAGTCTTGGACCCATGGTGTCAACATTTGCTTTTGAGGCCAACGAGCTGAAATCTGTGAGCTTAAAAAGTATCTGTAAGCAACAGACTCGGAGCTTCTAGTTCACTTTGCTAGTTGAGGTTTGCATTCTGTCAAAGGTTTCCAGAATATTCCCAGGCTATGTGAGCTGAATCCATGTTGGGTCATTTCCTTTGTCCAGCAGGCAGCGAGGTCCCCTCTGACAAGCCTTGCATTGCTTCCTCGTGTGCTGTGGCAAAGAAAGGATTATGCATCCACATCTCCACCTGACAGCCATCTGAGGAAAAAAAGCATCTAGAGTTTGGCAGGGCTTCTGGATTTCTCCTTGGAGCAGAGATGCGAGGTCTCGTCACCCTGACTGCAGCCCACCCACACTTACTCTAGGGCTGGAAAACCCATCCACTTCCAGGCTTTTCCTCCAGAGAAGCAGCCTGACCAGAACATCTTGCTCCTTCTAGTAGCTCTGTATCTGTTGTAGACTCTTTTTTAAAAAATATTTTATTTATTTATTTGAAAGAGAGTAGAACAAGAGAGAGAGAGAGTGCATGAGTTGGGGTGAGGGGCAGAGGGAGAGGGACAAGCAGACTCCCCACTGAGCAGGGAGCCCATTTGCAGGGCTCGATCCCAGGACCCTGAGATCATGACCTGAGCCGAAGGCAGATGCTTAACTGACTGAGCCACCCATGTGCCCCTATTGCAGACTCTTGATATGAAAGATTTATCTTCCTCATATGCCCTAAAGTATTCCCCTAGGAATCCAAACTCTGAACGAATGCCATGCAATCAAATCGACTTTCCTGTTTTCTCTCAAGAAAAGATAAGCTGCATGGTTTGCGCTGTAGGTCAGTAACTCAGTCTTCATTCACATCCCCCGGAAGATGTGAGCAGACAGGGGAGGGGCTCCAGGGGAAATTTTGATTGCCCAAGATGAGGCGGAATGCAGAGGAGGGAAGGGGCAAGAAAAACAGAACAAAATCCCAAAGAAACAAAAGCGGCTCGGCTGGGATATGGCTGGGAAGCAGGAAGATGATATAGAGCACTGGATGCCTTTGGCTATAAATAAATTGGGAAGTCTCCTTCAGATTTCACCATTCAAGATGTCTGGAAAAAGACAGAACACCAGCTTGAAGAACTTAAAATTGTACTGATGGACATGGCCTGGCGTGGAATTATGTGTAACCTCACGATGATCTGCCATCGGCGCTCTTCCTGGGATCCAATCACTGCCTTGCGGGGCTGCTACAGAGATTAAATGAGGGGAAGTGCGAGAAAGCCCCCATGACACTGTAGTGTCTTGTTCAATTTTAGGGATTGTTCTTTTCAGAGTATCAAAATCCTATTTGCATAAGAAGTTTTGATCGAGGTGCTACTAACATACTTTAAATGCATGATTTATTGTCATCTCTCCAGTGACACTGCAAGGCTGGTATTGGTCCCATTTTTTTTTAAGTGAAGACAACTTACAGCCAGTTTGTCTGCAAAAGATGTTTCTAAGGGTTTAGAGTTTGGGAGAAATTTCCCATGCATACAAAGTAGCTCTAGATGAAATTCCTGAATGCGAGGATGAAAGAAGATGGCACTTGGATTGTGCCAAATTTAACGGCAGTAAACTCAGAGTTGAGTCTTCAAGGCATCCACACTTGGTGTTCCCCGCAGTGGGGGCATGTCCACTAGACACCCATTCTCTGAGAAGAAAAATGCAAAGATAAGAGCGCATGGTGAAAAAGAGAAAGGGCAGGTTTCTCAGATTACCTCAGCTCCCAGGTCCCACCTTCCTAACTGGTGTTAAGGAGAGGACACCAGCTAGGTCTTCCCACAGTTGTTCTCAAACCACTGGTCTGGGGGATGCAAGGATAGGCTCACAGTGGAGAGAGAGACAGGGGAGGTTGTGAACGAAGATGCCATAGGGACAAAAGACACAAAGTGACTCCAACTGCAAAGAAGTGCTTCTTCTAGCATCACGGGTTTAGAACATCTGAGGCTGAACAGTAGTTACATAGAGAAGAGAGAGAAAGTTGGCCTAGGGGGTGTTGTGGAATATAATCACAGGAATAAAGAAGCAAAAAATGGAGATGCTGGGCCTATTGGTAGGCATGATCTTCCTTGAGGGGTTTACTCTCAGCATGGCCCTGTGGTTAAGGAGCCAAAGGACTGGGGCCACACTCAGGCTGACTTGTTTAAAAGTGGCTCCTGGCTATGTCTTGTAGACCAGGTGCTATTGCAGGTGCTAGAGATACGACATCAGGTGGGCCCATGGCTTCCTTCATGTTGGCTCCTGTCTAAAGCAGAAGTTGGCATGCTAAGCAGAGGTTGCAAAGCAGAAGGACGTCACTCCAACCAGGACCATCCAGATCCAAGGGCCTGGGGCAGCCTAGACTAGGCCTGATGCCCAGCTGTCACAGGGAGATGGGACAGGGAGCTCCTAATGACCCTCCAGCTCCCACCAGCTCCTCATTTTAAAAGTGAGGGAGGTACAAGGAAGATAAGTGGCCAATAAGCACATGGAAAGATGAGCTCAACATCAGTAAGAGGGAAATGCAAATCAAAACCCCTGTGAGATGCCACCATATGCCCATCAGGTTGGCTACTGTCATAAAACAAGCAAACAACAAGTGCTAGCAAGCACGTGGGGACGTTGGAATCCCTGAGCACTGTTGGTGGGAATGCAAAATGGTGCAGACGCTGTGGAAAAAAGAGAGTTCTCTCTGAAAATGAAAAATAGAATTACTGTGCGATCTAGCAATTCTCCTTGTGGGTAGACACTCAAAATAATCAAAAGCAGGGACTTGAAGGGATATTTGTACACCCGTGTTCATAGTATTATTCACCATGGCCAAAAAGAGGAAGTGTCCATTAATGGATGAATAAGTCACAAAATGGGGCACACACATACACTGGGATATTTTTCAGCTTCCAAAGGAAGGAAATTCTGGCATGCCTAAACATGGATGAGTCTACTTAGAGGAGTCACATTCATAGAGACAGAAAGCAGAATAGTGGGTGCCAGGGGCAAGGGGAGGAAGGAATGGGGCTCCTGTTTAATGGGGACAGAGTTTCAGTTTTGCGAGATGAAGAGGTAATCGTTGCACAACAGTGTGAATGTACTTAGTGCCACTGAGCAGTACACTTAAAAATGGTTAAGATGAGGGGCGCCTGGCTGGCTCAGTCGGAAGAGCGTGCAACTCTTGATCTCAGGGTCATGAGTTCAAGTTCCATGTTGGGTATAGAGATTACTAAAAACAAATAAATAGACTTTTTAAAAAAGATTTTACTTATTTGACAGAAAGAGAGAGAGCACACAAACATGGGGAGCAGCAGAGGGAGAAGACGCAGGCTCCCCTCTGAGCAGGGAACCCAACATAGGGCTCAATCCCAGGACCCTGAGATCATGACCTGAGCTGAAGGCAGACACCTAACCGACTGAGCCACCCAGGTGCCCCTAAATAAATAAACTTAAAAAAAAAATGGTTAAGATGGTAAAATTTTATGTTGTGTTTATTTTACCACAGTTCTTTTTTTTTCTAAGTAGGCTCCACGCTGGGCGGAGCTTAAACTCACGACCCTGAGATCAAGACCTGAGCTGAGATCAACAGTCGGACGCCTGACCCACTGAGCCACCCAGGTGCCCCTATTTTACCACAATTTTTTAAAAGTGAGTGAGGAGGCAGATGGTGCTGGACGCTTCAGGAGAAAGGCGTCCTTGCTCCCAAGTGCCATGCCCTCTCTCCCCTTCTCCAAAGAGAAACTCCCCTCACTTATGGGTTTGTGCCCCACTGTTGAGGTTCACATGAACCTCTTTTTCATGTGAATAAAAATGTTCCCTGGGGCACCTGGGTGGCTCAGTCGGTTAAGCGTCTGCCTTCAGCTCAGGTCATGGTCCTGGGGTCCTGGGATCGAGCCCCGCATTGGGCTCCCTACTCTGCTGCTCCCCCATCTTGTGCTCTCTGGTTCTATCTCTCTGTCAAATAAATAAATAAAATCTTTTAAAAATGTTCCCCAAAGAGAAGTGGGGCACGCAGAATGATCTGTGGAGCTGAGGCCAGCCGGGAGCACAGAGCTCCAGGGGTGGTGAGGGGGACATGCCACCCTCTATAGAAGCCCCTCCCCAGGACACCTGCAGCACTGAAGGAAGGCCCTGCATTCCTGTGACAGCCGCAGGGCAGACAAGAGGACATGGCAAGCAAGAAGGAAGGGGAGGAGCAGGAGGAAGCCGACGTGGGGGTTCAAGGGGACATCTGCAGTGATCCACCCAGACGCTGGTAAGGGTGCTCGTGCCACTCAGGGCTCACATGGATGTGCATTCCATCGATATTGATGTGCTGGCAGGAAGGAGTGACCCCAGGCTTAAAATAAATGCACGGAGCCACCAGATGAGCGCGACCAGAAGCTGACACAGGAGAACAGGTAGGAAGTATCATCTGGCAGACCTGCTCTGCCCCCGATTAGCCGTGTGATTTTCATAACATTCTCAAGTCTCTTTGGGTCTTTGTCTCTAATTTGTCAAATTTGAGGCGAGACTAGCTGACCCCTGGGGCTCCGCCTAGCCGTTGTAGGAGGGGATTCCTTGATCCTATGAACTCAAATTTCAACGCACGTCAGATCCGAAGAGATTTGTGACAGAGAAGACTTTCAAGGGTGACTGGCTACCAAGGAAGTCTGTGGGATCTTATTCCCTGAAGGATCCTTGAGAATGAAGACAGAACTCTCTCTCTAGTGAAAGGCAGTCTTGCTTGAGGGCAGAGGGCTGAGATTGCCGGCCTCTGGATTCCGTGGACAGTTTCATCCTTCTCTAATTCTACAACTCCATCTTCCGTGGCTGGCCCGACGCAGCAGCCAGGAATTCTAGCACATTCTTTCCTTTGCAAACAGTAACTGGGGCCACAGGTCTCAGCCATACACACATCCAAGGGAGACACTGTCCCTGTCCTGCAGCGCCGCAGGATCCCCCACAAGAACATTTGAAAGAGACTGAGGTGTCCTCCGCACGGGCTGTGTGGGGCCAGTCGATCCGCCCTTGACGGGTGAAACTGATCACATAAGTTGCAGGGATATTAAAATGTGTGTTTTGATAGCATTTCTAGGTCCTTGGTAGTTCCTATGTCCATTATTTAACACTTTCTGAAAATTCAAGTATGAATCAAGTTTTAATGAGTGGAATTATTTTAGGTGACTTTACTATTCTGGAGGAATCCCACAAAAATTTCTTCACACAAAGGTCTTAACTTTTAGGTTTTATGAGGCTGGATGTTGATATATTTATCTGCTGTTAAAACAAACAACAAACAATGGGGTGCCTGGGTGGCTCAGCTGGTTAAGCATTTTTGATTTTGGCTCAGATCACGATCTCAGGGTTGTGGGATCAAGCCCTGCGTTGGGGTCTGCACTGGACATGGAGCCTGCTTAAGATGCTCTCTCTCCCTCTCCCTCTGTCCGCCAACCTCTCTCAACAAACAAACAAACAAACAAACAAACCCTGATGCACGGTGAATTCTTTCTTACATAGGAGGCCTTCCCTGCCCTCCTAGTTCTGGCCATAGAAGGATCACTCCTTCCTGGTGGTTCATGATGGTGAACACACCATATCATTCCAAGCATATTTCTGACTAAGTTGTTCTTTTTTAAAAAGCACTGACACATCCTATGTTTTTATGTTTGTCTTTTAAGAAGCCTATGAAGTGGCCCAGATTGGGGGTGGGGGTTCTTTTTGCCCTCTCAGAGGTGAGCGAAGGAAAGACTGAGTCTTCGGTAGTTAGGTCGGGGGCTTAGGTAAGTGGCAGAGCTTTCCTGCAAGATGGAGGGTCCCTGGGGCCCATGTTTAGTTGGCCTGAAGGCCCCCAGGCCCAGCGTAACTGACTTGACAGTAAATATGTCTGAGAATAACTGTCATGTCTCCCCTGCATTACCCGGTGGGACAGGAGGTCAACTTCCCAGGGTTGGCCTGGCTCCTGCCCAAGGCGGGAAAGACACTCTGGGTGAAGTTGTCTTGAACTTCTGGTTCGTTCCTGGGACGAAGTTCTTCCCTTGTCCTCCAGGTGTATTCATGGCCTTCTCTCCTGGCCTGAGCTTCCTGACCTGATTTCCCGGAACATTTACCTGTCCGCACTTGTATGAGTCAGGTTCTGCAGAGAAACGGAATGAACAGAATAGAGACTCAGAACAGAATCATGACTGTCAGTCTGGTAAGTCCAAAGTCCACAGAGCAGGTGGAGATGTTGGATGTGCACGCAGGGTTTTGAATAATGCAGTCTTGAGACAAAATTCTTTCCACTGGAAACATTTTTGCTCTTAAGGCTTTCTAATGATTAGATCAGGCCCACCCACATCACAGAGGGTAATCTCCTTTGCTTAAAGTCTACTCATTTTAAATGTTAATCACGTCCACAAAACACCTTCACAGCAACATCTAGACTGGTATTTGGCCAAACAAGTGGGCATCGTAGCTGAGCCAAATTGATACATAAAATGAAGCGTCAAGGACCTCAATGACTACCTTTGTCCAGACTCCTGCTCCTACCCACCTCATGTTTGACCCCTTCTGGCATGTCATAGGACACCTCCTGGTCCACTGGTTACCTGCCAGCCCTCGGCCGTGTGTCTGACTCTCACATTTCTGACCCCATACATCAGAGGGTCTGAGGATAACTGAGCCCCGTCCTCAAGCACCCATTGACCCAATGGCCATTTCCAGGACGTACTTGCAAGGGCTCTCAGCAACACGCATCTTTATCTGTGCTATTATATGGGCACTGAGCTCGCTCTCGTGTTTCATGCGGTTGTGTCTAAATGAGCTAAGAATGGGCAAGCAGGCAAACTGATTTCCTGCCTCCGAAACACAAAAAGATTTAGACAACGGCACAGCCCAGCTCAGCTCATCAAATTTACTGATTAAAATGGTAATTTTTTAATAATATCTTTAAAACAAATATTCCTTCCATTAAGAGATGTATCAATAAACAAAATGAGGTATATACGTACAATGGAATCTTACTCATCCATAAAAAGGAGTGAAGTCCGGATTCCTGTTGTGATGTGGATGAACCGTGAGGACAGGATACTCAGTGAAAGGAGCCCGTCATGGAGGACCACCGGTGGTGTGAGTGCATGTATACGAAATAGTTAGAATAGGCAAATTCAAAGGGTCAGAAAGTAGATTTGAGGTTACCAGGGGCTGGGCGTGGGAGAATGGGGGGTTACTGCTAACAGGCATAGAGTTTCAGTTTGGGATGTTGAAAAAGTTTTGGGAAAAGATATGATGAAGATCATATAACATTATTAGTATACTTAATGCCACTGAAATGTACCCTAAAAATGGTTAAAATGGCAAATTTTGTATCATATGATATATAGAAGGATAGAGATTACCATGATTTTTAAAAACAATGTAATATACCCCAAACCACTGAATTGTATGCTTTAAATGGGTGGATGGGTTGGGATGTGACTCTGTCTTTATAAAGCCGTTGAAAAAATAAACAAGTCTTCTTATTGTCATGTCAGCTGCACATGGATGTTACTGTTACTGGTTTCAGTCCCTTTCAAGGGAAAATAAAAAGATGAACTAGGAAGAAGATCGAGGGAGGCCCCCGTGCCCCCCGGGGGCCCATCTCCTCCCCACTACACGCTCTCTCTCCTGGGCTGCATTTCCAGCCCCCTCCCAGGCTGTGACCCTCCAGCCATCCTGCCCAGCAGCCCAAGCAGCGAGGCCTGTGTATAAACACCATTGCTTTTCAAAGTTAATCCTGTGGACTGGACACAGCTGCGCTCACTCTTCCTGGTTCTTCCATTTCAAAGCTGCCGCCCACACTTTGATCTACAAGAGTCCAGTCTGTCGATGTGGAAGGGGGTTCGCTTTAATTAATGATGTGCTACTTCATTCTGATTTGTTCTATATTTGTTCGCTTTCAAGATGCCACTTGGGCATCTTCCCTATTTGAAGCAATGATGAAAGTAAGTCGGGTTACATAACGGGGCTTCCAGGCGCATGGGACCAGCTGCTGCTTCTGGCTTGTACATTTTGTCTCTTGGCGAAGCCACCCAGGGGTCAGTGGAACTGTGTGTAATGGAAGGGAAGAAGTGGACTCGGAGGACAGGAGAGCCATTTACTGGGTGCCCAGGTATCAGCCAAACCAAATACGGTCTTTTGGGGGAGAAGCAGCTTCTGAAGATCAGGTGTAGAGCAGGAATGACCTTCTTCTACTTCACGTATCTCCCCCTCGTCCAAAAGTTAATAAAACTGGCAGAGCCACTTTCTATTAAGATATTTGTACTTATTCTCATTCTACTCATTTTAGGAACGAACATTCATTTCTGAAGAACTTACAATTCTTGACGCCCACCCCTCCAACACAACACTCCTGAAGACACACATGCACGTGCACACACACAAAAGTGTATCCCAATTTCTTCTTTAGTTCATCCAAGATTGTCCCTGATCCACACACCACCCACCAGTCATGAGTCCACAGGAAACGGAAGAGTCTCTACCAACCAACTGAATTTCTAATCCTTACGACAAGCTATAAAGAGGTGGCCCGAGGCCCATCCGACAGACGATGATGCAGACTCGTGCTCGAGGCCACCAGAACACCAGGTCCTAGAGCAGGTGCATCCGAATCAAAAGTTCACGCTATTTCCGTGAAGCCAAAATCCTTTTCCAGTGGCCCAGTGAAGGATGGGAAACCACCCAGGATGAAGTGCCTATAGGATTTGCAGTAAGATTTGCAAGCATCCCACATCCAGCCCCTCGCACAGAAATTAAAGTTCTGTTACTCTGTACCTGTGTCCTATCTCATGGCTGCGAAGCAAAGACACCTAGATCACCTGGGAAGATTAGTAATGCTTTGGTATCATACCCTTCTCATAATGACCATTGATTCCTCATGGGAGCAGAGCCGCAGACACAGGCACTGGTAATTAGGGACAAAAGCATTGCTTCCCAGGCCGTTGCAAGGATCCCTGGCAAATGGACATGCTCTGTCTGGTGGTTAGATAGGTTATCATACACAACAGTGTGTATGCCTGAGTGTGTTGCTGCCAAACGTAACATCTGCATGCCTGCTCCCACCATTAGCTGCTGCTCGGTATATTCTGATGGTTTGATCGTCAAGGACCTATGCCATGAGACAAACCAGTTCTTGAAAGCAAGCACCTGTTAATAGCTGTTTGCATCCCCCCATTTAGGATACCTTCTCTCATAAAGACATTGATCATGGGTTAAAGTCACCCTCCCTCACACTGAAATTTTAGTTGGAGAGCTTGGTGAATGTGAACCCACATCTCCAAGGGCCACATAGTGACAGACACAGCTCTGTGACCGCATATCTGGGTTGAGTGGAGCACCGGGGACCAGACTGTACTGTGGACCTCAGCAGGGGTATGCGGGCTGATTATGGAAAACGTGTCCTGGGCAGCAAACAGCTGGTCTGGGAGAAGGGGGCTCCAGGGTCAGGGCTGAGATCTGGACCAGGAAAAGATTCTCATCTGAGACCAAAGATAGAGCCACAGCTGGAACAAGATCAGGAAAGCAAAGTAGGAGAGCTGGGGTGTTTGAGGCTTGGCTCTCCAAAAAGAAAAACTGAACGTTTAATTCTTAATTTTTCTTTCCAACTGTTCCCCTCTCAGTGTGTGTCCCAGCAGGCACCTGAGGATCGTCAGGGACCCTCTCCTCACTCCCAGTTCTACCAATTTTATGCCCCTCCCCCACCCAGCAGCTCTCAAACCTGCCTCTCTCGAGCCTTCCATCAGGCGTCGTGTGGACGATTACAATGTCATTACGATGTCATGCCACTGCCACCTGCCCACTGTCACGCTTAACCCAATAAAACCCCCCCATGTCCTCCCACCCGAGGGATCCTTGCAAAACACAACTACGCTTGTGTCCCCTCTCTGCTTGAATCGCTTCTACAGCACCCCACCTTCAAGCTAAAAACACACACCTTGGACGTGGCCTCTGATTCTACGTGGTTTGACCCATCAGCCTCCCTGGCCACGTCCACCATGCTACACCCTCTCTGCCCCCCCCCCACCAACTTTCATCCTCATGTCTCACCTTGGCTGTCCCCCCCAGGGCCTTTGCACAGACTGCCCCTCCTGCATGGACCCCTTCCCCCCCACCCGCTTCCTTGACTGAGTCCTGCTTACCCCCAGATCTTAGGACACATGTCACCTCCCCAAGAACCCATCCCTATCGCCTTAAGTCAACGCCCCATTTCGCCTTGGAATATGACTCCATGCCCGGTCCACCGAGTAGTGAGACTCTCCCATTTTACAGTTTCTTATAGAATAGCGATGAATGTGTGTCTCCCTGTGGGCCACCTGCTTTATGAAGACAGAGCCACAACCACACCTGCTGTCTTACCACTGTGTCCCCCGCACTGAGCAAGCATCTGGGAGTGGGTGAGTGCACAAAGATACTTGTGGCCTGAAGGAAGGAGTCTAGGCCGAGTGTCCATTATCTTGGTGCTGGACTGATGGCGAGTAGTGCATGGTGTCAGGACGCCCATTGAGGCTTGGCTGTCTGGACGCCTGCCAGTTCATGTTTAGAAGCTGGATTCCTCCTGTTGCCAAACAGCCACATGCTAGTCAGGGATACAGCTGTTAAGCCTCCCAGAAGGTCTATATTTTTAACCAAGATATACATCAACCACAAAACTCCCTTTCCACATAAAGCCTTTTCCCTGGCTCCGGGTCCCCAAGCAGGGGGAGCGCCCACATCGGTCAGGTGGCAGAGCAGACAGATTGTCACCCAAAGCACGGGGGTGCACAACCAGGGAGCAGAGGATGTTTCTGGGGGGTCCCAAATATTGTTATATTCAGAGGCATATATTAATTTGGGTGCGTGTGAAAAACATACAACCAGCGTGTCCAACCTGGGACTTCACGGATATTACTTCTGAGGAGAGGCTAAAGAAGAAAGAGAATAAATAAGTAAAATTCACTTAAAAAGTCTATTTCTAGAAAAATATAAGCTAAATCAGAGGTTGGCAAAACATGGACCATGGGCCAGATCTGGCCCCCGGACTGGTTTTCTACTGCCCACAAGCTAAGAATGTTTGTTTTTTAATGCTTTTTAAAGGGTGTAAAAACAAAAGAAAATAAGAGCAGATGACAGAGATCATGTGTGGCCCACACAGCCTAAAATGCTTTCGATCTGGTCCTTTCCAGACAACGTTTGCCAAGCCCCGAGCTACAACCTCGGAGCGGGGCCAGAGCCTCGGCGGCGTGTGGAGGGCATGCGGTAGGCACCCGGCAGTCAGGCTAAAGTCCGGCACGCCTGAATCCACATCTCTACTTTCAGTTCTGTAACCCTGGACACGTGGTTGAAGCTTCAGAAAGCATTTGCCTTCCAATCTGTAAAATGGGAATAACAATAGTCCCTGCCTCATAAAGATGGTGTGAAAACGAAGCGGGTTAATTCATACAAGCACTCAGGATATGCCTGGTGCCTGGTAGGCACTCAATACGTGTTAGGGATTGTTGTTGTTTTTTACAGTTTGTTTGTTTTCTCCGTCAGAGAAATTTGACACATACCGCATTGCCTTGAAGGGTCTCCCAGAGACTGCCTGTCACCATCCTGGAGCGCCGCCTTGGGCTTGCTGGTGTAATTCACGCGTTCATTTGTTCCACTCTTCGCTGATTTCACGTCCTGGGCCGCTTGGGTCCTCCAGGAGGCAGACGCTGAGGTGGAGTCTGGGACACAGGAAGATTACTGGACCCAGCGTCTGGGGAAGACGGAAGAGGGGAGGAGTGGGATCGGGCACGAGAACCTGCAGACGGCAAAGCAGCTCCGCTGAGGTCTCGGCCACCAAGCAGGAGGGTTCCCGCGCTGGGCAGAACGTCCAGACCACGGCAGCCTCCATCCTCTGCGCGGTCACTGTCTGGGGCAGCCCTGAAGGGCTGCAGTCTCCTCCAGGAGCGAAGGTGGAGTCGAAGTCCCCGAGGGCTAGAGGGTAGCAGCTGACTGGTCTTGCATGACCAGCAGGCCTCTGTGGCAGGGAGAGGCAGCAGTCCCCGCCCGTGACCAGCACAGCCATGCCCCCCCCCTCCCAGGCCCCTGCCCCCGCTCCTGGGCTTCCGCTCTGCATGCATCACCCCGAACTGGATCTGCAGGCTTCCGGTGCGCCTCTTTCCGGGGCAGGCTGCAACTGACGCTCCCCTTCCCACTCTTCCGCTGTCCATGACAAGCTCCCCTTACCCTCGGGCATAAGCTCAGCAGGTCTGGGGGCTCACCTGGGGCTGTGACCCGGACTCTCTCACCAGCAGGCTGAGCCCCTGGTTAGCACCTTCGTCTCAGGCTGAGGTTACCACACGTGACCCATTCATAGTCATCGCAGGGCACAGAGACGCTTGAAGGGGGTCACTTGGATTCCACGTGGACTCCTCTGCTCCCCAACCCCACCCAACTCTGTAAAAGCAGCCCTGCCTATTCTTGGTGATCAGATCCAATTACCCCTGCCGAGATGGTGACTCCTCTTTTACCTGCTGAGGCCCGGGTGCAGAGGCCCTGGAGCTCTGGAAGCGGCTTCGTGGAGCCCTGGCTGTTTCCCCCAGCAGCAGAGTATCCCTTTGGAAACCAGAAACCCTGAAGAGCCCTGACTTGCAGTAGAAGTCTCCCTGCGGAATCCTCTGGAAGGATGGTGTGCCAGCTCAGGGTCCTCTGAGGAGCAGATGCCAAGATAGGAGAAGGCGTGCAAGAGAGTTTCCCCTGGAAGCGCTGTGAGCACGAAGGGGGAGAGCAGCAGGTGCAGGAAGAGCCTGAGGCTCTGGCAGGCCAGACACCCGTGAGGGAGAGAGAGAGAAGCGGGGTGGAAGAGTCCCAGACCGCTTGAACCAAAGTTACCATTAGAAGTGTTGGTTAAGACCGCCTTCCCACAGTGATGGAGACGAGACTTCCTGTGCAAGGGAAGGGGGATGTGGCAGGGGGGCTCTGGGCAACCAGGCAGGGGCTCCAGAGGGGAGGCCCGTTCCCCAGGAAGCCCTGCCCTCAGT
Organism: Halichoerus grypus; assembly: GCF_964656455.1. Lineage (NCBI taxonomy): Eukaryota > Metazoa > Chordata > Mammalia > Carnivora > Phocidae > Halichoerus > Halichoerus grypus. The sequence goes on from NC_135715.1 coordinate 188,546,452, forward strand.
TTCAAAGCTGCCAGGAGCTGGAGCCTGCAGCTCACGGCGCCCTCAAGCTGGAGGGCACTCTCCCTTGCAGGTGATTCAAGCAGTGCACCTCCAGGACCCCCACACTGAGCATTCTTACCTGATCAGTTTCTATTTTATTGCCAATATTGTTAAATAACTGCTTATTTTCTTTAGGATGAGTAAAACAGGTTGAATATTTTTAGGGCCTATTTACAAGTATTTCTATTGCTTAAGAGAGTTTTCTCAAAATGAAATTCCAGGGCCAAAAGTATGATTCTTTTTAAGATTCTTGGTACACGGTGCTAATTCTGAACCATTGTATTTCACCCAGCAGTATAAGAGCTTAGCTCCTTGAAAAAGGCCAGCTTAGGGTGGTCTAGTTAAAAGAAAAAAAAAAAACAAAAAAAACTTTCATCCTGGTATTTATTTATTTATTGCAACTTGAATGGGATCTTTGAGTGCCATGGAGGGTGGACATTTTTTTGTAATTGCAGTTAAACCAGTAGTGATTTTAAAAAATTGGTAATGTGCATCTTCTGAGAAGTGGATGCCAAGACAGAATTGGCCATGCCAGACACTCACGAGAACACTGGCCTGCAAGGGAAGCTGATCAGGGGACGTGGGAAGCCGGCAGACTGAAGGAGAGCAGGAAGGAAGGAAGGTTCTGAAAGAGGTCCTCAGCTGAGTGCAGCCCACGCACCCCAGCAATGGCCTTCCTGTGGCCCTGCTGCCCTGGTGTCTGGCTGGGAGCAGCCCACGGGAAGCTGGTCGAGGTGTGAACGTGATGATGGGTTTGAGCATCAGCCGGGCCCTTGGTCAGTCAGCGTCCCTGCATTTGGAGATCTGAGAGGTGCATCTCCATGGTCACCACAAAATTCTTCCTGCCTTTTGCCCACTCATCGGTAGGTATTGTGGTATTTGATTGCTTTATATGAGAATTTAACATAATTACTAGCTATTTGCTTGCCAATAATGTCTTAGATGTGTTCCTCAATTTAGGATTTTCCTTCAGTTTTTTATACAGGTTTTTTTTTAATACCAAATTTATCTGTTTCTTTTTTTTAATCCTGTTTCTTTTTTTAATCCTGTTTTACACTGTAGTCTCAAGAAATAGGTTTGCTTTGTTTGAATTTTTATACTTAACTTTTGAATCATTCTAGAATTTGTTCTTTTTTTTTTTTTTTTAAAGATTTTATTTATTTATTTGACAGAGAGAGAGATAGCGAGAGCAGGAACACAGCAGGGGGAGTGGGAGAGGGAGAAGCAGGCTTCCCGCTGAGCAGGGAGCCCGATGCGGGGCTCGATCCAGGACCCTGGGATCATGACCTGAGCCGAAGGCAGACGCTTAACGACTGAGCCACTCAGGCGCCCTAGAATTTGTTCTAACGTAAGGTTTAAAGTTAAGTATAAATAGTTACAAAATTCCAAATCACCAGCTAATTTCCCCCCAACAGTTGTTTGAATAATCTCTCCCTTCTTTATTGAGTCAAAGTGTCACTTTTATCAGATATTATATGCTTACACATGCTTCTTTGCTATAAATGGTGTGCTGGCATCTGTTACCTTCCCAGCACCACAGTTAATGCCCAACCGTGGCTCAGCCACCTTAGTTCCGTGGTTGCATGCTTACTGCGTGCTGGACACTGTGCTCACAACTGTATCTAAGTATGTCCTTTAATTCACACCACCGACTTCAATACAGATACTCTTATCATCCCAGCGTGTAGAAGAGGAATCTGAGGCTTCCAGGGGTTCGCTGACTCGCAGATGCTTCTAGCCAGCCCATCATGGTAGCAGCAAACTCACGCAGACAGCTGCAGCCCATCGTCCAGCCTGGGACAACCGTGAGCTTCCATCAAACCCTCCATGGGTAATATGCACGAGTGTGCTTGCGAGCTCTCCGCTCGGTTCCCCAGATCCATCAGTCTCTCCGAGAGTAATACAAACTTCTAGTGCCTTTACGGCACAGATGAAAATCCTGCTGGACAAGTCACATCCCCGCCTCTTCTTGTTCAATGTCAGGGCCCTTGAGTGGGCATGAGCTAAGCTCCAGTTAGAAGGGTTTATACCACGAATGTTGAAATGCGTGTCTTAGTTTCCTAGGGCTGCCATAACAAAGCATCAAAACCTGGGTGGTTTAAAACAACAGAATTTATTCTCGCACAAATCTGGAGGCCAGAAGTCTGAAATGAGGATGTTGGCAGGGCCATGCACTCTCTGAAGGTTCTCGGGGAGAATCTGTTCCAGGTCTTTCTCTTAGCTTCTGGGGCTGCCAGCAATCCTTGGCTCTGCTTGGCTTGGAGATGCACCCCTTGGCTCAGCCCTTCTGGGCTCTCTCGTCTCCTTCTCTGTGCCTGTACAGTGGTCTTCCCGTGTGTCCCTGCGTCCCTGTGCTCAGCATGTGGACTCAGGCCCCATCTTGCCTTCTGGAGGTCTTGGTTAAGTCGGTCTGCTCAGCAGACCCAAACCCTTCCATGTGCAGTTATCCTGAGGTGCTGATTCGTGGCCCCCAGACCCATCCAGCTTTCCCAGTACAAAAGCTCCTTTATGATGTCTATCTGTCTGAATCCTGTGTCTGACCTTCAAGTAGTCTGGGATCTGGGAGTCGGGCCCAGGGCTCTGCAGTCACCTTGACCTGACTCACCCGGGCCAGCTGGGTCACAGCAGGGACTGCAGAACCAGGGTGAGTCTTTGCAGCCCCAGCCAAGGAGAGAAGCCGGGCACGGGCTGCTCAGGTCAGAGCAGAGGGCGTTTTTATTGGTTTTCCCCAGTTTTATAGCCAGCTCGGTGTTTACACTCAGACAGATTTGCTGTTTTCCTCTTCATTGTGTCTGACCTTTATCTGAGGTCAAGGCAGATTTATCCAGTGGCAGTGTGGTCTCCCACTTAGAGAGCTAAATTAACCTCTCCGAGCTCTGAGATCCAGAAATGTGACCGTGATGATTCCGGATTTGGGAAATCAGAGATGGCTTTACACACAAGGCCCAGAGGGTCTTTCAACAAAGGCACCTGCGTGAAGACCCGTGTGGGAGAGCGAAACGGAAGTCAGGTTGAATGACATTAACATGAATCTGAAGGGCAAAATAAGCCTGACATGAGCCTCGTAGCAGGAACATCTGGAGGGATGTCCCAGACTGGGATCATAGAAAATGGACACTGGCCTCCCCGCTGCTTCCTGGCACAGAGCTGCTAAAACTCTTGTAATTTCTGAAGTGATAAGAGCACCAGGAGCATCTTTTGTTCTAATATCTGGTCTTTGACCTTGGTTCCTGACACTGAGCTCCTAAATCCCTTGTCATTTCCCGGGTGATAGGGGTGACTTTGCTCTAATGAGGTGACTCTATATGGGCTTCTGGATGGGGGCTGGTCACCAGAAAGACCAAGCCATGATGAGAAGCTTGGGATTTTCAGCCCCACCCCTTATTCTCCAGAGAAGGGAGAGGGCCTGGAAATGGAGTTTATAATCCAACATGCCTAAGTGAGGAAGCCTCCAGAAAATCCCTAGTATGGGCTTCAGAGAGCTTCCAGGTTGGTGGACACCTCCGTACTAAGAGGGTGAGGCTCTCCAACTTGACGGGGACAGAAGCTCCTGAGCTCGGGGCCCTCCCACACCTTGCCCTGTGTGTCTGTTCATCTGGTTATTTGTCTTTACCCTTTGCCACATCCTTTAGTAAATTGGTAAACGTGTTTTCCTGAGTTCCATGAGCTCTTCTAACAAACAATCTAACCCAAGGGGAGAGGAGGTCATGGCAACCTCCAACCTGTAGCCAAGTCAGACAGAGGTTGCACGTAACTTGGGGACCTACTTGCTGGTGGTGCCTGAAGTAGGACCAGTCTGATAGAACTGAGCTCTTAATCGGCGGGATCCGACGTGGAGGATGGTGTCAGAATGGAGATAAATTGTAGGCACACAGCTGGGGTCACAGAATTGCTTGTTGGGGGAAAAAAAATCCCACACACTTGATGACCAGAAGGGTCAGAAGTGAAATGTTCTCTGTAAAAGTAAAGGATACACACAAAAAGAAAAGACTGGAGGTTTTTCTAATACACAGACCCTGCCGAGACCTAGGGCAGCAGTTAGAGAAGTTTCTGGAAGCGATGGAACTGAACAAGGAGAGGCAAGTCTGGACACAGCCTGTTCCCACACTGGGCCTCCAGTCTGCAGAGCTAATGCTAAGCAAAGATAGGTTTGGGGGAGAGCAGAAGCATTGATCCCCCCCGGGCCACTAGGAACTTCAAACTCATCGATGGCACCTGCTACTCAGAAATCTGTTGAGGGTGATTGTCCTGCCAAAATAAATGCTGAAGAGGTGAAATAAATGAACCACTAGGAGTTCGATTTTACTGGCTAGAGCAATTCCACAAGAGGCAGTAGTAGGAGCCAGGCTGGCCAAGACCCCATCACTCAACAGCCCACCCTCAGTGCAGCACCCGGGGGCCAGGAGCTCGGGGCTCAAAGGGAAGTGGAAATTAAAAGTCTTTCTATACTTAAGGGGCACCTGGGTGACTCATTTGGTTAGGCGTCTGACTCTTGGTGTCGGCTCAGGTCATGATCCCTGGGTCCTGGGATCGAGCCTGGAATCAGGCTCCGTGCTCAGCGTGGAGTCTGCTTAAAATTCTCTCTCTCGGGGCGCCTGGGTGGCTCAGATGGTAAAGCGTCTGCCTTCGGCTCAGGTCATGATCTCAGGGTCCTGGGATCGAGCCCCACATCGGGCTCCTTGCTTGGCGGGAGGCCTGCTTCTCCCTCTTCCTCTAGTGTTCCCCCTGCTTGTGCTCTCTCGCTCTCTCTGTCAAATAAATAAATAAAATCTTTAAAAAAAAAAAAAAAGATTCTCTCTCTCCCTCTGCCCCTCCCCCTGCTCCTGTGCTCTCTCTCTCTCCTTCTAAAATAAATAAATCAAATCTTTAAAAAAAAAAGTCTTTCTATACTTAGAATCTACAAAAAGGAACCGAAATCTAAGACCAGGTGATTGGAGGGTCATCATTCAGTGTCCTAAAACTTTCGAGAATATGGGATAGTTTACATGTTACTCTTTGATAGAAGAAAATGGGGATTTGACTTCTTTTCTTTATATCAAACAGCTGTTGCTACAATAAAGCTGCTTAACAAACAAGCCCAGAACTTCGCATCGTATTTCTTGTTCCTTGTGTGCGGGCTGTGGCTCTGCGCTCAGCTGGGCTGGGCTGGGCCGGGCTCCAGGCTGGGGGCTTCGCTCCAGCTTGCTCATTCACCTTCTCTTGTCCTTGGAGAAAGTGGCTAGCTAGGCATGGGCCTCTCATGGCAGACGTCCACGGAGCCAACCCAAGCCATGCTGGCACTCTTGTGGCCTTTATCAGCATCTTGCGTGCTCACTGGCCAGCAAAAGCAAGTCAGGAGACAAAGCTCTAGATCAACTGCAGATATAGATTATCGTCCATGTATTCCACTGGGAGGCCCTGCAAAGTCACATGGGGAAAAATCTGGACATAGAATCTATTACAGAGGGGGGTCAAGGACTGGGACCCGTCATCCAACTGACTGCTTTCCTGTTGGGAGATTGCTCTCAAAGGAATATAGAGCTCTAGATTACGGTTATAGTCAATGCTCCCGGCAAGAGGGAAATCAAGAACGTTCTCTCACGCCGCCTCTGTCTGCCTCTCTTTCTTTCAGAGACGCAGTTCTCTAGGGCAGTTTTGGAAATGGTGCTGGCTTTGCGAGTTGGAGTATCTCGATGCAGACTTTGTGCAGTCTTCCGGTCACGTTGCAAAGCCTCTGGTGAGCTGTATCGCACAACTAGCTGGACGTCATGTAAGACGATTGTTGGAACAGAGAGTATATTTTCAGCCCCAGGCACAATATGGCATGAGGCAAATTTGATTAATGTTCTGTGCTGCACATTTCAGAACCATCCTGGGGAAGAGGCTGAACAGCTCACCTGTGGTCCCTGGGTCCCCGGAGGATACACGAAGGAGCAGGGAGTGAAATTAGGAAGGGGCTTCAGGAAGATGGAGGGCACTGCCAGATCTTCTGTCCTTCAGGGTCCAGCCACAAACCTCCGGCAGACCGTAAGCCTGACGGCTGAGTCCAGCAGGCTGACAGCACGAAGTGCAGGTTGAGTGCTGAGCCTTCACATCTCACATTTTCATGGACCGGAGATGTATCCGTCAGTGTGAGCTAGATGACCCTGTAGTAACAAACAAGTACACAATCTCGGGGGCTGAAAACAACCAGGGTTTATGTCTGGCTTGCTCTCTACATGACCACCACAGGTCGCGGGCTGCTCTACTCCACCTTGCGCTTCCTCAGGCAGCCTGGATGCCGGAGGAGACTCCACTGAGTGAGGTGCTGCCCATCACATGGTGAGACTTTCACTCTCAAAGGCTTCCAGCCGAAATCCACACACCGCTCCCACCTCCTTGGTCTAAGACAGTCACACCAACCTTGCGTGTGGTGGGGAAGTGCAGTCCTCCCGCACGCCCAGGAGGGAGAGAACCAGAATGTTGGGAATAGCCCTGGGGGCCACTGTGGGAAGGATTCCCAATTCTGTCTCCAGAAGGGAAAGTCTGGGAGAGCCTCCACTGGCCTCCTTCCTCATCCTCATTCACTCCCACCTCCCAGAGACTTTGCTGGCTGGTAAGACTGGAGACAGGCACAATGGCTGATCAGCGGATGACTTCAGTTCCCCTCGGCTGCCACAAGCACAGTGGGGTCAGGTGTAGATCAGGCCACCCATCCCTCCCTGTCCCCAGGCAGGGGCTGGTAGGTGATGTGGCAGGCACTGTGGGAGTCTCCCTGCTCTGCAGACCTCAACTCTCCTCCTCCTCCTAAGGGCTGGCCTGGAAGAGAAGCTGACGAGAAGCCCAGTTGGGGCCATAAGTCCAAATGGAGCTCTTCAACCGAAGTTTATTTCTCAAACAAAAATCCTTCTGTTGGTTTTAAAGCTCAATCTCTATGGCTTTGGAGTCTTATTTCTCAGCAAGTTCTTAACTCAGAGGGGATTTAGGGCTTATGACTAATTAGCACCCTATACGCCAACAAGCCCCTCTGCATTGGGATGCTTTTTTCATTTTTTAGTAAACTTTTCATTAAAGCATAATGAAAAGCTTAGGGGCTTTTATGTCTGCCCCCTTAAGGACCTGGGGAGGAAAATGCATGGTCAGGAAGAGACCCAACGGGCCCTGGGCCCCCCAGGTATGGAGGGCAGGTAGAAATTTCTGTTCATACCTGTGGGGGTACACAGAAGTCACTGCTGTTTGGCTGGGGAGTTTCCCAGAGGAGTGGCCGGGGGGTGGCACAATGACCCTGCAGACAGCCACAGGGCCAGACGCCCAGGCTAAGGACTGAGTGGGAGCCCCAGACTAGTGTGCTCATTTCTGATACCACCCCGGGGAGGGCTGGGATGGCATCCTGTCAGCAGGGAGAGACACTGGGCCATGACCACTTGAGGACAGATCATGCCAATGGGCCGTTCACAGGCCCCAGACGAGTGTGCTCATTTCTGATACCCTGGAGGCCAAGGTCAAAGCATGAAGTCTGATGAGAAAAAAAAATGTGTTTTGTTTTTATCCATGTTCCTATTTCTTAATAAATGCACCATTTTTGAAGATATTCTCCATTTTTGTTTTCCCTGTTGCTAGTTCAGCCTCCTGAAGTGCTATTTCTTTTTTTAAATTTCTTCCAACAATGATGGTATTCAGTTTATTATATATCTTATTCTCCTTCCCCCCATCCTGCTTTTGTTTAAAAGATTATGTACCTTTTTAAAAATCTCTTTAAGAATAGAAAACCGCCCCTTGATCAATCTTCCCTTTGTTCAATGAAATTAATTTATTTCAGGGCAAAACTTTCCTCTTGGTTGTCATAACAATGATTTGTTATGTTCTAAATGTTCATCTCAGATCCCTGTTTCTTGTTACTCTCTGCTTGCCTCATTCTTAAAACTGGTATGTTTTCTTTCATTCTTGTAGTTTAGGAATATTGAAGGCCTGCTTGTTTTTATAATGAAAATTATCAAACATCACAAAAGTATTTCTCCAACGACCCCATATAGCCATCACCCAGATTCAAGTATTAGCAAGAAATTGCTATTTCATTTATGTTTTCCTCCCTCTTTCCTTCCCTCCCTTCCTTCTTTCTGAAATATTTTAACACAAATTCTAAATATCAGATCATCTCTCCCTTACCCTCTTCAGCATGCATTTCTTTTAAAATGTGAGCATTTTCTTACCTAATCACAACACTAACATAATGAATCCCAATTCCTTGATATCAGCCCATATCCCTTTCATATTGAAATGTCCCTAATTGCTTCAAAAATGACTTTCATACAGGTGGTTGGAAAGGGTCTGCTTGTAAAATCTATCCTCAGAGGCCCATTTGAATGTCATGGGCTCTAAGCTGCCCTGGCCTGGGTCACAGAGAAGAAACTGAATGGAGAGACCCCCTCTCCCTCCTGTCCCCCTGAAATCCCAGCTCATTCAGCTGTCCCATTCTTCTTCATGCTAAGTGAATTGCAGACACTGGAAGAAAAGCACTAAGTACTTCCGGACAGTCTTGAGGATGAATATTTGACTTAGCAGCTTCATTTATTCGGAGTTCCCATTAAGCCTTGTCAGTCAGCCCCAGCAGAAACCCAAGCAAGTGCCAAGCCCAGCAGCTCAGGCTGGAGATGATAAAGATGGCTTATTTTTTCCAGTTTATTGTATATCCATTTAAGAAATTTCTGAGGTGTGGAGACCACTTTTGTTTAGCATAGGTTAAGAATAAGGCACTTGGGCTCGGTGGCCTATCTGTAAGAAGACAGCTCAGAGGATCAGAGGGCAAGCTGTGTATCATAGTCATGAATTTGCTGTCTATCCCCTGGTGATCACAAAAGTGGAAAAAACAGAACAGTTCTTTTTGCTTTGGTTTGTTTCTGTGTAGGAGGAAAGAGACGCTGGCACATGAAAATTATTTTTTCAGGTGAGATTTTCTGTTGGTCAAAGTAGTTAAGGTTGGCTTCTTTTTTTCCGTGTCCAAAGCGGTATCTTCTTTCCTCAACCTCTGAGAATGTATTCTGTCTTCTACCACGTGGAGGCAAAACATCAGGGCTCCGACCAGTGGCTACAGATCCTGACCATCGGCACCAGGATGGCTGGGGTTACCCATTGGCTCACCAACTGGAATCAGAGCCAAGCTCAGTAATAAGAGTTTCCTCAGGCTAGATTGTCTTTGCTCTGTCATTGGGGTGAATATGTTGGGGATGACATTTTTTTGGACAATGACACAGGTTTTGGACAGGGATATATATTTGAGACAATTCTCTTACATCTGTACGGTGTCTGACGTCCTCTGAGTTTTCAGTGGCGTCACCTCCAGCTTGTCCTCGTAAGATGTCCCCCCACCCCAGGAGGGTCTTCCAAAAACATGGTCCAATCATACTCCTCGTGGTACAGGATCACCCAGGTGTTGTAGAGGCTGTGCTTCCGAATCTCTTCCGGGGGGAGCACCTCACAGCCTTGTATGAGCACTTGGCCATGCTGGTGTGGAGCGAGCCGCCAAGGCCCAGAGCATCTCAGGGCACTCAGCCCAGGACATTCCCCACATGCCCTGGCCTCTTGCCGGGGCCCTGATCCTGTTTTTCTGGCCCTTAAATGATGACAGCAGAGTGGACCGTGGAAGGGTCTATACTGTTAACATCATTGTTGATGCCAAGCCACCAAGTTCAAGACCTACGTCCTCTGCTTCCTGTCCTCCTTTCTGCCTGATGTCCCAGCAGGGTGATTCTAGCTCCCTCTCGTTCTCAAGGGTACAAGATTTGGCGAGATTCAGTTGGATCTCAGAACTGAAGCACTTAGAACCATGCCTGGAGCACAGAGAAGGTCCCGTTGTTTCCCATCTTCATGGCTCCTTCTTCAACAGTGTCTTCTTCACAGAACAAACAGAGGAGAGCTTGAGCATCTCCCCTGGGGGAACAGGGGCTACTGCCCTTTCTTCTGTGTGTGTTGTGAAGCATTTTCATTACCCCCTGCATAAATCCTAAGGAAGGGACTCTTGCTGCTTCTGTGCTCAGAAGTAAGTGGTTGGGAGAGGGATGGATTGATTGGAGTGTGAGAAGGCGGGACTGGGGGCATGGTGGCTAGGGATCTTGAGTGGAGGGGGGAGGCAAGCAGGTCAAAGGACACACATGGCCTCTTGCCCAGTTTTGTTGGAAGCACCACTGGCAACAGATATAAGAAGAATGGATAGCCACCGTGGATCTGTCTTAGGGCTTGTATCTATTGGTGCCCAGTCCCCAGACAAGAGGTAGGACCTGGGAGGGACAGTGGGTGACATCTGTCTCAGCGCCGCCCCCCCCCCCCGGCCATGCTCAGTGAAGTTCCTTGTGGGATGGCAGGGAGGTCAGGAACCTCGAGGGCATTTTGTCCCGGGGAGCCCCCCTCTCAGGCTGCTGACTGGTCCAGGGCTCTATGGGTGTTGGGAAGCATAGCCTTGTCACTGGGCTGATAATTCAAGGACACAGATGCATTCTTGTTTCTGAAGGAGCTGGATTTGGTTTAAAGAGAAATAACAAATCAAGAAATGGGATTTAGGGGCACCTGGTGGCTCATTTGTTTGAGCATCCAACTCTTGGTTTCAGCTCAGGCCATGATCTCAGGGTCCTGGGATGGAGCCCCACGTGGGGCTACATGCTCAGTGGGGAGTCTGCTTGAGATTCTCTCTCTCCCTCTCCCTCTGCCCCTCCCCCTGCTTGTGCTCTCCCTCTCTCTCTCTCAAATAAATAAATCTTTAAAAAATAGGATTTATATTCTGTTAATAAGGTTAGTCATTGTCTACCTGGGTAGTAGGTCATGGAGAGAAAAACACACAATCAGGGCCTGTTGTGGGGGTCCAGACTCCCAACCGTCAATTACCAATTAGTACTGACAGAGGTCTCACAGGTGGAACCACAGCGCAAAGGGAGATAAGAGTCTGAATGCATTTCAAAATGACCTGTAGTTAATAACAATAGCATTTGAGAGAAAGACGGAAATTGAGTGACATAAAGATTAGGAAATTGGGGCAACACAAAAGGAAAAATGCTGCAAAACAAACACATATTTACAAGTCTGACTGATCACCCCAATCAGATGTGTGGCAGAGACCCGATTTCTCTCTCCAAATGTGTGCATGTCTGCATCACTATGACAGCAGGATAAAAGCAGCACATCAAAGGGACCTTAAGGTCACCATTATGCTCCCTAAGGGGAAGGACGCACTTACTCCAGGGGGCGGGAGGGGGTTTTGTCTGCCGGCCCTCCAGGTCTGAGTCCCGGCACCCACCTTCCTGCAAATCCCTGACCTCTGGGGAGCTTGACTTCCTGATCCCAGCAAGGGTCATGAAGCCTGTCTTGGGGTGTCTGGAACATGGGCCAATAGGGAGCTGGGGCAAACGGGGCTCCTAAATGCTAGTCCGTTCTTCTCTCTAGTTTTCTGTGTGGAAGGAAAAGCTATGGGGCAGGGAACAGTACAAAATCTAGACTCAAGATCTATGACTTTTAGGGGCCAGACTCTTGATTTCGGCTCAAGTTGTGATCTCAGGGTCACAGTCAGCACTCAGCAGGGAGTCTGCTGGAGATTCTCCCTCTCCCTCTGCCCCCCCCCCCCACCCCGTGTGATCTCTCTCCTTCTCAAGTAAGTAAATAAATCTTTAAAAAAAAAGATCTATGACTTTTTAGGAAAAATCCTTAGGAATCTCCCAAGACATATTTAGAAAACGAATTTTAAACACACATATTCCAAATATGTCTATTACTAAATATTTATTTGAAAATACAAATATGCTCTAAGCATAAAAGAAAAGCAGCCATATCTTTGATTCTAACTTATGGTTAATATTTTTCAATATTCAAGAAATCCTCCTTTTTGAGGTTTGTATTTCAACATTCTCCATAATTGTTTTCTACTCTGATAAACAAGGTCAATGAGGAGTTATTTCCGCATGCATTTTATTGTTCCAACTGCTATCTCTATAGAATTGAAAATTATTTGTGGTCTTGTCCTCATTCACTATAAAGATGCCCCTCACAGAGGTTCCAAGTTACACAGTGGGAAAGACCCTCCTACTTTAGCCTTGGCAGAAATTTTTGTTGCTGCCAATGAAGTGACTAATTCATAGATTTTGTTAGAGTCACTGTTTTATTCAACACCTTCCCAAAAGACACAGTGATAGCACCGAAGTACAGGACCACTACAATGACCTAATTTTACCTTTGATATCCACCCCCTTGCTTTACTCATGTTTATTACAATATCCAACTTTTCTTGAAACTGATTTGAACAAGGGAGCCCTGAAAAGCCTTAGAACGTACCCAATAGATGGGAAAAGGGTGTGCACATGTCAGGGAGAGATTCTATATTGCAAAGTTATTGTGTATCTTGCTTAATTCAGATGTAACTATAGCAACTACCTATAATTGAAGATCAGTGAGGAGTGATGTCCCATGAAAATCAACTTCGCCTTAGGCCATTTTAATTAAAGCACAAATATTTTGAAGACAGAACAAGTTAGATGTTTTTAAAGTAGAAAAAGGAGTAAGGAGGGAAACACGGACGTGTGTGGATATGTGTGTGGATAGCTTCTTTAATTCTTCTGTTTTCTTTCCTGGGCCGTAAAACTGGGAAAACTATTAACATAAAAGAAAAACATATTTGAAAAAGACACATTTGGTTACATTCACTTTTTAAATGCATTCTCTGGAGACATAATACATTTGTTCTTATTTCTATTCATGAACTCTATTACACGGTGTACTTTGGAGAATGAGACAGAGTTCCCATTACTGCTGAGGGTTGGGTTGTGCACAGAGCCCGGGGGGGGCGGGTCATGGGGTGGGTGGGATGGGGTCATGGATACGGGCAGCGTTCTGGGCACGACAGCTGGGTCCTAGATCTACAGCACCATGTACTAGCTGCAAGTTTAGGCAAGCTTCCAAACTCTCTGAGCCTGGGTCTCCTCATCTACAAAAGGGTAATAATAATACCAGCTCCACAGGATTGTTGGCAGAATTAATGAGGATAATGAGTGAAACTCACGTGGCACAGGATAAATAGTGACAAACGTCAGCTCTTACCGTTGTCATTTGAGGTCTCATTAACAAGGCAGAGAGTGATAGAAGGCGCAGGAACAGAAGTTTGGAGACATGAATCCTACATCTTACTCTTCCAGAAACAGCTAGGAAAGCTCTTGCCCTATCTGGGGTTCAGCCCCCTCACCTACAACCTCAGGAGCTTGGACTTCATGACATTCAAGACTCATCCAATTCCCAAATCCTAGGCTTGTGACTCAGCCTTCCACCAAATACCTTCCAGACGCCATTGCCTCATTTACCCTCTGGAGGACCCACCAAAGTGGGTGCTTGCGAGTCTGCTTGTCGCAGGCGAGGACACCGGGCTCGCCAGGTGGGAGAGCAGGGCAGGTGGAGCTGGGTGCTGGCCCCATTACATCACACCCCTTCCTCATCCTCCTTTCAGTTCAGAGGTCTGTAGAGAGAGATTCGATTAAGGGAAACCCATCCATCATCCAGCTAAAGCCAAGCCTCAGAGTTTGCATGGATTTCTGCATTCATACTTGATCGATGTGATCCTCCCTCCGGACTTTCCCTACCCTGTTGTTCACACACTGGGAATCCAAGTGTCCTTCCCAGCGTTTGACAGTGTTAATTAGCGTGGAAATGACAGCCTGGACACTGACGTGTGGTTATGATCCCTACACGCTTCCACTTGATCTATGTATGATGACCTCACGAATATATTTACCAGTATTTGTATGAGGGAATTCTGATTCACGTCAGTTTAAAAAAAAAAATCAATATACTATGTAAAAGAAAACACATTCCCACCCCACCCCACCCCCAGCTTAACTGAGCATTTAAAGGATGTGGATGGTTCCATTTATTAGAGTCATATGGGGAAATGTATTGACTGATACATTTTTTATTCTATTAAATAGGTAACTCTGTTTTAAAAGAGGAGGGAAATTTATCTAACAAAACTTCTCATTTAAATTCAACAATTCCATCACTGTTGCTGGGGATATAGAGTACTTGGGGAAAAGGAAGGCAAATGATTGCCACAGAATTTACAGCAGTAATGGGCAGGTGTTCCCATGGCCCGTGACAGTCCCAGGTTTTGCCTGTCACCCCACGCAACCCTAGGAACAATGGAGTGATCCGAGGGCTTGGAAGGAGGTGGCCGTCAGAGGTCTCACAGAAGACTTTAGCAAGAAATATTTCTCATGAAGGCTGAGTAGAACTTGTAGGGGAAGAAATGAGGGAGTGGACTCTTGAGGCAGAAGTTCTAGCATACACGCCAAACCTTTGAGTTTGGCCTTCATCTTGCAGCTGTGAGGGGTCTGGTCTAGTGAACTGGTAAGCTTGCAGGTTGGGTTCTTCTGGAAGCAGATGCTGAGACAGAGTTAGGAGGACAGGATGAAGAGGTCTGTTGAGGAGTGACATCTGTGAACCAAAGAGAGGATGCAGAACTGAGTGAGGAAACTTTTTGTGGTACAGAACAGACCGGACCCCTGCCGCCCACAGGGGCTACCCACGAAAAGAGGCCCACGGGGACAGACATGACCAGTCATTGTCCAGGACTCCCCCCCCAAGAAGAGTGAGATTGGACTCAGAAGCTGAGGTGCCCGCTGAAGGAGCCAACAAGTGGAGGTCATTAGCAGTCCACACTGTTCTAGAAGGTGAGGCTGAGCGGTGCACCTCCATGTCTGCCACAGTAAGAGTCAAGGGCACCAGGAGTAAGAGTTTACCTCTATTGGGTGCATGATATGCTCTCTTGCAAGCACGTTACCTTGATTATGTCATCCAACCCCCAGAGCAGGATGTAATGGAGGTACTATTATAATTAGTCCCATTTTCCAGATGAAGAATGGGGGCCCAGAAAGGTAATATTGACTCAGAGGCAGTATGGCAACTCCCATCTCTCGGTGTCTAGAGCCAGTGGTCTTAGCAGTGACACCAAACTATGAGCGTGGTGAGCAGCCGAAGTAGGAAGCCTGGTCAGAGGGCTCTTCTGTGGCGTTCTGGGCCACAGCTCAGAGCAGTGGCAGGGGGTAAAGGTGAAGGGAAGGCTTTGGAAAAGTCCTCCAAGACAGAACTTGCACAGCACTGTCTGTAAGTAGATGCAGTGGGTAAAAAAGATATATAACTAGGCGAGGTTGAGATGTCAGCCTATTTGGGTTTGATACGTCTTCTTTGATCAATTTTGGCAACATATAAATATAGTGGAAAGACATGGACCACAACCAGATTCTTAAATTTATTAGCTTAAATTCTGCTTGCAATATTATTTATTTAATTTGCTGAATAAGTAGTACATTCACAAGTTTTGAAGAGCTAAAAGTATAAAAATGTACATGATAAAGATCTCCATCCTCTGTCTCGATCTGATTAGTCCTCACCATGCAGGACATCCAACATACATCCAGCTCATCAATTTCCAATGCATTCTTCCAGAGCCTTTAATACATACGGAAGCAAAGACAAAGTGTATCCACCCTTTTTTGCACAAATTAAAAGCATTCTATATACATACAATTTTTCCAGATTAGGACATAAAATCCTGTCTCATATTTTTTCATGACAGCACAGTATTATGTGGAGTGGATGCGCCACATTTGATGTATCCTACCAAAGGACATTTACTTATTTGTCACTATTAAGAACACTTCTTCTATGGGGAAAAAAACCATGTTATTCATCTTAAAAGTTTAGTTTATTTTATCTCTGTGGGTATATTCTCTTTTTTGAAATCCAAGGGCTGTAGGTTTTGATTTCTTTCTTTTTTTCTCTTGATCATACTTCCTGAAAGTTTCTGTTTTGCTTGTCTTTTCAAAGAACCTGATCTTGGCTCTATTTATTATGTCTACACATTTTATTTCTACCTTATCATGTTCCTTTATCACGATTAATACCTGATTTGGGGGGGCTTATTTTTCTATAACTTCTTGAGTTGAATACTTAGTTAATTCTTTAATCTTTTTTCTCCAGTAATAAATGATTGTAGAGCTATGACTTTAAATTGACAACTTACAGATTTGATCTGAATTTTATTATCATTATTACTTCTAATTCATTTGTAAATCTATTTTGACAATAGTTGATTTGCTCTTTGACTCAAAACTATTTGAAAGAGTTCTTTCAGAATGTCCTAGTACTTAAATTTCATTTTTCATTTTTTATTTGCAGTCTGTTTCTAGATTTAATGCCTTTTGGTTAAATAATGTGACCTACGTAATTTCAGCTTTGGAGTATGTAATCAAGTTTTCCTTTAGCCTATATATAACCAACTTTTGTAAATATTCCATGGTTATTTGAGGGAAAAAAAACCTTGTGTCTATTTGCAGGGTACAAAATTCAATATGTGCCTATTAAAATAAACATGTTGATTGTAACGTGCGATCCTCTTCCTTCCTTATTTTAATTCTTGTCTCCGTCTGCCAAATTCTGAGTTGGTGCCTCAATGTCTTCCATTATTTATTGTGTCTTGATAATTTCTTTTAGCAATTCTAGGGATTTGCACTTTGCACATTTCAGTGCAATGCTTTTTGTGCATCAAACACATTCATGACTTTACACATCCCAAAGCATTTTTATGGAGTAGAAAATAAGCACCCAAGAGCTGCATTAGTTCTTCCTCGTTTATAGAGCAGGCTATGGAACTACTTTCCTGCCTCCTGTGGAATCTCTTTAATCACCAAATTTGGCCAAACCACGGAGTGCACAGAAATCCATTTGCTCAGTAATTTTACTGGTATTCTCAGAAACACAACCAGTATCTTTTCCCTGAATGTAATCCAGCCATTTAATGGAGCTCATTAGCTCTCCCAAGGTATGAGTTTACGATTTCTTAAATCATGGGGTCACCATAACAAAATGAGCAGGGAGGAATTTGTACCCAGACACAAGTTTCTACTCCTGGCAAAACTTGCTCTATTTCATTCCAAAAACTTTACTGTAGAGATGAAAAACTCTACCACCGTTTGTGGGATTTTCAAAGTGACATCAAGTTAAGCTATAATTCACATTTTGCCTTGTTAAATAAAGTTTACCTTATTGCAATAGGGAAGAAATTTAAACACATTTCCCAGTCCTGAGTTCACATGCATCCATATATGGGGGTTGATATCTCATGGAATTTGGAGAGGCAATATGAGGGATTTTTTCCCTCTTGACTTCTCTCTGGCAAAATCTTATATATACCTTATGCACTTATGCAACCATTCCTTAACATTAATTCCTATTAGTGAAACTCTCACATCAAAGGATGAGAAACTTAAGATTTTAATATGCAATCTGATATTGCTCTTTGTAAAGCTGGTACCAATCCACACAATTTGGTGTGGAGCAATGCCTGTTTGCCCATTGCCCTCACCACACCAGATAGTATCAGTCTCGGATCTTTCCAACCTGGCAGAGTAAATGGTTCAACCCTGCAATTTGCGTGTCTTTAGTCGCTAGCAAGTTTTACAGTTTTCCTAAATTTATTTTTCCAGTTTTATTGAGGTATAATTGACATATAATATTGTCTAAGGTGTACAACATAATGATTTGATATACGTATGTATTACAAAGCTATCACCACAATAAGATCAGTTAACGTTCATCACCTCACACAGTTACAATTGGTTTTCTTATTGTGAGGAGAACCTTTAAGATCTACTCTCTTAGCAACCTGCAAACACAAAACACAGTGTTGTTGATGACACTCAGCACGTTGTATAACATCTACCTCAACTGAGAGGCCATTTGTATTTCTTCTGCTGGTTGCCTGTTCCTATTCATTGCCCATTTTTCTATTGGGTTATTTATATTTTTCTTCTTTATCTTTCAGAGCTGTGTGGAGGGGTTTGCATCTTCTGCCATCTTGATGAGATTTTTAAAGCATTCTAGATTCAATCCTTTTACATGTCTGACCCAGCTGAGTCATTCTTATCAATCATGTCTCATATAAAAAGATGCCACAAAGTAGATCGCTATTGTTATTCCCATTCTACAGGTGCTGAAAATGGAACTCAGAGGTTCAGTGCTCGGGAACTGACTAAAAACCAGGCTGGGGTTCTGAAGTTCCACCCACATCTTGTCCTCAATCTCCTGAAGGCTCACTGTACAACTTTGTCACCAGAGCTGCCATCAGATTTCTGCTATTGCACTACAGGGCTGCAAACAGTGTGACCAACTTCCATTTGTTTGACCCAGAAACACGCCGTCTCAGCCTGAACAACCCCTAATGTCCTTTCCTGCACCAGCAAAATCCTAACCTAGGAACAACTTGATGTAAAGTCCTGCCTCCTTAAAGTCACAGAGTTCCAGTTTTCAAGCATCTCTATGTTCAGTCCAAGGGGAAGTATGATTGTGCTTGGGTTTGTCTTGGGTTCAGACACTGGAAAGCAGTGCTGTGGATGGAGCCTATCCAGAGGCGAGTCCACCTCCCATTTGGTATAATTTGCCACAAATCCTGGAGAGCTCTCATCGTCATCCCAGAGCCTTCCCTGCCAATTTCCCCCAGAGGCTGTGGTTGAGTGGATGGACGGATTGTGTTATTAGCCATCTCTAGTCCAACCGGCTGAACAGCTTCGAGGAGGAGCCAAGGGAACGCTGAGACACACAAGGTGTCCTGGTTCTTGGCCGCGGCACAAATCCAGCATTTCTCTGTCAGAACCACCGCTGCTCTTCGGCGAGCAGACATCTGCGTCCTGGGGGGGCAAGCAGCCGTGCCCGGTTAGGAAAGCCCAAAGGCCAATGCAGGTGCAAGGGGGCAGACCCCGGGGAGAACCTGAGCTCCAGCTGCAGGTGGCCCACCCTGCTGCCCAGCCGAGCCCCGGTGTCAGGGACTCTCAGACAACCTTGGTGTTTTGCTTACAATCCAATATAACACCATGTTTGTGAATTTATATGATGCAAATTTGAAATAGCATAATATTTTTAAATCAGTGCATTTTTTGACAACTTTTTATTTTTTTATTTTATTTTATTTTATTTTTTTAACATATAATGTATTATTTGTTTCAGGGGTACAGGTCTGTGATTCATCAGTCTTACACAATTCACAGCCCTCACCATAGTACATACCCTCCCCAATGTCCATCACCCAGCAACCCCATACCTCCCACCCCCCTCCGCTTCAGCAACCTAAAATCAATGCATTTTAACTAGATGAGAAAGATATGAAATAATTCAATTCCTTAAAGTCAAAACATAGGGAATCACGTCATTTTAAGGCTGGAAGACTTTGATATCCTGTTCCTGCCCTTGTCACCTGGTGGTGCTAAGTCCACAGGTAGGCTGGCAGGCCTGAATTCCTGGGGGAGGCGGGTAGAGCAGGTGCTCCTCTGGCATTACGCAAACCATAAGGATCCCACAGCTTCAGGAGTGCACACTTTTCCCAAAGGCTTCCTTCCATTGAGTGTCACTCTCCCTGCTACTGAGGCTTCATACAATTCAACAAACTTCTTGAACAGTTACTTTACACCAGGTACTATGCTGGTTGTTGGAGAGGCAACAAAGAAATCGGACATAATTCCTTGAAGAACTTATGCTCTAAGGTCAAGATCATCCCCTAAGTAGCAGCCAGTGTAATGTGATGAGCCTAAGCAGGAAGCCTGCTTGTGTGTGAGTGGGGTTTACTCAGAGGGGCTGCCAAGGCTTCCTGGAGGACGTAACCTGAGATGTGAAGAATCAGAAGGTATTAAACAAGTGAAAGCTGGTGGGGAGGAGGACAGCTGAGGGAAGAATTCAAGGCAGGTAACGGGTAGGTAATGGCAGGAGCAGGGGCACAGGGCAGCAAAAAGGGAAGTCTCAGCAGCCCCCTCGCCCTGCACTGGGCTCTCCTACCTTTGAGTTTGCCACTGGGCTTTGCTGTATGTTCAGAGTCAAAGGCACTTTGTCCTTGCTCAACTGGAGATTCCCGAGGGACAAACCTCAAGTATGTGGCCCCAGACTTAATGAACTCATTGGCCAACGTAATTAAGCAGCCCCTGTCCTCAGAGACTCTGGAAGACAGTGTCCTCCTCTGACCAGCAAGCCCTTCAGCCATCCCTGAAAAGACAGACCCTGAACTTTACAGCCCAGGGGTTTCTTGTCTCTGGGCTGATGGGTCTCAGTGAAGCCCCCTCTCCACTCAGAGCATGCCAGAAAGGACCATTAGTCCCATCTCTGAGCAAATGTCCAGTTCTTGGCACTAGCAAAGCCATCCTTCCAGAAACCCATGCTGACCTCTGCTGTCCTTTTGGTTTTCTTTTTGCAAACTCAGTAAAGCAGGGATGTTTCCAGCTCCCATTTCATAGCAACTGTTTCCTTCCAGGGTCAGAATTTTTTTTTTTAAGATTTTATTTATTTATTTGACAGAGAGAGACACAGCAAGAGAGGGAACACAAGCAGGGGGAGTGGGAGAGGGAGAAGCAGACTTCCCGCAGAGCAGGGAGCCCAATGTGGGGCTCGATCCCAGGACCCTGGGATCATGACCTGAGCTGAAGGCAGACGTTTAACGACTGAGCCACCCGGGCGTCCCAAGGTCAGAATATTTTTAAAAGACTTCAGCCCCATCTAGCCTATTACATGTAGGTTCATTTTGAGAAAACATTCTTAGAAGCACAAATTGTTCAGTGTTTGTACTGATTCCGGCCTGTGAGTCTTTATTTAATTTTTTAAAAAGATTTCATATTTATTTGACAGAGAGAGAGAGAGTACAAGCAGGGGGAGCAGGAGAGGGAGAAGCAGGATCCTTGCTGAGCAAGGAGCCCGATGCGGGGCTCGGTCCCAGGACTCCGGGATCATGGCCTGAGCTGAAGGCAGTCACTCAACCAACTGAGCCACCCAGGCGCCCCATGCCTGTGTCCTGTGTCCCTTTAGACAGCTGTTGCACTTGATCCAACGGTGAGCCCCGAGTGTGAGTTTCACCTGCTTGCCCTGAGATCCATGATTCGTGGATTTCCTTGACTGCAAAATCAAGATGGCATTATGTCTCGAGTTGTTTTGAGAATTAAATTCAGGATAGCATAAGAAAAACACATAGCAGGGTACTTGGCACATAGCATTGTACTTGGCTGAGATGATTATAAATATTATCAGATCTTTAAAAATCATAAACATTTATTACATTTTTTTATATGATGTAGAGATTTTTTTTAACCAGGATTTAAAGAGTCATTATATTCTGGTCTCTATGGAACTCAGTTTTCTATGAGAAGTTCAATTTGGTCGTCTTAATGTTACCACTCAGTGTTAACATTCTTTAAATGAATACTACTGTGAATTATCTCTCACATTTGTATTCAAGGTTTGTGTCTGGCCCTGAGTGTTCATTGCGCGTGACCAGCAGACTCCATTGGTTCCCGGCCACATTTAACACGATGGCCAACCGCACCCTGTCCTCATGCCCCGGCACAGAACAGCTGCCCCTGGCAATCATTTTCCTCCTTAGAGAAGCACATCGATGCTTTCAGATCCTATTTGTTTTGGAGTTTTATGTATGTAATTCCCTTGAGCCTCTCTGAACTAAACAGGACAGTTTGGATCTCATGGACACACAAAGGAACAAAGGGAGAAGAGCCATGCGCTGGGGAGGGCCATGTGCTGGAAAGGGGAGGATTTGGTTGGGCTGTTTCTACACCACTGTGCTCGGTCAAGATGCTATCCACGTGATGCCACGGCTGACTCTCAGTTAACCAGGATTCTTCCTTCCCTGCACAACAGCCTTGAGCCCTTCCTTCCCAGCATGGCACACCCTCTCTGCTCTACCTGACTCCCCCCGACCTGGTCATCCCAGGGTGTTTCCTGGGCAGACACTGGACCTCAGCTGGGCCAGATTTTCACCTGGGGAATGTAAAGGGAAACTCAGTGTGGTCGGTCAGGGAGTGTCGGGCAAGGCGCCTTGGAAAGCCAGGAGGGGAGCCCACACTCCACCAGGTAGGCCAGGGAGGCAAAGGAGAGCAGTCGGCAAAGAGAAAGGCAGGGCCTTAGAGGGGACAGGGAAGAGCAGAGGAGACAGTCCTACAGCTTCCTAGTCCTACACCACCTCGCTCTGCCCTTGACCGATATCCCATAGCCCACATTCTCTTAATCCATCCAAATGTCACTTCTGCTGCTTGTAACCAAAGAATCTCACATTTTCCCCCAATCTACCTTCATTTTATGTCTGTTGCTTACAATTTAAGAATCTGAGCAAGGACAATCTGCTAGTTCCACATGATTTGCAGGCTCAAATCTCAATGGAGATTTTTTAGATGGCACTTGGGTGATAAGGAATATCTGAGGTTGTGACAAAGAGGTCGGGTTTAGCAAATTCCGTTTCCACAAAGAATATAACACAGCAAAGCGCTTCAAACTCATCATTCCTCATTTCCCTCTCGCACAAAATTACAGATACCTGATGCTTAGGTATCTCATGGATCATTATGAAAGAAAAATTTCGGGTGGCACCGCCCCCTGGCAAATACAACGAAATAAACCAAGCAAACCCTGCTTTGTCTTGTGAGTGAAGCAGTTCTAACTACCCACAGCTACACGCGCGGTGCCGAATGTTCTGGGATGATCTGATTTCAAATACCCTATGGCACAGACCCGAAGCTGAGCCTGGGGTGAGGGAGGCTGTCAGGGGAGGACGGGAGGAAGTACAGTGTGGGTGTGCTTGAGGCCCCCCAAAGAGACCCCACCTGCCCTCCCTGGGGATTTGGAGAAGCAACAGGCCTACAGAGCTTTTTCTGTTGTTTGCCTGACTTTTGTTTGTTTGTTTTTCACTTGTACCGAAGGCACAAACAAGAACACAAGAATGTAAATTTTTAATCATTATCTAAGTCATTCTTATCCTATGTCATTTTCTGCGGAATGTGCACTTTATTTTAAAACAACAATGAAGGCGGGGGAATCGGAGGGGGAAACGAACCATGAGAGACTATGGACTCTGAGAAACAAACTGAGGGTTTCAGAGGGGAGGGGGTGGGGGGGTGGGTCAGCCCGGTGATGGGTATTAAGGAGGGCACGTACTGCATGGAGCACTGGGTGTTATAAACAAACAATAAATCGTGGATCACTACATCAAAAACTAATGATGTATTGGATGGTGACTAACATAACATAATAAAATTAAATTTAAAAAAACAAAACAAAACAATGAAACCAGACCATGGAAGTACAATCATTCCCTCCTCCTATGGCTCTTCTTGCCATCCACGGTCTAGGTCAGGGTCCCAGTGGGGAGAGCAGCCAGGCGTCCCCTCTAGGAGAGGAGCTTGAGGTCAAAAGCCAGGCAGCAGGAGCCCAGCACAGGCAGATTGTGTGGTACAGAGGATGCTTGCTGTCCTCGATGGAGATCATCTTTGCTCACGACACCAGCTTTTCAGGATGTGCTGATGCGGGTCCGGGAAAACTAATAAGGAGCGACATTCTGTGTCCAGCGGCATTACTAGGCACTCTGAAACATGAGGCTGCTCCCAGTTCAGCCTGGTAGCAGCCCTTCTAACGCTGCCCTTCTAACAGCATTAGTGGGAGGCAAAGATGGAAGGAAAGGAGAAATGCAAAGAAGAAGGGGGAAGACGGAAGACTAGAATGGGGAGGAAGGGCACGTGAGAAGACAGAAGGGGGCAGAGAGGAGGCATGCATTCTCAGCATGCTCAGGAGGTTCAGGCTCTCCCTGGAGCCTGGAGGGCAAAACCAATTTCTCTCCCTCCTTCCCTCCTTCCTTCTTTTCCATCCTTCGTTTCTTCCCTGTGTCTTCCCTTCCCCACTCTCTTCCTCTCTCCATCTCCCCCTCCTCTCTCCCTTTCCCTTCCTCCTTCCCTTCATCTCCCATCCATCCTTCCTTCCTTCCTTCCTTCAATTTTTCTTTCTTCAGAGCCTCAAGAGAAAGTTGGTAATTCTTCATCCTTAAGGAATTATGACAAGGTTTAGAGCTCTTGGAATGTGCAATGTCTCAGAAGCACAAAGAATTTATTATCTATTTTCCAAACAAAGCAATAATTAGATCACTCCAGATAACTAATATCATGTTTTCAGAAGCCCTGAGTAGATGATAAGTTAATATTTGTACAGTTGACCTTAAAAATGTGACAGCTAAGAAGCTCTTGGAGAGATGCCCAGAAAGGCACCAATTATTACAGGATTTAGCAATGCCATGTGAAAAGGAACTTTTCACTATTCTTTGAAAAATACGTCTCCAGTTTTGTAAACCACTATGCTAGAGTAACTGTGGGATTATTCTTTGACAGTATAATTACATTTTAATTGTATAACAATTATGCGTTCAGTAGTAACGAAGGGGGGATCCAGTAGCCAATCGGCTGCCACCGCTCTGAAATGTAGGCTCTGTGGTTCATATAGGAGAAGAGGTGGCCATCTGCAACTTCTAGCTGTGTTCCGGCTTTTACAAAGATGGCGAGGACTCTGTCCAAGACATTTGGGCACTCACATTGCCCAAAGAAACAGCCACTGTCTGTCAAAAACCCAGCTAGAGGCTGTTTTACAAAATGTTCTAAGACATATTTAGGAAAATATTCCCTGTTGTGCAATCAGCTCCCATGGGACAATGAAGTCTACAGAGAAAAAAGGGAGCATTTTGTAGGGGGCTGGGATGGGTGCGGGAGCCTCATCCAAGATTCTCCTTGGACAGTCCCATTTGGAACTGTTCTCCTTTCTTTCTGCTCTAAATGTGAAACAATTCAGGCTAGAAAGCACAACTAGCACTAATGAGCAGTGAAGTGGCCCTGAATCCCAAAAATCTGTGTATTATTTTCTCCCTATTTTTTTTTTTACTACCCATCCCCCACGTCCCTCACTTACAGATCTGCTGTCTGGGCTCGGAGGACAGGAAAACTACAGATCTCCTTCACTGTAAGCTATTTTCCCGAACCCCAGCTTTCTAAAACACTACACGTTTTGTCTCCATTATAATTTTTAACCCTTTAAGTGATGCACATTGTGTCTAAAAGGGTAGTTGTGACATTTGGACAAACGCAGCTACTTGGAAAACTGGAGTCCGTTTTAAAATGGATCTGAGCAGTACTATTACACATTAAATATTCACCGATCTGTACTCGTGAAGGGTAGAGAAGTCAGTCATCCCGGACTTGAAGGCACGACCAAGTAAGCTCCATCAGTTGCAGAGAATGCACAGTGTCTGCGCTCACAACCTTCTCTGTGTCTCTTTCTCTCACTCTCCCTCTCATTTCTGGATCATTTGAAAGTTGAAGACCTTATGTCCCCCTAAATATTTCAGATCACACCGGGTGATATATTTTAAAGATACTCATCAGGTGTTCTTCAATTTTCTCAGAGAATTAAATAGTCGTCATTTCTTTCTGGTTCCCACACTCCAAAACCCATATCTGCCTTTCAGGAAAGCGGCACCTTGAGAATCTTGGTAGCAAGCCCACCCAGAAGGGCCAGCTCCTTCCTTTCCCAGCATCCCTTGCATCCTCTCTTTCCCAGCATCCCTTGCAGTAGGGCATGGTCATGTGACCAGGCTCCACCAATCGGGCATGTATCTCATCCATGGACTTGGGAGTTGGTGACACAGGAAGCAGGGATGTGGACCCTTGTTGTGGCGATGGGCATCATCTGCGTCGAGGGCCCAGGTCGCCATGGCTGCCCCAGTGTGGGGTCCTTGTCAGCCCACGTGGTGTGCGGGCGGTGGCCGTGGTCCCGGAGCAGCCCGGCTTCCCTGCAGCCTGTTTTAAGCCCAGTCCTGGGGGCTGCCCCTTTCCCCGTCCCTGAACCCTTCTTCCCCGCAGCCAGCCAGAGCTCCCCCAGTTGCCCCGGCCCTGCGCCTGCAGAGGATTTTTCACGCTCACCATGCTCGGAGCAACACGGGGTCACATATGCCCCTGATGCTGGCCTTGGTGTCCGTGTCTCCGGAAGGGCGCCGGTGGGGACGGTCCTACCAGGACAGACGTGGAAAGAAGAGATGACACCATGGCTCGTGCGCAGCGAGGCTCAGTGGCCGAGGCTCCTGTTCTTAGGGTGTCCCTACCGTGTACTATACCCAGTAGCCTCTCAACCACCTAACGTTGTTTGGAGAGAAACAGTATTTTATCCTGTAACACGACTGCATTTTACAAAGTTAGTTTTCAAGATTTTGCAATCTTCGTGGACCCCCCAAGTCTGCTCATGTTCTCCCCGTGTCTGTGGGACCCTGTGAAGAGCGCCTTCTGCAAAGAGTTAACCAGATCTGTGTAGGCTAACTACAACCAGACATATCTTAAATCGTCCCTCCATCTGTCCTGCCCCAGGGAGGGAAACAGCATTTTTTTTTATTTATTTTATTTTATTTTATTTTATTTATTTATTGCATGGCTGTTAAATGTGCCCATCATGAGAATGAAGCTCTGAGAGGTTATGTGACTTGTAGGTTTTAAGTAGCAGAACCAGAGTTGATCATGGATCTTGGGCCTCCCTGGTTTGGAACTTGGTGCCATTTAGCAAACGATTCAGACATTTTCAGACATTGTGTGTAGGAGTTGTGGGGGGTGGGGATGTGGATTCAGGGGGAGGGTGCTTCCTCATGCACAGAGAATGGGATCATAAACTGGTGCATTTTTTATGAAAAGTGATTAGGTAATATGCTATGAGAGCCTTGAGAATATTCCCAATCCGCTTCCAGGAATCTGTCAAGGGGACTCAGTCAGAGATACAATGAAAGCTTCAAACTCAAGGTTGTTTATTTCAGCTTTATCTATAAAAGCAGAAATTGGAAACATAAATAAGTCAAAGGGTGGGAATGATTGAGAAATGATAATTCATCCCTTTATGCAGTCATCAAAATCTGTTTTCAATGGCACATGAAATTGCTCATGAGGTGATGTTAAATGGAAAAAAGAGACATAAAACTATATTCAGCATATCATTTATGTATATTTATATTTTATATATTTAATACATATTTATAATTATATACCTATATGTCACTAAAACAAAAATGTTAAGATGATTCTATCTGGCTAGAAGGATCATTGGTGGTTTATAGTATTTTCCAGAATCTCTACAATGAGATTTTGTAAGAGAATCTACAAAATTCTGTAGGGTTCGTTTTATTTTATGCATTTATTTTTACTTATTCTCCCCAGCTTTACTGAGATATATTTGACATATAACATTATATAAGCATCAAGTGTATAATGTGATCTGATACACATACACATATTTAAAAATGATTACCACATAAGTTTAGTTAACACATACATCACCTCATATAACTTTTTTTTGTGTTTTTTTGGTCGTGAGAACATTTAAGAACTACTCTCGTGGCAAATTTCAAGTACATATCCAGTATTGTTCCCTGCAATCAGCATGCTGCACATTTGATCCCAGAACTTATTCACCTTCTAACTGGAAGTTTATACCCTTTGACCAGCATCTTCTAATCCCCACCCCATCCCCGGCCCTGGCAATCTGCATTCTGCTCTGTTCTAGTGCTCATTTGTGTATTAAAATAAAAATGTGTATACCCATGAATCTAGATCCCCATATTAAAAAGAAAATGTTCTAATAAGATTAGATTAAAAGCAAAACAAACAAACAAAAAAACCTGACAGACCCACAAGAAAATGACCAGAGGTGCTGGGAAAGAGACAGCAGGAAAGCAAAGAGAAGGCAGACATCTAATATTGACATAAGACAAAGTGGAGACTTATTAAGAAAGTGCATTCTGAAAAACCTTGTCATTTTTTAAAAAGATTTTATTTATTTTAGAGAAGGAGCTCATGGGGCACCTGGGTGGCTCAGTCAGTTAAGCGGGTGCCTTCAGCTCTCAGGTCATGATCCCAGGGTCCTGGGATCGAGCCCCGCATCGGGCTCCCTGCTCAGCGAGGAGCCTGCTTCTCCCTCTCCCTCTGCCTGCCACTCCCCCTGCTTGTACTCTCTCTCTCTGTCAAATAAATAAATAAATAAATAAATAAATAAAACCTTTAAAAAATATAAATAAATTAAAATAAATTTAAAAAGAGAGGGAGCTCATGCGTGGCGTGGCGGGGGAGAGGATGCACAGAGGGAGGGGGGAGGGGGAGAGAGAATCTCAAGCAGACTCCCCACTGAGCACAGAGCCCGATGCAGGGCTCGATCTCATGACCCTGAGATCATGACCTGAGCCAAAATCAAGAGTTGGATACTTAACCGACTGAGCCACTTAGGCGCCCCCAAAAACCTTACCAGTTTTAATGAATGAATTATAGGATGTCTTCAGACTTCTGCACTGACTTGCCGTCAGCCAGAGAAGCCTGGGGCACCAGTCTCTTTCTGAGCTATTTTCTTTGTACCTAATGGCGGAAACACCAACAGCAACTTCAGGGAGTAGCTGTGGATTGGGATGAGCTGTGTGTGAAAACACTCATGCAATAATGTGCCTAAGTAGTTGCTCAATAAATTTCCTTTTCATTTCATGTTGCTGAACAGCATGGCAACAAAATAAGCAAAGGAAAATTTATTAGACATTCAAGGGAAGTAGATAGAAATGTAACTATCAGATGAGATTGTAACTCACTGTTGTCCAAACTCTGACAATAGCAACCACCTCAAATTGTTGTCTGGGGGATCAAGAGAGATACTGAAGGGTTCTGTAAACCGTAACACAGTGTATGCAAAATAATATTTATGGGAAGTGATTACATTTTTTCCAAGGTCATAAAGAAATTCTCAATAAATTTTAAAGAAATCCTTGCAATCCATGTTTATGACCCCAATATAATATCTAGTATTAGCCATTTATATTTAAACCAGAGAAACTCCATCCCCACCAACATTTTTAAGTGCTCTCCTGAATAATACTTACATATAATAAATGAAATAAAGAATGTAATAGTAACTGATTTGGAAAATAAAACACTATATATTGAAATCAAATTATAAATTATAATAATAAATCAAACCATGCCTTAAAAGAGATAATGTAATATTAGATTTTGAATGCAGGATTAGTTCATGACCTCTGATGTAATTTGAAAAAAAATCACAAAACAGACATTGGAAAGGTTTGGTGATAGGGGCGCCTGGGTGGTTTGACTTAGTTGGTTGAGCAGCTGACTCTTGGTCTCGGCTCAGGTCACGATCTCAGGGTCCTGAGATCCAGCCCCACCTCAGGCTCGGCACTCAGCTGGGAGCCCACTTGGGATTCTCTCTCTCCCTCTGCCCTTCCCCCAAATCACACACGTGCTCTCCCTCTCTCTAAAACAAAAAATAAGTAAATCTTAAAAAAAGATTTGGTAATAAAAAAGTTTAAATCATATAAATGAGGGCCCGCTGAGATACTATATCCAGACTCCATAAAGAGCTCATGGAAATGGAATAAAAAAAAAATTAAAGGTCCAGCGGGTAAGTAGACAAAGGATTTTAACCCACAGTGCATCCTTCATTATGAACTTGTGTATAATAGATGGAAAGATAACCAAGAACACATAATTAAATACCAATCTAGTTTTCCTATATGCTGGACATGTTTCTGAGCAGTGACCTATTAACTCATTTCACATGCCACCACTCTGTACGGTAGATAGTGTTGTTCTCATTTTACGGATGGAGAAAGGAATCCCAGGGAAGTGGAACGGCTCACCCACAGGCCCCCCACCAGGATGTGGCAAAGCCAAGTTTCGAGCCTAGGGTGTATTCTCTCTTGGTCACTACCTCACCAAGGTCGAGGGAACAGAAGGTGTGTGAGGGAAGCTGTGGACGCAGCACGATTTATCATGGTGAGCACCCAGCAATGTGGCAATGCAAACTAACTTATACCCACCGAAGAACTGACATTGTCATTAAATTTGTAATTAAACCAACTCTGAGCTACTTGAAAGATAGGGTAAGTGAAAAGAACATCAATTGCAGGCACACGAATGTTTGCAGTGATGGAAAACACATGTGCACGTAGACTAGCACGGGAAGGGGACCCGGAAGGCGAGAACAGCGGGCATGGCTGTAAATTGTCACACAGTGTCAGGTGATGGCATTAGTCTTACCCCAGATGCAGCACCCTGGCTCCTGGTGGGGTTAACTGGGGCCATAGCAGGCCCCTGCCCTTCCGCTCCTGGAGGGTCCCCATGCCTCATCCTTCAGTCTCTTCACCTCCTTTGGGGGGACTGCCCTGGCGTCCCACCCCACCTGGCTCCAGGAGTCCTGGGTGGCCACTGCAGCCTGCTTCTCCCCACTTGGCGAGGCCGCCTCCTGTCCCTGCCTACAGCCCCCGGACCCTAGCGGGTACGGCCAGGTAGCCCCCCTCCCACCACCGAGCCTGGCCTGGGGTATATGTTGAAGAATTCAGACATCAGTACTACAGAGGAAGTTCTAATGGCTTCATCACATTGATCAGAAAATGCAAACTTTCCCTCTGAGGACACTGTAAATTTTGACCCAGAATTTCCTATTGTAAGTTAGGCATTCCGGAACACCGTACATGGGAGGAGCACGAGGTAATCTTTCAAACTGAAAAGGGAATGTGGGACGATAACTGCAATTCAGCTGAGATGTCAGATAATTAATTTTTCATTCTCATTCCAAGAGTTCCACTGTAATAACAATTCTTTTAAAACTTGCACATTTTTCTAGATAGTAAATTTTACTGTAAAAAGACTTTGATGAGAATTTGCATGACCCTTACCATGGGCCTTCATTTGTTCCATTTACCTATGCAGGGCAGAGCTGCTGCGGTGGTGTTTTTGCCCATAGTTGTCCAACTAACAAAAGTCCGAAGAGCCGAGATGCCCTTCAACAGATGAATGGATAAAGAAGATGTAGTCCATATATACAATGGAATATTACTCAGCCATCAGAAAGGATGAATACCCAACTTTTACATCAACATGGATGGGACTGGAGGAGATTATGCTAAGTGAAATAAGTCAAGCAGAGAAAGTCAATTATCATATGGTTTCACTTATTTGTGGAACATAAGGAATTGCATGGAGGACATTAGAAGGAAGGGAAAAATGAAGGGGGAGAAATAGGAGGAGGAGACAAACCATGAGAGACTATGGACTCCGAGAAACAAACTGAGGGTTCGAGAGGGGAGGGGGGTGGGGGGATGGGTTAGCCCGGTGATGGGTATTAAGGAGGGCACGTACTGCACGGAGCACTGGATGTTATATGAAAACAATGAATCGTGGATCATTACATCAAAAATTCATGATGTATTGTATGGTGACCAACATAACATAATAAAATTAAATTAAATTTAAAAAAATTAAAATATGGGTATTAGGGACAGCTAGAAAAAGAAAAAAAAGTCCACATCTTGAGGATGCACCGAACAAACACCCGGGAAAAGCATTTAAAAGTGCATTAAGTGCAATACCGAGATTGCTCCCGCTTTTCGGCCGTAGTAACGAAATCAGCGGTGGCTCACATTTGCACGGCACGGTGTCATTTTCAAAGCTCTGAAGGTATCAGCTCGCTTTCTTTTCCCGCCCTGCAAAGTTTCTGGGGGCTGCGTGGGCTTTATTTGATGGGCCCTAATGAAGCTGAGAGGTTGAGAGGTGCATGCACTAACAGCACGGAGCCTTCCCCTGGTCCCGCTCTCAGCTCACCAGCGACCTCTCTCCTCTCATCTCCAGATCGCACCTTCAGAGGGGCAGGTGCCTTGGGATGCTAATTGTATACACATTAGGAAATGAAGGAGAGGGAATTTAAATACTACTACGATTGCACGGCCAGTGAATGAAAAAACCAGGGCTTGAACCCAGCAGTTCTGCTTCTGAACCTACAACCAGCACACTTAGGTCCTATGGCAGCAATTCTCAAAGTGCAGTCCCCAGACCAGCAGCCACGGCAGCGTTTGGGAACCCATCAGAGATGAAGATTCTCGGTCCCACCTCTGGATTCTGCATTTGAGCCTCTGGGATGGAGGCCAGCGGTCTGTTTTTGCCAGCCCCGGGTGATTTCAATGCTCTTATCCTTCTGTGTGTATATACGTAGACACACGCACGTGCACGCGTATGAGCACGTACATACCCGTGGCCGTTAGCTGGTGGGATGAGGACACAAATCCAGGTGTTCCGACTCCTAATTCCATCCTCTACCAGCTATTCTCAATCCCTCCTGAACATTGAATCATGTGGAGAGTTTAAAAGCAACTCATTAACAACAAAAACAAGAAAACATGGAGAAACAAACAAACAACATTGCGTCGATCCCACCCCAGGACAATTAAGTCAGACTCGGGGGGTAGTGCCAGGCCCTGCCTTTGTTTAAAATTCCCCAGATGCG
This sequence comes from Halichoerus grypus, assembly GCF_964656455.1. NCBI lineage: Eukaryota > Metazoa > Chordata > Mammalia > Carnivora > Phocidae > Halichoerus > Halichoerus grypus. Next base: position 188,578,636 of record NC_135715.1, read on the forward strand.
AAACAGCTGTTTCCACGGACTATCTGATAATCTCTGGCAATCGGTTTATAATTCCAGAGCCAGGCCCTAAAAAGTAGACAGGAAGCTGTGTGTGCGTGGGCGGGGAGCATGTGTGGGGTCACCGTAGGGGTCAGTCTTCACTGTCCAGTGACCGCCTGGGCCACATCTTCGGGGAGACTCCATGTTCATACCCTAAGTGTTGGAGTCCTGAGATGAGCAGTAAGGGTTCATCTCTGGCTGGTCAGAGCCCCCAGAGTAAGATCTCCTGATCTCCTCCAGGGAGGTGTCAGGCGTCAAGTGGACAGTGAAATGAAATGAAAAATGAAATGAAAACCTCACCGTGGTGCCTCCTGGGGCGGTGGTGTAAGCAGGATTGCTCTCCTGCTCGCCCTGGTACAGCCACACCTGCTCTCCTCTCTTCTTTCACGCTACCTCTGTGGGCTTATATCTTTTATTAAAACTCTTTTTTTTATTGTTTCAGTAGTATTTCAGGAAGAAGGGTTACTTAGTGCATGTATTAAGCCTGGCACTTCTAACCAGAAACCTGTACAGAATTCCCTAATAGGGTCCTCCTTTATCCCAGATGTGTGTCCAGACACATTCCCTCTACTCCCTAAAAAAACAACTACCTCTCATCCTCATACACTTACTCGGTCCTCTCCTCCCACAGGGCATTTGCCCATGCTCCTCCCACTGCCAGAAACACTCTTCCCTGCAGCGCCTGGGCCTGTGTTTGCAGCATGTTGTGGCGTGGTTAATGTCTGTCTTCCCAGCTCACTGTAAGTTCATGAGGCCCAAAACTTGTCCGATTGTGTGCATTGTTGCATCTACCTCTTGTACTCAATAAGTACTTTCTCAGTGAACAAACGAATGCATGGGCACATGGAGGCTTGAAGGCGTTCCAGTTTTGGCAACAACATGAGCCTGACATGAACTGGCTTCACAGATTGGTCAAGCTGGAACATCTCAAAACTCCTCCAGCAAGAGTGTTCGGAGCCACCCTGACCTACAGTCCAAAACCAAAGGCACTGCTAAGCCAGGCTTTTACTAAGAATAGCTCTAAGATCAGAAACACACAGGTAATTAACACCATCCCCTTACACACTAATACTCAGTTTCTAATGTTCAGAGTCCCATGCAAAGCAGAGACTTAGGTCACCTGCTTCCGGTCCTTTCTTGTACTTCTCACCAATAATCTTGGCTGCATAACATGTTAGGATCACAGTAAAAAGGAAACACAATCCATGGGGTGTGGGAGAGTTGGTATTTGTGGAAGCGTTAGGAGCATTCAGGAAAAGCCATAAGCAGATATCAAGGGTGGAAAAACACTGCCGCTTGCCGCGATGGGTCTTTGCGATGTGGTTGAACACTATCGCTGAGCTGGATTCTCAGCAGCCTGTCTAGGAAACGTGGATGGGATCGATGGTGATGGCCCGTCCCGTAATGCCGTTGTTCAGGCTTCCTCGAGCTGACATGATTAAGTGAGCACAACCCAGGATGAGACCTATTCTGCCAGCCTTCCTCCCGATGGCCGCCCCTGTCTAAGCCCCCACATGGGCTTTCAAATCAGACCTTGCCCTGAAAAAGGCTTCCTCTTATTCTACTTAGCAACTCAAAGCAGGCTGGACCAGAATCCAGAAACCTGACCTTTTATATACCAGCGCGAACACCAGTGCTATAGGAGGATGGGAAAAACCCATTTTCTTGATTCGTGTCTCTTTATACAATGATGAAGTGGGGCTAGAGGAGTTTTAATTTCTTCTACAGCCTGAGCCCCGAAGTCCAAGATCATGGTGTTGACAGTGCTGGTTCCTTCTGAGGCTGTGAGGGGGGATCTGGCCCAGGCCTCTCTCTGAGCCTCTCATGGCCCCAGGCATCCTTGGCCTTAGCTACATTCACGTCAGCTACCCTTTGTACGCATCTGTCTCTGGGTCCACATTTCCCCGTTTTATAGGGTTTAAGGACACCAGCCCCAGTAGCACCCACCCTAATGACTTCATCGTCAATTGATCATCTGCAAAGACCCTATTTCCAAGTAAGTTCACAGTCACAGGTGCTGGGGGTTGGGACTTCAACATCTATTTTGGGGACATGATTCAACCGATGACAAATCCTAACACAAATATTATTTTTCCGACATAAACCATACTTGGCTAGGGTTTTGGCTTTTTAAAACTAGGCTATTGTTTTGTTTTGTTTTTCCCAAAACATTGAATAGTTTTTATGAAGTTGGAGTGAAATTCACATAACATGAAATTAACCATTTAATGTGAATAGTTTGGTGACATTTTGTGCATTCACAATGTTGTGAAACCACCACCTCTGTCTAGTTCCAAAACATTTTCATTACCCCAAAAGGAAACTCTGTACCCATCAAACAATTTCTCCCCATTCCCTCTGGCGCCAGCCCCGGCAACCACCAATCTAGGCCTTTGCTCTTTGAGGATGTTTTTAAGTATACTGAGCTTACTCTGCCCCACACTGTACTCATCACCTGAGTGTACCAGAGAGAGTTCACAGCACTCTAGGAGATGAGTGATACTATTGAATTCATCAGTGTTCTCCAGATAAACAGAACCAACAGGATGTGTATATATGGGGAGAGAGAGAGTTTTATTTTAAAGAATCGGTTCACATGATTGTGGAGGCTTAGGAAGTCTCAAATCTGATGGGACAGTTCCAGCAGGCTAATTCAGGAAAGAGATGCAGCTCAAGTCCCAAGGCCATCTACTGGCAGAATCAGTTTCGGCTCTATGAAGGCCTTCAACTGATTGGATAAGGCCCACCTACATTATGGAAGGCAATCTGCTTTATTCAAAGCCCACCAACTTAAATGTGAAGCTCATCCAAAAAACACCCTCAGAAAAACATCCAGAATAATGTTTGACCAAATATCTGAGCACGATGGCCCAGCCAGGTTGACACATAAAATTAACCATCGTGACTATGAATCATCACTTCCTCTTTTTCTTAAGATTTTATTTATTTATTTATTTTAGAAAGAGAGGATGGGGGGAGGGGAGGAGGGGGAGGGAGACAGAGAGAGACTATCAAGCAGACTCCCTGCTGAGCACAGAGCCAAACGAGGGACTTGATCTCATGTCCCTGAGATCAAGACCTGAGCTGAAACCAAGAGTCAGACACTCAACTGACTGAGCCACCCAGGCGCCCTGAATCGTCACTTCTTTTTTAAAGCTGGAGGAGCCTTGGATTTCACCACGCCCAGTTTGTTATGGATGAACTCAAGGGCCCGGAAAATGAAATGATCTGTCCAGGCCGGCGGGTTCATAGAGGGCCCTGCTCCCATCCCCCCGCCTTGCTGGGGGGTCCCGGGCAACCCCAGAGCCCTCTGCACGCCCACTGGTGAGGAGCTGCAGCGAGGAGCTCATGCCAATGGAACGAACAGCAACTTTTCTTGGTGCCTGACGGCAGAAGTTCCAGAAGGATCTTTCCAGACGTGGGGCTAAGCATTTCACAGCACGGAGTGCTTTTCAAAGACACATTTCACAAAATGCCAGTCCTTGAGGAGATAACAGTGGGTTTTCAGAAAAAGAGGAAAACAGGATGGTTGAACATTGCTGCTCTCTTTGAAAAACCACAGAAACCATAGCAGGAACAAATGTGACAGAAGAAGGCTTCCCGCCAAACGTGGGCTCTGGGGGGTGGGGAGGGATGAGACTCCTCCTTTCATCGCAGAGACAGAGACGGACCCTCCGCCGGAAGTGAAGGATGCCTCTCGGGAGAACAGGCTGTTCCCACGGTCACAAAACACACTCATTTTCCAAGAGACAAATGGGGTGACCCGCCAGCCTTCAGTCTGTATAATAATGCAACTCAGTATTTATGAGACTTTGCAACAAAGGATAATTAAAGATGGGAACACAGCGAAATATAATGAGAACTGCACAGAGCTCTGACAACGGACACATGACAAGAAGTGGCCTTTAGGTACTAAAGACAAACAGAGAATTTGTTTCTTTTCATGACGCTTTAGATTTAAATTTAGTCTTATAGGAGATTTAACATATCTCGGAAGCCACAAATTTACTTCTAGCTCCTTATTGGGTTGGGTCGGGTATGTCACACCGAGATCTTAGCTGCTGTGAAGAGAGGAACCCCACATTATAGTCCTGGTGGCTGAGTAGCACCAGTTAGGGTGTTTGAGAAATGGTTTGTAAAGTAGGTTCAGATAAATGAGAAATAAACACAAAGATTCATTCCGGGAACCACATCTTTTAGAAGAAGCACCGTGACAAAGGAAGGCTGAGGGGACAGTTTGCATGGGCACTCCTAGTCATTTCCCTCTTTGATTTTTTTTCTCTGCTCATCAGTGGTAAGTAGAATTGCTAAAATGCCCTGGGAGATAAAGATAATGACACAGCTTTTTAAAAAAACGACCATAGTTAAGAGAATTTCAAGAGCATTTTATCCAGATCAGACCATAAACTCAGCGCTCTTCTGAGCACAGGCTGAATGTTGGAACCTTGGAAATGATGAAATAAAAACACTTTAGACTGGTTCACCAAATTGCATGTCTAAGTCTCTGTTGAAGGAAGAATGCTGCCAAACTCATCCATTCAACATAGCTGTGGATTTAGCTTCAGACAGTAACGTAGAAAGATAATAGATTAAAGAAGAAAAAGCATGTGATTGTCTTAACCGATAGAGGAAAAGTATTTTGTAATACTCAATGGCTATTAATGGAAAAGAAAAGTTCTTAGCAAACTGGGAGAAAAGGTGAACTTCCATAATGTGATAAAATTTTATACCAATCACTTGCAGCCAGTCCTCTACTCCTGATGGAGAAATCTTAGACACATTCCTTTTAAGATTAGTTATAAGACAAGAATGCCCATTGTTGCTGGGGCTGTTGAAGATACTGTCAGAGGTCCTGGCCAATGGTAAAAGGAAAGAAAATGAATAAAGGATATAAGGATTAAAGAGGAAGAAATAAAAGTGTCATCATTTACAGACTGAACATTTGTTTACCTGGAAAAGCTCCACAAAGTATTGAAGCTAAAAACAATTATTCATCAAGTTTTGGGTCACAAGATCCACCCTCAATATCATTGTTTTGCATCAGCAATAACAATAAAAAGTATCATAAAAGTAATAACCCATCCACAAGAACAGCACCTTCTTAAGTATTTAGAAATTCAGAAATTAGCTTAATTTAGCAATGAGCTTAACCAGTAACATTCAAAGTTTCTGTCGTGAAGCTTCTGAATCATGATGAATGTCCGAGATGACTGAGTAAATGGAAATGCTGCATACTTTGGGGAGAGATGATTGAGTATTATGAAGATGGCAATGATCACCCAGCTAGTACATAAATTCAATACAACCCCAATCAAAACTTCAGTCCATTTTATTTAGAAACTCAGAAACTTACTAAAAATTATGTGAAGAAATAAAAGTCCACCAAAATGTAAGTCAACCTTACAAAAAAAGAAACAGAATTTCCCTTACCAGATATTGAGACATATTTCAAGGTCATAGGAAAGCAGCATTGGCCCTAGAAGAGTCAAACAGAGAAGTGAGGTAGAGAGAGCTCAGGAAACAGCACGTTGTGGGAATATATGGCGCATTAACGCACATGTCCAAGAAGAACGGGCAAATCAGTGAGCAGACATCTTGGGACAACTGGCTCACTCTATGAAGAAAAATCAGATTGGATGCCTACACCAAACCACATCTGAAAGTGGACTCTACTTAGGTTAAAAACCAATTGCGGTAGGTAAAATTATAAAGTAACTAGAAGAAAATATTGTAGGACATTTTGGGGACTTGGGTTAGGAAAGTATTAGTGAAAAAAAAAAAAGAACTCCAAGGGCAAAGTTACATGGCAAAATTAATAAATTTGTGCACACTAAAATTAAGGATTTCTACTCAAGGAAGGATACATTGGACAATGTTATTAGACAGATCACACAATTACAATGTCTAAGACTGACAAGGGATGGACATGTAGAACATACGAGGAATTCTTCCAAGTCTACCCAGAAAATGTGGCAAAAAACAACAGAATGGCAAAAGGATGTGAACAAGCAAATTAGGAGAACATTCAAAAGTTAACAAGCATATATGATGATTGCTCACATTCATTAGTTTGAATCAGAAAAATGCAAATTAGGGGCGCCTGGGTGGCTAAGTTGGTTAAGCATCTGCCTTCAGCTCAGGTCATGATCCCACGGTCCTGGGATTGAGCCCCATGTCAAGATCCCTGCTCAGTGGGGAGCCCACTTCTCCCTCTCCTTCTGCTTGCCGCTCCCCCTGCTTGTGCTCGCTCTCTCTCTCTCTCAAATAAATAAATAAAATCTTTTAAAAATGCAAATTAAAACGACAAGAAATTACCACTGTAGATGAGCACAAACAAAAAGCTACAAATATGGAGTCAGAGGATTCCCTTAAACACTGCTTCAGGGAAGGTGGACCAGCCATTCCAAATGATGGGACATTACGCAGCCCAGTTAGACAACAGCAGAAATCCTGAGGCAGAAATCCTGTGCCCAGGTACATTATCCCAAAGAAATCCATCCTCAGGTGCATGAGGAAGCATGCATGGAGATGTTCATCATGGCGTTATTTATGGGGGTAGTGAGTTGGAGGCATTCAAGTGCCCGTTGTCAGCTGAGAATAGGAAAAACATGGTGTATGTGTTCTCCAGCATATTATGCATCAGGGAGAAGAATATTTACTATTAAGGGTGCATCTTAGAAACAGTGAAAAATAAGAAACACAATGACATGTCTATGAACTTCATATCATATTTACTATAGCACCTATGATATTTTAAATATATCAAAACTTAATATGTATTAAGGTTACAAACATTACATATCAATTACATGTGTAAATAGATTAAAATATACTCGCAGAGTTCATCTTCTGTCATATTCCGATGAGATGGTCTTAGGCCAAGCATCCCACTTAGTAAGACTAAAAAATGTTGGACAAAATATAGGAAATATTTGTGTGAAGAAAGATCCAGAAGAAGAATGAAATCAGAAGAGGTGACCCCCGCATCCGGGGCGCATTTGCTCTTTTCCAAAAGGACAGACCGAGGGACTTCCTCTTCAATACGAGCTTTTCACAGGCTCTCCTGCCTTTCTCTGGAGGATAAAATTGGTGTTCTGGACCCAACAGCAGGGAGGGTCTTAGAAACACACCAAGCTTTCAATGGGACCCTGAAGACTGCACCCCAGGAGGAAAGTGAACAGGAAATGGACCAGCCCACACCAAGACGGATAGCCAGCAATGAATCATCCTCCACTGCCACCAGGGGAGGTGACATGCAGCTACTTCCAGAAGCCACAAACAAACAACCCAAAACACCTCTCTGTTAGGAGAGTAAACTCTTCACCTCATTAACAGCGTAAGGACACCATTTATCTCTCCCTTAGAGTACAGCTGCCTACCGTCTTTTCTCTCAGATCTTACTCATCTGAAAATATCTTTATCTTTGCTTTGAAGGGGTATTTATCATATTTGAAGAGACTACATTTACGCAGGACCTTTATACTGTGTCCTTTGTGTTTCTTAGAACTTTTTTTCATGTTTTTGATCATTTATTGTCTGTGTGCTAATTCCCTCCTCGCAGTATCTAATCTGCCCTTAAGCAATGTGCTTAGAATTCCAGGTTGCTAGTTATCCTATCTCAGTACTTTCAAGCTTATCCATTGCCTCCTGGATTTTATCATTTCTGTTGAGAAATTAACAGTCTTATTTTCACTTTGTGCCAATTTATTTTAGAATTTTGAAAGAAACTGAAATTTCCAGAGAGAAAGGAGCTACCCAAATCAACAGAAGATACAGAAAATATAAATAGTTCTCTGTTCCAACCAGAGAGAAAACTTATTCTCAGACAGTGTCACCAGTGAATTCTCCCAAACATTTAAGGAAGAAATAATACTGCCGTTTTACAGAATCTTCTAGAAAATAAGAAAACTCATTTATGGGTCCAGCCTACCCTTGATATCAAAGCCTGACAAGGACATGATAAAGAATGAATGTTACAGGTCCGTCCCACTCAAGCGCACAGATAGAAAAACACTTCAGAAATGTTTTCTTTTCATATCAGATCTAGCGGTTTTCAAAAGAATAATATGTCATAACCAAGTTAAGTTTATTCCAGGAGTGCATTTTAAAATACATCACTGCATTTTACTGCATCAACAGAATAAAGGAGCATCATCAGATGATCATCTCGAAAGAGGCAGCAGAAGCGTTTGACAAAATTCAACACTCCTCATGTTAAAGGTCGGCCTCAACCTGACAATGAAGGGAACCTTCTCAATTTGATAAAGATGACCCACAAAAGAAGAAAAGAAAAGAAAAGACCTTTCTCAGCCTCATGGTTAAATGTAAATTGTTAAAAGCTTCTCCTTTGGACGAGGAACAAGACAAGGATGTCAGCTAGCATCTCTTCTTTTTTTTTTTTTTCTCTTTATTTATTTGAGAGAGAAAGAGAGAAAGGGGGAGGGATGGAGGGAAAGGGAGAGAGAATCTCAAGCAGATTCCCTGCTGAGTGCGGAGCCCGACATGGGGCACAATCCCATGACCCCGAGATCATGACCTGAGCCAAAACCAAGAGTCAGATGCTTAACTGACTGAGCCACCTGGGCGCCCCACTAGCATCTCTTCTGCTGACATCATGCTGGAGGTCCCAACCAGGGCAGTTACTTAGGGGAACAAAAAGACATAAGGATTGGAAAGGAAGATAAAACTTTCATTGCTTGCTGACAACATGTTATTTAGAAAAGCTAGGTTAAATGTCACAGTTCATGAGCAAATATATCAGAGTCACTGAGAAAAGGTCAATCTTTATCAACCAGTTTTATTTCTTCATATCAACAATTAGAAAATTAAATCTAAAAAACATTTTTAGTAACATCAAAAATTATCGAATACCTGGGAATGGATCTCATCAAAGATGTGTAAGGCCTTTATAAAGCAAGCTATTAATATTCATGAGAAAAATGTAATAAAACCTGAATAAATGGAGAGATATACCATGTTCATTTTTTAAAAGGCTCAATGTTATAATGATGTTGGTTTGCTTCAAACTGATCTCTAGATTCAATGCCAACCCACATACAGGTCTAATAGGACATGTGTTTGTGTGCACGTGTGTGTAAATTGGCAAATGTATTCTTTTTTTTTTTAAAGGTTTTTTTTTTATTTATTTGACAGAGAGAAAGACAGCGAGAGAGGGAACACAAGCGGGGTGGGCGGGGGGTGGGAGAGGGAGAAGCAGGCTTCCCGCAGAGCTGGGAGCCCGACGCGGGGCTCAATCCCGGGACCCTGGGATCATGACCTGAGCCGAAGGCAGACGCTTAACGACTGAGCCACCCAGGCGCCCCTTGGCAAATGTATTCTTAAGTATATATGTAAATATGAAGCCCCAGGAATAGACAAGATAATCTTGAGGATTAAGGACGAAGTTGGAAGATAAATACTACTAGCCAGTATGGGGTCAAAGATACATAGGAAAATGGAACCAAATAGAGAGTCCAAAAACAAACACACAAAAGGATACTTGATTTATGGCAAAGAGCACTACAGAGCAATAGGGAAATGGTGATCCTTCACGGAATGTGCTGGGTCAGTTAGTCGTTCAGAGGGAGCAGAGTGAATCTCATTCCTCCACCACAACTTCAGTCTCAAGGACTAAAGATGAGCAATAAAACTTCCAGAAGAAATAGCTTCATGATCTTGAGACTGCAAAGATGTATCAAACAGGAACCAAGAGGTATTAATCATAAAGGCAAAGGTTGATAAATTATACTGCATTTTAATTAGGAGCTTCTGTTCGACAAATGACATCGTTCTGAGGTTTAAAGAGCAAACCTCAGAGTGAAATAGAATATTTGTGAGACATATAACTGACAAAGGTCTTGTATCCAGAAAATAGAAAGTGTTCCTACAGATTAATAAGAAAAAGACAGACAAACCAAAAGAAAGATGGCAAGAATTTTAACAAGCCCTTAAGAAAAGAAATTCTCCAAATGACCAATAAACATAAATAAATATTCATTCTCATTAGTCATCAGGGAAATGTGATGAAGACCATAGTGAGCTATCACTAAACCCACCAGAACAGGGAAAATTAAAAAGATTGACAAAGCTGGTGACAGCAGGATGTGAAATAATAGGAACTCTGACATATTGCTAGAAAGAAATAGAAATTCTGCAACTGCTTTGGAAATCTCTTTGGCTGTTTCTAGCAATACTAAACATATCTAGCACTTCCACCCCTAGATTTATAACCAGCAAAATGCATATATATGTGCACAGACAGACATATTCAAGAATCTCCATAGCAGTGTTATTTGTAACTGTCACAAACTGGTAACAATCCAAATGTCCATTAAATATAGAATAGATAAATAAATTATAGTATAACAAGGCAATGAAATAGTGTGTGGTGATAAAATCAAAGTAACCTAGGTGCCTTGGGTTGAATGAGTCTCAGAAACATATCATTGAGGGGCGCCTGGGTGGCTCAGCCGGTTAAGTGTCTGCCTTCGACTCAGGTCATGATGCAGGGTCCTGGGATTGAGCCCTGTGTCAGGCTCCCTACTCAGCGGGGAGTCTGTTTCTCGCTCTCCCTCTCCCCCACTCATGTTTGCTCTCTTTCTCTCTCAAATAAGTAAATAAAATTTTTTTTAAAAAGAAATATCGGTGACTAAAAGACACAGACACACAAGAATGCCTGTTTATGATTTCATTTATATGAAATGCAAAAATAGGCAAACTAATCTTATGGTTTTAGAAATCAGGATTGTAGTTACCTTTGTGAGCAATGAAGGGAATGGCACGTGAGGAGCTCTGCGGCCAAGAAATGTTCTTATTGACCTGGTGCTTATCACGTGTGTGTTTACTTCATAAACATTCATTGACATGAGCTCACTTATATGTGGAATCTGAATAGTCAAACTCACAGAGGCAGAGAGTAAGGTAGTGGTTTCCAGGAAGTAGAGGGTGGGAAATGGGGAGATGTTGGTCAAGGGGTACAAAGCCTCAGTTATGCAGGATGAATAAGTTCCGGAGATCTAAGGTGCAATGTGTTGACAAGTAACAATAATGTACTGTGTCCCTGAAATTTGCTAGGACAATATAGTTCTTAAGTGTTCTCACCACACACACACACACACACACACACAAAGGTAACTTATGTGAGGTGATAGATATGTTAATTGTTCTGGAATATTCTGGAAGGTGATCCCGGCCAACAAATATGGTGCACCCATATGGGCATGGCACCTGGTTGGGAAGTGGATGGGTGATGCTAGAAACAAAGCAGGGCTGCAACAGCATGGGAGAGGGGAACACACTGGTGTCAGGGTGCCAACCTCAAGGGGGGGCAGCCACCGGGGAGACAGGGGTCCTCTCTGGGCTCCAAACAGGTGTGTGGACAGGAACGCAAGCAGAAAGCCCACGAGAGGGGAAGGCAGGGACTGGCAGAAGAAGCAGGAGTTGCTGACATTCCTGGAACAGATTCTGAAAAGAAAGCAAAGCATATGTATTTCTCATGTTTAAAGTAAGTCTGCACATTTTACAAAAGTTTGACAATACAGAAAAATATAAATCAAAGAAAGAAACATCACCCAAGCCACCAGCTGACAGTGCTGGCAGGATGCCCTCTCCAGCCTTACGATCTGCACCATGGGCGCATGGGGGACACCGGAGGCTCTTCTATAACCCTGCTCTTGAACACTGAAAACAGCAACATCAGCATTTTTCTGAATGCTTGTCAGTCTAAGACCATCATAGGAGAAAAACCAAGATTTGCTTTGGAAGAAAGAGGCTGACGAATTGAACTAGACACTAATTCCAGAGATAACCTGCAAGCGTCTTGAGCTGAGGCAGGTGTGAATCTCAAAGGACAAACCCACCAGCAGCCACAGTGAAGGCCATTGGATGCTGCATGTACGCAAATGGGAAATTGCAAATCTATCCACCTAATCACTGGATCATGCTAAGGCCACATAAGACCTTTTAAAATCCTAAATTTTCCATTCACACATATTCAAATATCTCAGAACTCCTTGAGAAGACAAAGTCAATGAACATTTACTTAAAAAAATGAATTTTGAAGTTTGAGAATAAAAGCGGACGATCTTCTTGGGGTAAAGAAAGGAGAGTTTATAAGATAGAAATTCAAACTTAGAATCATAGTCTCAAAGAGCAGAGAATTCAGTGAAATATGTGTGAAAGAAAAGCGCTTTGAACATGTAAATTATATTTCAATATTGGTCTGCTAGTACCACTCACTTATTTACGTGTCAAAAGAGGTCTCCCAGGGAGGAGACTTTCAAGGGAGGTTTGATGTACTGCTGCGTCACACGGGGCAGAATCAGCGAAGGTGAAGTCTGTGATTTAATCACGCCAACAGCTTGGTGAGTAAACTCACTCTGCTGTGACACATGGAATTTACAACTGGAAGTTAATAAATGCAGTTCTCCGCACCAAGCATTGTAACAAACGCAGTGTCTGTGATATTCCTACCCCCGCTTGAGTTTACTAAGCAGCTCTCATTCGAGGATGAGCACTAATGTGAACCTCAGAATGCCACAGGAACGTTCCTTGCCCCTTTTATTAAGCAGACTCAGAAATTCATTTTTAAAGATAAAGAACAATTGCATATTTAGTTTACATTTTATGGTTTGTATTTACATCCTCTCGGCCCCCTTAATTTTCTAGACCAGGCAGTGTTGCAAACCGGAGACTTCACATTCTCGAAAGCGTTTTCGTAAACATATCGTAAGGAACTTGTCACTAAGCTCTATTGAGACTTGTGGCCGGCTCACACAACTTTTAGACAAGGCTCAATTATGGTACTTGGGGCTAACGCGAGTCTCATCCCCAGACACAAATCTGATGCTCACGTTCAAGGCCGTTGGAAGTGTTTGGGGCGGCAAACCCAGCATGCCTTTGAACCCACAACTTCACCTCTTAGTAACTTTGCTTACTCAACTTCTCTCTTTTCCAATTTTCTCACATTTTTGCTTTATCTGCTCCTCCCCTCTGTATCTAGTCCCCCCCATTGCATATGGCAGAACACGAAGGCAGTGGACTGGTTTACGTGGTGACTCTCTGTTCCCTGGAGGGGGTCCAGGCCGTTCTCAGTCTTCACAGCAGTTACCATCTATAAAGTCGCTGCGAACGCAGGATCGGTGAGGACCAGATCATTGCCCCTAGGGAAATACACGGTTAGGTTCCTGCCGGCCTCTGGTCACATTTTCCAACATTTTTGTCAACCGGTCAAGACATGACCTTGTTTTAGGTGCGTTTATGTTGAAAGACAACTTACTTAACACACCCGTGGGCTGATTAGCCGTGAACACGCAGCTCCGGAGCCGTCACTCCTGCCTGACACACACTGAGCTAAGGCTCCTGTTTGCTCCGAGAGGTACGTCACAGCCTCCTTGCACCGAGGAGCTCAGCACTGCGCATCGGGGCCACTTCCAATAGCAAAACCACCAACAAAAAGCACAAAACCGTGAAACACGTGGCCTTTCACGGACCGTGAAGAGGACACTTCTCTACAGTGTGAGCGAGGAAGCAGGAAGGCAGGGTGGCAGCCGGCGCCACCTTCTTACCTGCGAACAGATGGGCAGCGGAGTGACTCAGATTCCTCAAGGCTCTGCTCATGTCTGCACATGACCGCAAATGCACCAGGAGCACTGATTTGGGGGTTTCAAATAAATTTTTCCCAGGTAGGCAAATTTGCAAATCGTAATCTTCAAATAATAAGGATCGTCTGTGTTTTGTTTCTCTTCTTTGGTCTCAGTTTTCTTATTTGCAAAATATATCGTGGGAGGAGGGAGCAGGGGAGGTGTTGGCTGTTTTTCAAACTATGGGCCCCGGGGACCCTAAGGATCAGGGGCCGGGCCTCCAAGCTGGGGTGCGGGGAAGCTGGGGTGCCATCACTCTTCCCTTTCTTCCTGTGACAACTGCGCCGTTGGTCCCAGAGCTGCTTCTCCCTTATTCCACCACATGCTCCCACCAAACCGATTTGCTGCCCACACCACCAGCCCCGCTCGGGGCGTCTGACCAACTGGGGCGTATCGAGGCCCTGGCCTCCCTCTCCTGCCTCAGTAATCAGCCCAGGGTGGCAGAGTTCTCTAGTGCACAAGAGGGAGCCTGGGAAGGAGAGCCATTCTTGTTCCGTCTGGCGGTGCTACGGGCCACCTCCGGCCTGGGAATGATGCCATCACCAAGGGAAACGGAGCCAAGAGACGGGAGAGGGAGAAGGAGAGAGGAAACCAGCCCAGCCTGACAGTGGGGTTGAGCCTCTGAAGTCAGCTGACTTTCAGACTCCCCAGTAAATGCACTTAAAAGAATATGTTTCTTTACTTAAGTGAATTCAAGTTGGATTTCTGCCCCTTGAGAAAAAAACGAAGCGCCCTTATTTGCACATTGGCCCGGACGAGTTAGAACTCGCTGGCTTAGATGGTCTTTATGCTTCTCTCTCCGTCTAGTTTTCTCTTTTCCCTCCCCCTCCCCCCCCCGGGCCCCCTTGTCCCCTTTGCCCCCACAGCACGGGGCTGTGGAGTCCCAGTCATTATCTGACAGGTGCTTTCCAACCACATGTCACCTCTCTTTGTCTTATTTTGAAAAGCAGAATGATACATGGTTTCCTGACCGCTGTCCTTAAAAGCACACGCAACTGATTTCTCCTTATAAATGGTGATTGATTTTAAAGATGACTGTCCTTTCATTTTTTTTACAAGGCACGTGGCATACATCCAGCCAAGGGAGGGAAGCAGAAAAGAAACATCGGGCTTCTGGAGCGCGGTTTCGGGGCCTGTGCACGTCTGAAGGAACAGACGACCGTCCACCCTGGGTGCTTCTGACTCATGTTTCCTGCACCTTTCACTCCCGGCTCCGCTGCGGCGTCCTCCGGGCCTGTCGTTCTGATAACGGTGCCGCCCGATCTGGCGCGCAGCCTGGCAGTTCCTGCTCGTAATCACGCCCCCAGAGCTGTCATGAGGCTGGCGAGCCATCAGAGTGCAGAGCCAGCTCTCCCACGTGGCTCCACCATGTTGAACCCCGAAACTTTCCCTCATCCAACCAGCCAATCTGACATCATCGCCTTGACCTGGAGGATCTGCGCTTCTCGGAAGAGGCAAGCGATGGGTCTCGTGGGGACTTTTCCTTTTTTATTCTCCCACCCGCTTCTCACTAAAGTAGACCAGCCGCCCCCGCTTGCTGAGTTCCAGCCACCGTGTGGCATCTTCAGCACATTCATTCATTTAATTATCCTCAGACCCATAATGAGTGGGCACGTTTTTGTACTTTACGGATTAAGACACTGCGCCTCAAGAGAGGGAAAGTGACTTGCCCAGGATCGCCCAGCTCAGAGATGATGGAGCCGGGACTGGAACCCAGCCCTGCCCTCCAGGGGCCCCCGATGGAGAACAGGGAGAAGCAGCTGCCCCTCTGCAGTGAGGGAAGAATCCTTGTTTCCCCCCTAGCTCGGCGGCTTGGATCATTGTTCCAGAGAAGCCAAAACTGCATCTTCAAGTTCCCAAATAGGTCGGCTGTGTTCTTGTTTTGTGCAGCAGGTGGGAATTGGGGACTTTTTGGAAGTAGCCTAAGCAGAGACAAGATAAGGACGGGAACGTGAGGGATGGAGACAGGTTAGCAGGCAGAGTGTAGACCTGGGCTATCTACACCAGAGTGTAGACCACTGGCCGCCTGGGGCTGCTGAGCACGTGGTGTGCGGCGAGCCCAGGGTGGGCCGTGCCGTGTGTGTCATGAACATGGCAGGGTTTCCAACACAGGGTATGACAAAGAGAATGCCAAATGTCTCATCGACATTGACCATATGCCGAAATGACAATACGTGGGATACACTGGGTGAAATAAAATAGATTTTTTATTTAATTTAATTTTTTTTATTACGTTATGTTAGTCACCATACAATACATCATTGGTTTTTGATGTACTGATCCATGATTCGAAATAGAACAGATTTTAAGAGTAATTCCACCTGTTTCTTTTATAGTTTTCATGTGGCTACCAATGCATTTTTAACTACATACGAGGGCCCCATTTGAGGTCCACATTCCATCTCTACTGGACACACGGGACCAGACAGATAAACGCCCTGAAGCAAGTTAGCATAACTACCACCAGGACCTTCCAAGGCTCAGAAGGTCACACGCCATAGGAAGAGAAAATTACGGAAGGAGGAACCTTCAGGACAAAATAGATGCTTTTATGAAATCCTTAAATACCCAGACAGAGTGTTCAATGTATAATGTTCGTAAGGCAATGAGTAAGAGTCTGTAGCAACGATGAAATGCATGATTAACTTCGGAAGCTAATTAAAGCCGTGAAATAATAGGATCAATGGCGTGGCCCTGCAGCACGCATTGGCACCGTCCGATGGCCCCCGCAGGTGCAGCCCCCTCTCCACCCTGCACCGCGCTCCAGCAGGCAGGGCGGGCTAGGTCTCCACCGGCCGGTGGGCTTGGCCCACGGGTGCCAGTGGCAGGAATTTAAAGGGCGAGAGTGGAGAGAGGCCAGGGTGCCGGCGGTCTTGGCCACGCCTTGCTGGGCTATGGGTTGGCGTGGCTGAGGCTCGCTTGCCAGGACCACAGCTCCTGCCAGATGGTCACTCCGCAGCCACAGCCAGTCCTCGGGACCGATCCCTCCCCCAGGCCCAGGGAGCTCATACCTTGTCGCTTTCCCCGGAACACTGCCCACTCCTTGTAAACAAGCCTTCAGCGGGCTCTCTTTGCTGATCGCTTTTGAGTGTACCACCCAGTGCCTGCCCCCACCGTGCCACCACCACCCCAGTGGACGTGGAGGACAGAATGAATGAATGACAAACCACCTGGGGGTGAACCCAACCGTGCCCCAAACAGCTGGGAGAGAAACCAGGCGAAGGCAACCCAAGACGCCAACACGCATGGACTTCAGGGCACTGGAGAGACCCCTGTGCAGAGTCCAGGAGGGGACGGGGCACAGATGGGCATGAGAGGGGAGAGGGGACGAGAGCAAGTTTGCAGTCCAGCAGTCTGGGGCCACCTGGGTGACCACCCAGCCTCATCTTCCTCATTTGTAAGGTGAGCAGTGTCCACCTGACACGTGGCTGAGAAGCTCAGTCAAATGCAGGCCTGGCCGGGGGAAGAGAGACTGCCAATAGCCAGTTCGGGGCTGGTTGGCAGGTAAGAGAGCCCCCGGGGAACATCGGTGCTCACACCAAACTTGAGTCAGAAACAACAGCTGGGACCTGCCCCCTCGTCCTCAGCGACCTCCCTGCCTCTGGCCCCTCCATGCTGGAGCAGGGCGAGCTGTTGGGGACCCTCCGCAGCCCTCCTCAACCGGGGGCCTCAGGGAAAGGATGAGCAAGAGCATAAATCATGCACCTGAGCAAGGGGAGGCTGCAGCTGCTGGGACAGCTATCCCCTCCACTGGCCGGAGAGCTTCGAGCTAATCCGCTCTCACGGCAGCTTCCCGAGGACTAGGAGTCTCCACAAGCCAGCGCAGCGTCCTTCCTGCCTCCGTGTGATCCGCCTGACCAGCCTCTGCCCTGTGCCAAATGGGGAGCCCATGGTGGCACCACCAGGATTTGGGTTGAGAGCATCAAAGACTTAGCCCTCCAGTCCCTATTTGCTGCCGTGGCTGGGTTAACAGGGGCCTTGACCTGCTGACTCACCATCACCCTGTCTCCTCGTGAGCTCCAGCCCCTCCTAGTCTTCCCCAACTGGCCTCCTACTTTTCACAGAGTACTGTACCTCCGACTCCACACAGACCCACCTCCAGCTCCACTCTGTCTGCTTCCTCCCTCCCTCCTCCCTCCCTCTCTCCTTCCCTCCCTCTTTCCTGCCTTCCCTCCTTCCCTCCCTCCTTCCTTCCTTCCCTCTTTCCCTCCCTCTTTCCTTCCCCCTTCCCCCCCTCTCTTTCTTGCAACACTGCACAAAATCCATCCTTCACCGGAGGAAATTTCCCACAACCAGGTCCTATTGTGTTATTGGGGTGACCTTCTTCTTCCCTGTCCCTCTTCTTTCCTGTGTTCTGGGGCCACTCCTCCTGCCTGTGAACCCCAGTTTCCCAAAATGCAGATTATTTACACCCTTCTTTGTCCTAACCTCTCACACTGAGACTAAGCAAAGGGACCCTCACCTTCTGTGGCTATTTTGGTTGTTTGCCTAAACAAAGAACAATTTTCTCCAAAGAGGAATTCCGCATTCTCGCTGGGTCATAGCAATGTCCTTCTACAAACAGATTTCGCAATTATCAGTGTCCCTACTATCCCTTGTCACGCGGTCTCCTTGGCTGTCCTGCTTTTTGCTAAAGCCCCAGCACAAGCCACAATGACTCACACAGTAGACGATCTATTTATATTTGTTAAATGAGTAAATGGATGCTTTAAGATGAATCAGTGTAACCTGCCAGAATTATTAGAAAAGAAATCCCAAGCCCATGCCTATGGGATGACAGAAGATCAGCCACATCCTCCCCTGGGTGAGGAAGCGCGGATCTGGCAGTTTGGGCAGCTGAATCCCACTGGCATCAATCAGTGTCATCTGCTCTCATTTCTTATGAGACTCATGGGCTCTAAACAGCCTCACTTAATCTCATTTTAAATCAGTGTGCAGTCTTATTAAAAACAGAGACCTAACATTTATAAAATGCATAATTCTTCTCTATTCTGGTCTTGGTGTAATGCCTCAAAACAGAATCCAGTCTCCAATGCTGACATTCCCATCTGCAAAGCCCCACCCTCATTCCCCCGCCACGAGCAGGTTCAACCCTCTTTAATGGTGGCGAGGACGGAGAGAGCTGTTTCTCAGAGAGTTGTTTCTCACAACTCCATGCTCTCCAGGGCTCGGGGTCCCTCCACGCAGCAAAGCCAAGCAGGAAGGTGTATTCATGCTGGTTCCATCCCACTGGCAGATAATCAGCGGCAGGAAGGCACGCTGGCTGAAGCTCTCTGTCTCTTCCCAACCAGCCCCCTGCTCTTGCCCGAACTACAGACTGTCCTCACAGCACCTTCTCCCATCTCCACCCCTGACTCTCACTTCCTCTCACCACCAAAACCACAGAGTCACTTCCCCTTCAGGACAAAGACACATGTTTGCTAACCAAGGTAGATTTGTCTTATTCCATGGAATCAGTATATTTTATTCCGACCAACAGAACTTAATATTAAAAATATTCCCAACTTGGAATGAACACATTCCAAATCTCAGAACCTTAAGATAACATAACTTGTTTTACAGAGCACGTTTCTCTCCTAGTTAGTGTTACCATGTAATAAGAGGCTGTAGTTGAAGCTAGGAGTGGGATGGGGTGGGGGGACATTTTGACATGCCCAGCCTCCCTCCAGCCCTGGGACAGCTCCTGATCTCTGCAGATCCATGTGCTTCATGGAGCACTAACTGGATGCCATTTGCCAAGGTTTTTTTTAAGTTTATTTATTTATAATCTCTACACCCAAAGTGGGGCTCAAACTCACAACCCCAAGATCAAGAGTTACAGCCATTTGCCAGTCATTCTCAGTAAACAGGAATAGAACACTGAACAATACCTGTTGATAACATTTTTTACAGCAGATATTGTATGAGCGTGCTCGAGCTTCAACAACAGACATTTACTTCCTCACGGTTCTGGAGGCTAAAGTCCAAGATCAAGGTCCCGGCAGGGTTGCTCTTTCCTGAAGCCTCTCTCCTTGGCGTGCAGATGGGCACCTTCTTGCCATGTCCCCACATGGTCTTTCCTCTATTCCTCTGCATCCCGACATCTCTGTGTGTCCAAATGTCTTCTTCTATAAGGACACTAGTCAGATTGGACTAGGACCCACTCTAATGGCCTCATTGTAACTTAATTAGCCCCTGAAAGATCCCATCTCCAAATACCGTCACACTGTGAGATACTGAGGGTTAGGTCATCAACATACGAATTTTGAGAGGACACAATTCAGCCCGTAACAGATATGATATCCTCTACCATGGTTTCAAATGCTGCTTTGCCACTTTCAAATTGGATACCCTTGGGCAAATTTCTTAACCCCCCTGAACCTCAAATACCACATCTTCCAAATGTAGGTGATGATCGCCATCCATCAAGACGTAGGTAAGGATTCAATGAGATGATGTGGGTGAAGTGTTAAGTACAGTGAGCATCACATAGTGGGTGCTCATGTAATGGAAGTCTCCTTCCCTTTGATCTTTTCCTCCCCATCTCTGTATCTGCAGCTGGGAGCCCTGCCTGAAATTTCACAAAGAGGGGTGAGTGTTCATTGTAATGGTGACAACAGTTGACATGGCACACGCTTCTCCCGATCTCTTGATCACCAACCATAGTAGGACCCCATCAGCTTCACTGAGCTTCTGATCCAGGACCGTGGAGGTTCAGAGGGAAGTTGGTAGCCTTTATTATGGTAAGAAACCTGTGTTTACACTCTGGGTCTGAAGAGAAAATACAAGCATTATTTTAATGTCTTGTTATAAAATGCTTGATGTTGACACATCTTGTCTACTCAGAAGTCCCTGAAGCGTTACAGATGTACCTTCCAGTTGATTTTTGCTTTTCTACTTCCAGCTACTATTTTTAAGGAGATTTTTCTATGTTTTCAGTTTTCTTCTTCTCTTGGCTAAATATATTTCCATAATTAACATATTTTCACTTAGCAGATTTATATTTATCATTATTACTTATGCCCATCTCCTCTTCTGCTTTTATAAACTGAGAAATGAGATTTTTTTTCAACTGGTTAAACATTACTTTAAGACTTCTTTTCAACCATACATTTTTTTTTTCATTTTCACCCTATTTTCTCCATCCTTCTGCTTTTTATTTTCTGTTTACTTTAAAGGGATCGAGCACTTTGAGAAAAATCAAAATATCATTTTGCAAATAAAAATTTCTCCTCCACCCTTAACCAGTGAATGGAACTGTATATGAAGTCTGTCCACTTCTCAAAGTCTCATTATCCATTTGATGTATTCGATCTTATTGCCAACTTGTAATAAATTCATTCTGCCTGGGCTCATAAGAGCTTCATTCATTCAATACATTTCTGCTTAAATGTCCACCCCAGAAGGGCTGCAGCATTCCTGTTCTTACGTATGCAAATCCAATTTTGCCCATTGGTAAATGAACACACCTGCTAAATGATCACCTGGTCTTTCCAATGGCATTCACAAAAGACTCACCTTTAAGATGGTGTAAAAGGGGATGATGATCCATGCCTCCAGTGGAATTTTGTGCTAGAGGACAGCCAAGTCTCTGTCAAGTCTGGGGTTCTAGTAGTCTGCAAGATGCCTCATGCTCTAAATAAATTGATGTCTTTCTTTGACATGAGGTCTGTCCATAATCCACTCTGCTTTCATGGTCAATTACTGTCAACTTTCTAAGGAATGTAGCACCTTACTTTTCCTTCAGAAAGAGCATGAACACATCAGTTAATTGCTTTGATGCCAAGAAAATAAAAGCGAAGTGGCTATTATCCATCTCTTAACTACTCCAGTTTGTAAGTCAAAATATAAATATATTTATTTTTATAAATTAAAAATAAAAAAAAGAAAGAGCACGAAAACAATGTTAAACTAACAATAGAAAAACTCAGCTTGGAAATGGAAATCTCTTTGTTGGGCTGAGTAAATCAGCAAGGCGAAACCAGAACCCTGAAAATTAAGCCACTGGGAGTTTTTTTCAGGACTTGAATAATTCTGTGTCTTCCCTGGAGTGGCATTTAGGGGATATGGTACCAAGTTCATAAACAGTTTATCTTGTGCTACCAGCCACAACAGGAGTGTGTCTTCATACCATCCAACGTAGGTCTACACATGCATGCCAATGATTTGTAATCCAATTTTGACAGTCAAAATGTATTGAATGAATGAATGAATGAATGAATAGCATGGTAGAATAAGAATGATTATATTCCTCTATAGATGTGAGCCTGGGCCTTCATTTTACAGAATCCTAAGGTCTATACCTTCTCACTCTTGAAAAAAGAAGAAACTGAGACCCAAAGAGATTATATGACTTGGCTGATATCCCACTGGAGAAAGACTCTATTCCTGAGCCCTAGTTTTCTGCTTCAACCACTCCATTCCCTTCTGCGTTGCCTTGCAAGATGGAGGACACGCTAACCAGAACGTGCACACCTGGCTTTCTTACTCAGTGAGTTATCTGGGGCAGAGACTCTTACTCCATCCGTACCAACTCTTTTCTCATTCTCACAATGAGGAAGGAACACCCACTGTGCTACCCACCTCACTAGAGATGTGGAGGAGGGGTCCTCGGATGAGCCTGTGGGTAGGATTGGAAAAAGCAAACCAACATTGAATACTGACATTATTTTACTAGCACTTTCCTCATTCGTGTCACTGAACGCTGCTTAAGGTCATATTTCTTCCTTAACTTTGGTACAGCTGGATATTTATTAGGAACATTTCCTCCTGGATGTCTCCGAATTCTTTGGTTCATGTTAAAAATCCTGGGTGATGGAAAGAATGTGGGTTGATCATTGAGTATTAAATTCTGCAGGTATTGTGCCATAACCTGGCATGCCAGAGAAACTGCAAAGCAAAAACTGTGGGTGGCCGCAACCCCAACACAACCTCAGTGGCCAGCCACAGAAACACAAAGAATCTTGGAGGAAGTTAGATTTTGGTTACAGGCAACCACAGGAAACTCGCTATCACAAGTTGCCATATGGTTGTGATCCATCTACTAAGAAGCAGATTTTCTTTGGGCCTGTGAGTCATTGTCCAAAATCATTGTTCTCTTTTGAGTACATGTGAAATCAGATTATCTGTTTATGCATTTTTCTTCAAATTCTAGAAGAATGAAGCACATACCTAAGAGGTATTTTCTTTCCTTCATTCCCAATCCTTTAGATCCCTTTGTCTTAGCTTATTGCCTCAGGCTTGTTGTTGAGAAAGTCTGAATTCTTCCATGAGAATTCTAAGCACTCCCAATGACCAAAGCTGGAATAATTTGAGCAATCAAACATAGTAGTATTGCATTATAATCCAATATAAAATAAATATCCATGAGTCCATACTGATGTAAATAAATGATGCAATAAATAAATGAATAGGAGAGAATAGACAAATCTCCCATGGAGAAGAATTCCAAATAGTTATGTAAATATTCTGTCAAGGAGGCAGTGGGAGGGCATGCATAAGCCCCCTTCTCCATAAGTATGGACCACGCACGGTAACTGCCTGACCAATACTCCTCAAAACTGTCCATGTGTCAGTCAAGAGGATCTTAAGGAGAAATATAAGTAAATAAAATATGGTATCCTACATGGATCCTTGAAGAGAAATGGATAGGAGGTGTCTTGCTCACAGTAAAATGCTGAGACCAAGCTGGTAGCTGTGAGGGAAAACTGGGTTGAAAAAAAAAAATCATCATTTTGCAAATCCCTTGGTAGGGACTGTATCAGAAAAGAGTCAATAAGAGGGGCGCCTGGGTGGCTCAGTTGGTTAAACGACTGCCTTCAGCTCAGGTCATGATCCTGGAGTCCCAGGATCGAGTCCCGCATCGGGCTCCCTGCTCAGCGGGAAGCCTGCTTCTCCCTCTGCTTGTGCTCTCTCTCTCTGACAAATAAGTAAATAAAATCTTTAAAAAAAAAAAGAAAGAAAGAAAAGAGTCAATAAGGGAAAGGCAAAATTTTGATGAGAGGCAAAATATTCTGTGGATATGGACAAACAGGTTCTAAAGTTTATATAGAAATTCAAAAGACTCAGAATAACCAACACAGTACTGAAGAAGAAGAACCAAGTTGGAGGACTGACATTACCCGACCTCAAAATTTACTATAAAGCTACAGTAATCAAGACAGTGTGGCATTGGTGGAAGAAATGACAGATAGATCATTGGAACAGAGCAGAGTGCCCAGAATTAGACCCACATACATGTCACCAACTGATCTCTGACAAAGGAGCAAAAGCAGTTCAGTGGAGAAAGGATAGTCTCTTCAACCAAGGGTCCTGGAACAACTGGACCTCACAGGCAAAATAATGAATCTAGACACAGACCTTCCACCAAAATGGATCACATACCTAAATGTAAGATGCCAAACTAAGAAGCAGGAGGTGATCCATGCGGTCATAATGTGTATTAATTAGTCTACAATGATGAATAGTTATTAAATTGAATGGTGTCATAAATCATGAAACAAATATCAGCAGCATTTTCTCTTTCTAGGCAGATCTGCATAATAAATGAATTGGAACAGGAAGGAATGAAGGAAGGAAAGAAAGAAGGGGTGTAGGATTTGGGGAAGGCATGGAGGGAGGAAGGGGCTGGGGAAAGGGGGGGCAAGAGGTGGGGGGTGGGCCTGGTATCTGGGAAAAGCTGGAAGCCCTCCTCTTGCTGTAGTCTTGACAAGCCATGCCCAGGCCAGTCTGTCACTCTTTAGCCCAAACCTAATAAAGCCTAGTGACATGAAGGGGCACATGTTTCTAGGTCTTATGATAAACCTAAGAGCCCCAAAATTCCACCCTAGAGAATGAGTGTGAACCAGGAGCAAGACTTTCTCTAATTTGGGGTTTTCCTGCTCTGAGACTCACATACTCCGAAGTTCACATTGACCGAGGACAAGTGAAAAAAATCATTGCAAAACATGGGCCTGCGTGAGTGTGCCTTTGTCTGGAGACAGTGTCTGTGAGTCCCTTCAGATTTTCACAGGAATTCTTGGCACTCCCACATTTGCCTCTACTTCCTTCTTGGACTTGGAGACAAATGATCCGATCCCCTCCTCATAGACCATTCCATAATGACAAAAACCCATGGGAACTGCGTGGTGAGCAAGAGCATTTAATGGAATCACAGGAAGGGCTCCAAATTATTACCAGGGCTTTTTCTGTATGTAAGCAAGAAATTTGGGACCAATTAAATACTTCCTTTAGTAAAGGAAATGTAGTCGTTTGTGTGTGTTTCCGCTGTGAAGTGCCTATTCATTACACAACACTCGTCCTTCACCTGCATGCTAGTTTTATCCCATGCATATTATATCACAGACACCTTTTCCTTGAACCAAGCTTTGGTGTGCTGAGCTCACCTTTTCTCATTTTTAATACTTACATAGAAGGAAGCCTTTTTTTTTTTTTTTTAAGATTTTATTTATTTATTTGACAGAGACAGACACAGTGAGAGAGGGAACACAAGCAGTGGGAATGAGAGAGGGAGAAGCAGGCTAGAAGGAAGCCTTTTGAGATGACAGTTCTGATGTTGAAATCAAGTTATTTTTAGGAACTGGGTTACAGTTTTTTTTTTTTTTAATCTGGGATGTTTCATGAAAATTGTAGTGTTTTAATCTCTTTAAAAGATCTCTGGGAAGCCAGCTTTTTCTGAGGATGGTACACATTTCAGAAAAGGGATGAACCCTCTTCTAGACAAAGGTATACTTAGGATAAAACCATGGCACAGGGGGTGCCTGGTGGCTCAGTCGGTTAAATGTCCGACGCCCGATCTCAGCTCATGTCTTGATCTTAGATTCATGAGTTCAAGCCCCGCATTGGGCTCCATACTGGGTGTGGAACCTGCTTTAAAAACACACACACACACACAGCACAGAATTTCCAGACACCGCGAGCCTCTGTCCCTTGCTTGGAGATCCTACAGAGTCTAACCTGATTTATTTCATCAGCTTTGCTGACAAATAGGGACTGTGTTTCTTCTCCACACACTTGGCCTGTAAAGCAGGATTTCTCCCTTAGCTGAACACATGCCAAGCTTGACTGATTAACAGCGTCTTAGCAGGATTTACCTGATCATATTTTGCATTTGTTCCTAGAACACCGGTATGGTAACAAGGATATTTGCTCTGAATAGTTATTTATATAGTCAATGATTAACTCCATGTTGTATTTAAAAAGTGCTTGCTGGAATCAGGCATGGCCTCACATTTTTAAGGTAGAAGGCATCTGGTGATCTTTTCCCAATATATTCAGGAAATTCAGGGTTTAGATGCTCTTGGTCAAAGATGGACTAAACCCCTCTGTTTGTTATCTTACTGTGTAACAAATTATCATGCATTTAGCAGCCTAAAACCATAGGCATTTACTATCTCACAGTTTCTGTGGGTCAGGAGTCTGGGCATGGCTTAGCTGGGTCTTCTGCTTAGCGTCTAACAAGGCTGCCATGGTGTGAGCCAGGGCTGTGGTCTCATTAGAAAGCTCCGGTGGGGAAGGATCTCCTTCTATGCTCACATGATTGTTGGCAGGAATCAATTCCTTGCAGGTTGTTGGACTGAGGGTCCCAGTATCTTGAGCACCCCAACTCCACTGTTAACACCCTTAACAAGATAGCCCCAGAGGGACCCATGTCCTCCTCACTCTGTGGTAACCTTGGGCATCTCTCTGTCCCAGGTGCAATAACTCTGTACCGGGCTCACTCATCTTCAGGTACATAATCTTCAATGGGCCATGAAGAGAGAAAGGGCGAGTCTGGAATAACTGGCATCCTGGCCAGGAGTCGGGGAGGACTCCAGCCAAAGGGCACATCCAAATTCCAATTCCATTGATGCAGGTCTAGAAGCACTCACTATACCTGACCTCAGGATGAAAGATCCCTTTGCTAGAGCCATCAGGGACAGTAGAGCCCTGGCATGGCATTTGGGGTTTCACTTAAGGGTGACCTTGTACCCTAAACTTGTAGAAACTGGACATATTGGTTACAATGACATTCTTTGGCTTTTGTCTAATAGATGTTCAGGCTTCACAATGGAGCTCAGTCTCTTATTTATATTGATCTCTGACCCCATGCTAGAAGGGTATGTGGCCAGTTTCTTCCATGCCACCTGCTCGCCATCCTCCCAAAGAAGGACTATTTGGGTGCTTACGTAGAAGTTCTTGGGCTGTAGACTCCAGTTCCAACCTCTGTCTCAGCTGCAGTCCAGATGGGACTTTCAGACTCAGGATCTGAGACACCAGACTTGACCCTTTTCATAATTCTGCTGTCAAAAGTACCGTTTTCAGCCCAACCCAGAATACAAATAAACAAGAGTTCCTGATAAATTCCATGTTTAAGCAACTTGAAAAACAAATTCTATTCTTCCATTACAAAATAACAGGGGAAAGAAAACCCTTCTAACGAGACTCATGAGGCATCAGCCCTTCTGTGTTGGTTTTACTTATAAGGAATATTAAGTTACCTTACAAAACCCGAGTGATAATTCTGAATACATTCATGCAGTCACTCAACAAACAGTTACCAACACTGTGTTCCAGGTTCTGTTCTAGGTACTGGGGATACAATGGCAGAAAAAGAAACAAGAAGAAAAAATCCTGGAATCCTGGAATCATAAGAATTGTAGGAGGGAATTAGAAAGCTCAAGTTATTTTCGGGGATGTTGAAAGGACTGGCTAATATACATTAACATTTCCTTAAAAATCGTTCTTAGATTGGCAGTAATACATTTTTGATGATGCAAGAGTCTTCCAAATGTGACACAGATAGGAAGGGCCTATTATGTTCATATTCATATTTCCTGTTAAATATTCTAGGCAAAATTACTCTTTCACCGACCTCTCCATTGTATTTCCAAATAAAACAAGTAAGGCTGAAAATATCAGGATAGCGTTAAGGAATTGCTAACGTTGCCTTTTCAGATACAACCTGATACCTTGGACCCTGGGCTCTGAGTTAGCACTAGTCAGGGAAATCAGGGGCTTGCTATGCTGATGACTATTCAGAGCCTCAGTGGCTTTCACATACGACAAGGTGGTGGAGGCCATGGGTCGGCTCACCTGATGTCTCTTCCTGCTTCCTCCTCCCTTACCTGCCTGCCCTACAAAGGCCAGGAGCAGAGCTGGCTTCATGAGCCTGTCATCACACAAGGATGTGCCCCTCAGAAGGAGGCCCACTTGGAGTTTAAGTCCCTGTGGCCAATGTCTTAAAATTCTCAATAGTTTTCTCTTTGAATTTGTGCTTTGTGAGTGAAGTGCCATGGGACAATGGAATGTGCACTGGGGTCCTAGAGCTTCGGCTCACCTCCCACTCTCTCCTCCACCACCCACCCATTCTCAGCCACCTTCTCCACCGACCCAGCAACTGTAACTGGGGACCTGGGCATGGGTGTGGAGGGGGGGAAAACGGGTGCACTGCAAGCGCTGAGTCTGGGGGCAGGGCTGAGAAACCTGGGGAGTGTCCGTCTGCACTTTGTGAGCATCCGTATCTCTGACATTAAATAGCAAATAAGAACCACCATGGCAGGTAGAGAGAAAACCCACAGAAGAAAGGAAAAGCTTTTCCCTCACTTTTTGAACAGAGATCTTAGATGTTCATTTGGCTTGGGATCCTGAGAATGATGTGGCTGGCCCTGGCCATTAGTGCCTCAAACTCTATTCCCAGCCTTCCTCGTGGCTTAGAGGTGGCCAGCCCTGCCATCCTGCCAAATGGAGCTCCCTGAGAGCTAGAAACATTTGTCTTAGTCATTGTTAATTTCCCAACATAGGGCAAAAAGCAGGTGTTCAGCAAAACCTGATAGAAGTAACTAATTAAAGCCCATTATGTATTTGTGTGCTTGCTAATGATTGCTAATGTATTACTCAGGTTTGCATCATTTTTCCTGTTTGATCTGTTGAATCATGAGAAAGATATGTGTCCTCCAGTATAGCTTCTGTGAGATTCTCCTTTGATTCTCATACACTTTCTGTATTAGACACCTGTGTTCAGTACATAAAGGTCTCTATGACAATTGCTTTTGGATTGTACCTTTTGTTAATGTAATCATTTCTTTCTATGGGAGACTATTATTCAACCTTTAAAAAGAAGGAAATCTCCAGGGGCGCCTGGGTGGCTCAGTCAGTTAAGCAGCCGACTCTCGGTTTCGGCTCAGGTCATGATCTCAGGGTTGTGGGATCAAGCCCCAAGTCAGGTTCAGTGTTCAGCACAGAGTCTGCTTGAGATTCTCTCTCTCTCTCTCCCTCTGTCCCTCCCCCCTACTCACATTCTTTATCTCTCTCTAAAATAAATAAATAAATCTTAAAAAAAAAGACGGAAATCCTTGGTTAACGGGTTCAAAGTGGCAGTTATGTAGGATGAATGGGTCTAGAGATGTCATAATGTACAGCATACGGCTGAAGTTGCTAATACTGTATTGAATACTGGAAATTTGCTAAGAGAGTAGATTTCAGATGCTCCCACCACACATGGAAAATAAGCAGTAACTCTACGAGGAAATGAGGTGTTAATTAGTTTGACCCCAGGGAGTATTTCACTATGTACAGGTATACCAAATCACGTACACTTGAAATGTATGTGATTTCCATTAAAAACATAAAATAAGGAAGTCATGGCATTTGCAACAACACGGATGAACCTGGAGGACGTTATGCTAAGCAAAATAAGCCAAATGCTTTCCAAACTGCCTTCCAGGAGGTCAGGGCAAATTGACTGATGCTGGCACTTGAAATAAACCTATCGTGCTCATTTGGAAGGTATAGATGGGTAAGTTCACCCGATTGGCACTTCCGTTCAGCACGAACTTTCAGATGCTGATTCTTCCCAGGGTCAACTGTAAGAAGATTGACACTTACCAGGACAGAAGATGGTGATTAAACAGCCCTTGTGGCCCGCATGGTGTCTTTCTGTGTTACTCAGACCCTGCCTGATCATTGCCGCCCCAGCTGGGAGCATCTGATTCCCGCGGCACCAGCGGCAGCTGCTGATCTCCGCCGACACCGCTTGACTTCCAGCCCTTCAGGGATGCTAAGACCAGAGCTACCTGACATCAGAACAATCCATCTGCTTCAAAAAATGATAAGCGAAACAATTATAAACAAAACAGCTGCTTGAACAACTGTGGTTTTTCTCCCCCTTCAACTGCTTGTTTTGTCCATTGACAACTCTGGAAAGAGCCTTCCCAGAAAAGGACAGGTTTTTTTGTGCTCAGAATGACGTCCTGGACAAGGGTGATTGATGTCTCCGTGGGTCTTGGATGGGCAAGGATATAATTAAAGAGCCAGCTGATGCGGGCTGACAGATCCCCCTCTCACGGTAGAGCGCTGATGCCCGGAATAAATCTCATTCCTGACGTTTCAGCCAGCCTCCAGATTAAACCATCGCCTTCATTTGCCGTCTTTGTCAGTGTCTGCTTTCTCGTTGCAATTTTTTGACCTGAGTTCCAACAGACTGCCATTTAGGCCTTAGTAGATTATCTATGATGGGTTTGTCTAGGACCGTTAGTAATCTGGAATTTATGTCATTCATTGATTTGTTGTTGAACAAAATAAAACTGCTCGTGATCCAAACAAGAGAAATAATTCAGGAAGAGTGTTCGTGAAAGGCAGCAAATCCTGCTCCACTCCTTTCTCTCCAGCTTTTGTTCTGGAGGCAGCCGCATTCAACTTTCTGTTCCTCTTGTCCGATGGTTCTTCCTTGTGTCTAAATACTACGTATCTACCAGTCAGTTCTGATTTATCCACCCATCAACTGCCATTGGCGGTCTGTTATGGTGTGTCTCGTTACATCGACACCCCCACTTCCCCATGTCTGATAGTATCGTGGCCCTGCTTTTCGTCACCTTCACAGACATTGTGCCCCCATGATCCTCTGGCATTCCTAATCTGTCTCAGTGTCTGCTTCTCAAGGACCCAATTCACGCAGTCATACCCAGGGTATCTGAGAAAGCTGCTGAAAGATGGGGTTAGAGTACGTGACTCAACCCCAAGACCTCAGTTCTCTCCCCATTAATTTATGAATTCATCAAAATTCCAATACAAATATCAACAAGTAGTTTTGTGAAGCTAGAAAAGTTGATGCTGATGTCCATGTGGAAAAGGAACCGTGAGAGAATAGCTAGGGAGACAGAGGAGGGAAATGTAGGATGGGGTCCAGCTCTTCCACATTGGAAAACATCCTATAAGGCTTCTGGAAGTAAAACAGCAAATTGATAGGCAGGTGGAATAGAATAAAAAATCCCCAAATAGACCCAAGTGCATATGGAAACTTAGGATATGGTAAAGATAGTATTTCAAATCACCAGAGCAGAGACAAATGTTTTAATAAGTAGCACTAGGTAACTATTTGGGAAAAGATAAAATTAGATCCACACCTCCTACCATATGCAACAATCAAGTCCAAGGGGACCAGGGGTCTGAATGAGGAAACGTGAAGGCATGTACCCTCTATATGCAAACAGGGGTGAATTCTCTTTAATCTGAGGGTTGAAAGGCTTGTGGCTATGATCCCAAAGGGAAAAACAATAAAAGAAAGGAGTGATCAACTTGATTCCATAAATATATATTTAAAAAAATTTTTTGTACAGAAAAAAATCATAAGTAAAGCTAAAAGACAATGACATTTGGGGGGTGCATTCATAACATTTATCAGGGATAAAGAGTAATGTCTACAATATAAAGAATTCTTTAAAATAGAGAGGAAAATAACCAAAAACCTGATAGAAAAATGGGCAAAAGATATGAACAATTCACAAAAAGACATAAAAATGGCCAACGAACATGAAAATATTTTCCATCTCACTCCTAATGAAAGGAATGTAAATTAAAACTACAGAGAGATTCCATTTCTCGCTTATCAGATTGGCAAAAATTCAGAAGTATGAAAACACGTTCTATTGGTGAAACTATGAAGAAACACGCTCTCTCCTGTGTTGCTGGCAAGAATGTGAATTAATACAACCCTTTAGGAAAGGAATTTGACAACATCTAGCAGAACTACAAATGCATTTGTCGTGTGATCTAGCAATCTGACATATGAAGACAAGGTGATTCACTGCAGCGACAGTTATAATCGGAGGCAATCCAGTCACCCGTCCCTAAGACGGTGGACGAATAACCATGGCGCATCCACATAGTGCCTAGAGTACTATGCAGCTGTCCAAATGATGGCAAAGGTCAAATGATATGGAGAGATTTCCAGGAGACATGAATTTAAAAACAGGAAAAGCCACGTGCAAAAGAGGACTAAGGTATGCTACCTTTTGTGTAGGAAAAAGGGAAGAATAAGGAAATATATGTGTATATTTCTGCTCATTTGTGCAAAAAGATAAGCCAGAAGCTGATGGCATTGGTCACCCCAAGATAATGGGGTGAAAGGATGAGGAAGGGCTGGTACCATGAGTCTAGTGTTGCCTTTTGGAAGCACATTAATGTCTCCTAGACTTAAAATCAACAAGAACGAGACCAGTACTAATGGTGAAGTGTACAGGGAACTTACCCTATGAATGAACTTTATTATGTGATTTCAAATGAATAGCATAACCACACTGAAGGATCAGGAGGAAGAACAAACCCAAATAACATTTCGAAACAATATTTTGACTCTGCGTCTTTAGGTCAGAGACAGAAAGAACAGTAAACAGAAATTGAACTCTAAGATTTGGTTTTCTCAGTAGCAGAGGTTAGCATTTCTGAAACTACTCTGTGTAGTCTAGCTTTGAGGAAATAAGTAAGTGTACTGTGGATCGTGGGAGCCAGATTTCTCAGCCAAGAAGGAAATTAAAAATATGGAAAGAAGGGGCACCTGGGTGGCTCAGTCGGGTATGCACCCGACTCTTGATTTCAGCTCAGGTCATGATCTCAGGGTCATGAGATCGGGCTCCATGCTCAGAGGGGAGTCTGCTTGAGATTGTCTCCGTCTCCCTCTCCCTCTGTCCCTCCCCCTTCCCGCCCTCTCTCTCTCTTTAAAATAAATAAATAAAATCTTTTAAAAATGTGGAAAGAAGAAAGATTAGAGTGATCCCATAGTGATGTATTGGAGATCACAGTATGAACACGTGGCTTTAAAGATAGGAAGGAGAGAGGGAAGGAGGGAGGAGGGAAAGAAATAGATGATAGATACATAGATGATGATAGATAGATAGATGATAGATGATAGATAGATAGATAGATAGATAGATAGATAGATGATAGATAGATAGATGAGTAGATATTGATGTATTTCTTTTGCTCTGAGAGGCCATGGAATCAATGATACCAAGTGGTAATAAGCACCTATCACCTCAATCTTAGTTTCTAAAAACCTTTATCCAATAAAGAGAACCAGGGTTTCTTAAAGAAATGGTTGGTTTGGGATCTGAAGATGGAAAAGGCCTTGAAGAAGAACCTGAAACATGTTGCATCTGAAGATAAGGATGTCTCCAAGAATGATGGGCATGTGTCAAAGGACAACAGGAGCACCTTAAAGGCACGCCTGCCAGCCAAGTCTGGGACAATTTGTGTATTAAAACAAGTAATGATAAAATACTGACAGACACCAACAAAGGGAGAAGAGACAAATCTCCTAAACATACAATGCCAAGCTAATACTTGAGAAAGAAATCATGAAATTGGAAAAATCTCCATTCAGAGACCATCGTAATAAAGTCTGACTCGGGATGGGACCAGTGACTTTGACAACCACGTGTCGTTGTCATGACGGGACCAGAGCACCGCCTAACCTGTAAGAGAGATGACTTACAGAGAGGTACCAGACCAAGCAGGCTTATCGCTTGTGAGAATGCAGATTGGGAAGGAGTTTAAGCCTGGTGTCTGATCAGGGAACAAGAGATGTCTTTGTTCCTGGGCACTCCATTTCCCTTCAGCCTCATCACCATTAGCCACATCAAACAGGACACTAGCACAGGTCTGAGAGGGACAGGCACACGCTTGGTAGGAGCTTCTAGACTAGCAGAATCGCTTTGCCGCTGTAAGCCTCGGAAGCAAGTTGACGGGCAGAAAGTGGCGTTCTTCTGCAAGCCAGTGGGTTGGTGGGGCTTACGCAGTCTCCAGACTATTCCCTTCCTTGGAGATAGCTACTGGGATCATTCGCACCAGCAGCCTTGCTTCTTCACAAAGCATGCAATCACAACTCTCAAATCGCGGGCTCTGAGCCCCTGTGTGCAGAGGGTCTCCTGCGAGTTGCAGCATTTTTATTACATTGGATGTTCCTTGTCATCATTCAGATGAAACATATCAAGACAGTCCTGGGGTGGGCACCATATGGTTATCGTCCCCGTCTCTGAGTGACACGAAGGAGAATAATGACATTCTTCCAGATCTGACCGGATCATTTTAATCATGTAAACCATCCGCAACCCTGCTGCTAATCCCAGCTCGGGGCTTCCCATTTCCTGAAGTCAGCCTAGTAGGGAATTCGATTAATGAGCCACCCTTGAGGACTAGCTCACTCCCTTCATTACAACTGGGAAAACAGAGAAATGGAAATTGTGGGTTCTGCTCCACAACCTTTGTGTCTCGCAAGCCACAGAGCATTCCCTGCAAGGAACGATGGGGGTTTTGTTTGGGTTCGACTGTCAAAACCAAAATTTCTACTTTCTGTCTGTTGGCTGGTTAACATCTGTTTAGCTATAGGGCTACGAAGATCCTAATCCCATGTTTAGTTTTTGAAATGTTTATGTGCCTGCTTCTCCATCCAGAGTTTTCTCCACATCGTTTTTAGAGGGGAGGGAAACCCGGGCACGATGTGTGTGCGTGACAACAGTGCTTTCTTTCTGGACGGTAGGAAGTCCTCAAAACTTAAATTTTGGGCTCTTTAATTTTTTTAAAGCTTTTCTCTTTTTTTTTTTTTTTTTTTTTTAAGATTTTATTTATTTGAGAGAGAGAGAGAGAGCACGAGCAGGGGAAGGGGCAGAGGGAGAGGCAGGTTCTCCCGCTGAGCTCAGGGCCCAACATGGGGCTCAATCCCAGGACCCCAAGATCATGACCTGAGCCAAAGACAGACACTTAACTGACTGAACCACCCAGGCGTCCCTACATTCTTTAATTTAACATTAGTATAGTTCAGAGGTAGTATCCAAAATGATTTCTGAAGTCCTTTATCTCAATACTTCCTTAAACTGCCTGTTCTGCAAGTGTTATTTATTTCAGAAAAGGAAAAAAAAAATGCTGTGTTTTTCTTCCTCTCTTTTTAAGATGAATATATGGACCTCTTGGAAGGGTTACATATCCACATTGGAGAAAACACGGAAAACATAAAATATTATCCACAGCCCCAATGTGAGGAAATGAATGTTTGGTATTTGTTAGAACTGTTTGCCTCCAGCCTGCTGTTGGCCTTTTTATTTTTGCATTTTTCTTGTGTCACAATTTCCCATTTTTATTTATACACATGTGTTGATTGCTTTTATCACTTTTAAGTTTAGAAAGTTATTTCTTCTCTACAGTCGTCGATTTAAATTTCTTACGGTTTTTTTTATATCTGATTTGTTTAAACTCTTTAATCCATTTAGAAGTTAACTTTAGTGGAAGATGAAATTTTTTCTTCTAAGGAACCACCAAGAGATGTCTCAGCAAATCACCTGGGTTCCATACGTGTCCCTCCCCTGCCCACTTCCCCCATGTATCCGCGGTGATGTCTCCTGTCAACATAAAGACTCCTCCTGGGGCGCCTGGGTGGCACAGTCAGTTAAGCATCTGACTCTTGATTTCAGCTCCGGTCATGATCTCAGGGTCACGAGATCGAGCTGTGTGCAGAGCTCAGTGCAGAGTCTGCTTGAGATTCTCTCTTTCCCTCTCACTCTGCCCCCTGCCCCTCTTCCAGAGAGAAAGAGACACACTCTCTCTCTCAAATAAATAAGTAAATCTCTAAAAAAAAAAAGACTCCTCTTGCTTGACCTGTGGACACAAGAAATTCCAAGTAGGAGGGACAACTTGTGGTTCAGTGGGGCTCTTACTGTGTCCCCGGACAAGAGCGTGACCCATCTAGGGGCCAGAACAGCTTATCCTGTAGAGCCCAGAATTGTAGGGACAGGAATCACCAAGTCCCCAGTGGGTCATTGGAAATCAAAGTGGTGGTGGGGGGGGGGGGCATTCTTGCTTTGCTCTAGGTTCCAGGATGCAGTCTTCTTATTACAGGGGCACAGTCTGATTCAGGGTGCCTACTGCATCCTAGAGGATGGCACCCACCCTCAGAGTGCCATCTCAGCACTCAGATCGCATCCTCATGGGCTCACTCCCACATTTCCTCTACCCTTCTGGGCAAATGCTATGTTGTGCGAGATTCCAGGCTTGTGGATCAGGCACTTCTAAAAGAGCCAGGTAGTGGAGATTATGGAGGTAGTGGAAGATCCCTTTGCTGACTGCTCTGAGGCTCCTCGAAGCCGACAGCCCTCCATGTCACCAGGCAAACACCAAAGCAATGTTTCTAGGTGTGGAATATGGGGCCTCCAGAACCCAAAGGAGCTTAACACGTTCTTTTCTTTGCTTTGCTTTCTTTCTTTTCTTTCTTTCTTTTTCTTTCTTTCTTTCTCCTTCCTTCCTTCCTTTCTTCCTTTCTTTCTTTCTTTTTCTTTCTTTTTCTTTCTTTCTTTCTTTCTTTCTTTCTTTCTTTCTTTCTTTCTTTCTTTCTTTCTCCTTCCTTCCTTCCTTCCTTCCTTCCTTCCTTCCTTCCTTCCTTCCTTTCTTCTCTCTTTCTTTCTTTCTTTCTTTCTTTCTTTCTTTCTTTCTTTCTTTCCAGAAAAGCATATAAGCTGTAGCAATTTGCCTTCTATTTTGGAGGACATTCTGAACGTGTCCTTGACAACTGAGCCCCTGAACCCTGTCCTGAAGTAACAGGTCCCTCGACTTTCCCAGCCTCTACCATACATAGCATGCGCCTCCCAAGGCCTCCAGCATACCAGCCACCTCCTGCTCATTGTTGCATGCTGTCATTGATGTGATGGATTAATGGGATGTGGTCCAGGATGCCCAGATGAGGCCAAAGCTCTCTGACCAATAGAGCTCCTGGAAAATCTGTGAGCCTGTGCTATCGTCCATAAAAGGTGAGTATGAATGGTTTCCGAGCCTCTTCCTTGACTGAGGTAGAATAAGTCACCAAATCAGCGGTGTATCCACCTACTCCAGGATCAACAGCATGTCTGACGTGGCCACAGCAAGGAGGCTACTA
This sequence comes from Halichoerus grypus, assembly GCF_964656455.1. NCBI lineage: Eukaryota > Metazoa > Chordata > Mammalia > Carnivora > Phocidae > Halichoerus > Halichoerus grypus. The sequence goes on from NC_135715.1 coordinate 188,615,467, forward strand.
CTTTGAAATTGCAGGGGTCCAGACTTACTCTCCAGGTCCACCTGCTCTCTGCAGGAGCCAAGCTGATGAATTAAAAGTGATTACAGTTGGGACCAAGACCCTGCATTTTAGGTCTTTGATGATACACTACTGTTCCTTACTTCCCTTCATAAGCTGTAATCTTATTTGTTTTAAGATTTTATTTATTTATTTTAGAGACAGAGAGAGAGCACAAGCAGGGGGAGGGGCAGAGGGAGAGGGAGAGAGACAAGCAGGCTCCCCGCTGAGTGCAGAGCCTGACATGGGGCCCAATCCCAGGACCGTGGGATCATGACCTGAGCCGAAGTTGGAAGCTTAACTGACTGAGCCACCCAGGCACCTCTTTAATTTTATTTTTTAATTATTATCTTTGGCAGGGGACGGGGCAGTTTCAGGGTTTCCACTTAACCACTCCCACTATGATAGCTCTCATTTCATGAACCAATGAACCAATATGCAGATTCTTCCACCTATGAGATATATTGATCCTAACTATATAATGGGGAGCTAAGGACATGACCACCAGATGGATTCACCAAACCACTTGACACCTTCTAAGGTGTACTTTGACCAGGATACCACATACCTGGTCTCCAAATGCCCTCACTCCAACAGGGGACCATGTGATACTTTGGGTCTCTGAGAAACAATGTCAACACAGATTCTTTTAATACTACTCCTCAAAAAGTCCTGGAATTCTCCTTTACACGGTGTCTAGGCACTTGAGTAAATGGCCATGGTCCCTCTGGGGAGAGACTGGGGTATTGTTACAGTATATAGTTAGGACAATGTTGGGGGGCCTTTACTTCTGGGAACCCAGGGAGCTTTTCAATCAAATGGGTTTCCAGCCTGAAACTTGACTTAGGTCTAGGACGTGGGCAACAGTTTGTGACTTTATTTGGAATGACTGCCCTCAGCCTCCTGCTCATCCATTCTTACTTTCTTTTGAATTTACATATGAAATGCCACTTAAATTTTGGAGGTTGGAGGCTCACCTGTTTTCCCCCTGGAATACCATGTTTTATTAAATTATCGTCACAACTCATACGCCTCACTGCCACTCCAATTTTATCAGTTGTTTTGATCATTGTGACCATCTGGCTTTTGGTGGTCCAGTGCTGGCCCATGGTATCTGTTGCTTTAGGGTCTCCAAAGTCCCTAAACCTCATTGTCAATGAACCAGATTCTGTGATGATCTCTCCTACTATCAGCCCTGGCCCAGGGCAGCTCCAAGGAGAAACCAACAGCCCACATGGAACAAAGACGATATGCCTGGATTGTCATGGCAGATGGTGGAAGAAGGGATTGAAAGGCTCAGGGGAGTGGGCATACTGGAGTGGGGCAAAGTGGGAGAGCCTCCTTCAAACTTCTTGGTGATGCTGGTGCCCCTCTTACCAGCATATTCTGGATGGCCTTGGTGAACAGCATGTCCCCAGGCCTTCCCGTGGAACATGGAAAACAACACTTGAGAGAATTCTCTGCCCTCTGCCAACCCAGGAGGGAGCTCTGGAGTGAAGACTGTCCGTTAGAAGAGTCTTATTGAGCAGGAATTACCAGGTTCTAATATTCTGACCATGCTCTATCATTAGCAAGGGGCTACCCAAAAAGGGCATGACCTCTTCTCCATTGCTGAGGCAGGTCCTAAGGGCACCAACTACTGGAGGCCAGCAGCCAACTATGCGTCTTGTAGCTGAATGGCAAGTTCTTTCTTGAAGGAAAATTGAAGCAACATACGTCCACGGTTGCTACATCTCTAATGGGATGAAAGGTGACTTCAGAATTATCTGTATTCTTTTTATATTTTCCATATATTTTCAAAGAACTATATTATGTTTACAGTCACAAAAAACCATAAATGTATTGTGTAAAAATTAATTGATCAGTTTGGCACTTTTCCCACCATACCTTGTGGTCATTGGTGACCTTGGAGAAGGCAGAGTTGCAAGAATGGATGACAGATGTAAGGGAGTAAGGGAGTAATTGGGTACCAATTCCCTGATCAGTAAGCTGGCTGTTAAATTATTTCATCATGGAATCTTCACGATGGCCCATCAGACACCCTGCACTGACTTCCAGGGCCATGACAGACACACGGTAGGTTTGCAGTGGGGATCATGGTGTTTGGGCAACAGAACTGGGGGAGACCCAGGAGTCATCTCAGTGAGGATTCATCTACCATGACAAGATATGAAGCTAAGAGGGTGGGCACACGAATGGAGCTGAGTTCATGAGGAATTGAAGTTAGATGAAGGACAATTTCTGCAGGAGACTCCAAAAGATCGAAACAATATGAGCTGCTGAAAACAATCATTCCAAACCTTCTCACCTGCCCTCACCTCTCTGGAGGGCTCATCTGCATGGTATTGGGCTAGTGAAGCCTCCTATATTCTCATCACAGTGCATCCTGCTTTCTCTGGGAAGGGAGCATCCCCCATTACCGCCCTGGTTCTGTAAACAGGTAAACCAAGGTGAAATGCCAAGATATTCACTTGAGAACACATGTTAAATAAGTTCCTGTGTTTCTTTTATGGCAAAATGGAATCAATACTAGTTTGTCTTGGGTACATGAATGAAAAATGAAAGCTATGTTTCCTTTGTGCCTTTGTGACCGGGAATCTTAATGCCAAATTCAATGCCCCATTGTAGAAAATAATTCATCTAAGATCCTCTCCCTCCTATTAGAAAGATTTTTAAATTTATTTCTAGGTATTTTGTTTTGCTTTACAAGTTTTAACTCTTAAGATACCTTAAATCTAATGGGAGTAGGAAAAGTGTAATTCTCAAGTAAAAAAAAAAAATCCTGCCTTGTGAAGCCAATATGAAGATTAATGAGTTAATATTTACACAGACCTTTGAGAACATTGGTGGGTAGTATTTTTTTAATACAAGTCATAACCAGAAGCATTATAATAACCTCTTATGTTCTAGAAGGTGGAGAGCTCTTATTTACTCATTGATTCTCAGTTAAGGAAAGCATGGCTTACAGATGTCACATTTCCTTGAAGCAAATTAAGTGTCCTTAAGAACCTAGGATGGATTCTTTACAAAGCACAATAATGGGGGAAGAGCATTCTGGGACTTTGGAGGTTTCAGTCCTCATCCAGGCTTTGCTATCCCTTACCCGCAGGATCATCACCAAACCCTCCACTCCCTAGGCCTCCATCTCTTCATCTGTAACGAGTGGGTTAGATGGTGGATCTTAACCAGTTTGGGGTCACAAGTCCTAGGACAACCTGATGAAAGCTATGGACCTTCTCCCAAGAAAAATGTAATACACAGCATTTATGTACAGCTTTGGGGAGATTGTTGAACAAGGGAAACCCACTCCAGAGTCCTCACTGAAGAACGCTGGATGACCTCTTAGCGTCCTCCAAGCTTACAAGTTTTATATTTCCAAGAAGAAGGTGCCCTTTGGAGGAAGGGCAGAGCTGCCAGCTTCCCCTGAAGAGCAGACTGCCCCTGTGACACCTCTTCTGGGTCTCATTCAAATAAAATTGTGGGAAAGAAAGTCTATTATGCCAGTAGGAAAAAGGCCACTGGGTATGGCCAGATGCTGGACATATTTTACATTTTTTTCTGAGACCACAAATATTTCCATGCTTTGAAACTGTTTTTCCTTTTTCCTGATGTGAGCTTGAATTTGCCCCTATAACTCATGCCCACTTAACATTCTTATCACTTCAATCTTTATAGCTAAGGCTTTCAGGTGATCAACTCTGGTTCTATTAATGAGTCATTAACTAACTCCATGAATCTAAAATGCACTCATTGAAGAAATATTAGCCCATGGTTTTACATCCATTCTTTATGTATAGCAGTGTGATTCCTTGTCTAGATCACACAAGGACATGTTGATTCGCAAAGGAAATGTGTCTAATCAGACACTCTTCTACCAAAACAGAAACACTAGAGTCTGAGGGCCGTGCTCTAGGCTGAAGCTCCCCTCACTGGCAAGACTCCTGAGATAGGATTTTCTAACCTCCTTTCTAGGCAAGATGGCAGACCCATTCCTTTTTGCATCCTCTGTGGGACATTCCGTCTCCAATTTTCCTGTCCCACCTTCAATGATTAGGAAGCCTGACCCTCTGCCATGGGCCCTGACTGAGCAGCATTCCCCTCACTTGGGCTGGGGTTATGCCCTGGATGACCTGCCTCTGAATCTTTTGAGATTCCAACAGTGAGAAGTGGGTTGCAAATAATAGAAACCAAACTCAAAGTAGTATAAGCAAAAAGAGGGGGTGTATTTAAAAAATCCTGGGGTGCTTCAAGAGCTCAATAGTAAGAATCCACCGGGACTTCAGAAGCAAATGAATCTGGGGTGGGGACAGCAGTCTTGGAGGTCTCTCATCCCCCATCTCCCTACTTAGCTTCCTTTGCTTCTTTAGCCCACATAGCAGAAACCACTGCTGCAGGTCTAAACTTTGGGTCCCTGAAGGAGGCTGACTTCTTTTTATCAATTCAAAGTCCAAAACCTCACAAAGCACTCTTGCCTGTGTTGAGTCAGGTGCACACCTAAGACCCCATCCACTGCAGCCAGAGGTGGGTCATGCAGCACTGTCATGGCGGCTCCCATGGGGAGCAAGAAATAGAATGGAACACAGATGAGCAAAGTTCCCCAAAATGAGCAAGGATCATGCTGGGTGGACAGAACTCCTGTCTCCTTTCCCTCTCCTCCTCCTCAGGTCCTAGAATCATCCCCTTAACTATAACTTAAGTTCCTCCAGCCCTTAACTATGAGTAGTTATATTTATATAACTACCTTAAAAGAGGCTTAGCTTCTCCAAAACTTCTCCTACTAGAACATTCCCATATAAACTATGAAATAGTTTATTAGAAATTTCCACTACCTGGAAAATTGAGGCTTAGATACCTCTTGAAAATAATGCCTTCATTGTGAATGACAACTAGAGGGCCCCAAGGAGCGGGCTCTGCCACCTGGCTCGTTCCCCTTCCCCCGACTCTTTGCTGTCACCTGGAAACAAGTCTGGCAGAGGTCATGAACTATGGAATGAAGGAATTCACAAAATCAGTGAAAGGAACAACTTCAAAGGATACACTCAGAAATTGGCACCAGTAGGGCACTCTTGGCTCTGTTCCACACAGAACAGACCATGCAATTCATAATGTCCCGGTTGCCGCCCCAATGTGCATAACCGACGTCCATTCTGTACCTCTGATCACCACCACCATCTCTGGGTTGGCAGCCAAGTGGTACATTCCCAAAGTGAAAAAACATGTTCAATGTTACTCCAAACTCTGTTCTAGAAAATGAAATTGCTTCGAGCTTAACACAATTTACAATTTATCTTTGGGGCACCCCTGGGAGGGAGCTCTGATCGAGAGAGTTTCCACACATAAGCCCTTCTCCTATCTTGCTGGAAAAGACCTTCTAGGGTGGGAATTCTTAATCTGAATCTTTGGCCCCCAGGAGACTTCAGGATGGTGATCCTTGGAACCAAGACCCTGCTAATGTTATATATGAAAGGTTATGTGGATTTCTCTAGGAAGTTCTTAGCTTTCATCAGATTCTCAATGTGACCCGTAAGCCAAGAGAGATTTCAAACAGTTATTTTTTGGAAAGAGCTAAAACTGATCCTACCTTGGATTCCACCCCATCCGTTGATACTTTGTTCTGCAAGCCGGGGCCAGAGGCTGGGGACCCACTGAAAACAGGCTGTGGAGGCAGCCCCCCTGCGTCACATCCTGAAGAGTTGTGAAGGGTGGACCAGGAGTGCAAGAAACGTTGGAACCTTTTCGGGTCCATGTCCTCCCTCCTCTAGTGTTCTCTTTAACTCCCACAGACTCAGCCACCACCACCAGCTCGATGGGCCCAAAGCCTGGATCCCCACCCTCCACACTGCCTGACCTGCACTTGAACTTGGGCAGTCCCTAGCTACCCCAAACTCAGTATGAGTTAGGTAGCATGGAAATGCTGCCAGTTTGGGAGATGAGCCCACCCCATGGGAAGCCCTGGCCGTATCACCTACTCGCCAAGAAGCTCGGGCAGCCCCGGGTCTCTCCGAGCCCCTTTCCCCACATAGTAGTGGGGGTGATGAGCCCTTCCCTGTTGGCTTGGGTGAGCACTGAAGGCCAAGGCCAACACTTTGTTCAAGACTGAATCAGTGTCTTTCCCTCAAACTAGACTCCACCCAGTGTCCTGCTCTGTAGAAATCCTGCCTCTCTTCAGTAACTCATTCTACCAATAGCCCCCGATCCTGCTGAGCACTGGGCCCCATGCTCGGCGCCATGGATGTGGTGGTGGACAGACAGCCGTGGCCGCCCTGGGAGAGAAAAGGCCCCGTGACTACAGAGAAAGTGTGGTGAGATGAAGTTGGAGGCCAGGATGGACCTCACGCAAGCTCGTCCGGCTGCAGCAGGAAAGCCCTCCGGAGGGCTAAGCAATGGGGGTCCCTCGGGTTTTCAGCTGCCGCTGCGTGCAAGAGAACTGCAACTGGCGAGAGTGGCAGCAGGGGACCAGGCACAAGCCGGGGCGGGGGTCCGGCGACAACCGGGGGCAGCAAGTCTTGTCCAGGGGTGAGGCTGGGCTGAAAACCTGGCGTCTGTCCCCTCTCCTCCCCACACCCCATCACTTTTCCTTTAAAATGTATCTCCCCATGACACCTTCTCCCTGTCCCACACCTGCTGAGAGAGAGAGAGGGAGAGAGGGAAGAGAAATAGGGAGAGAGGGGGAGAGAGACGGAGGAGATAGAGCACTTGGGAGCAGAATCTGGTTTCAGAGAATCGATCCCACCATCCCGGGATGTCGTGTGTACATGGCCACCAGCAGCCCACTGCACGCCACAGCCAAGCACCCTTCCTCCAAGATGACCCACTCGACAGGGCACCCGTTTCTTGAACCCACAGTAACTCAGTTTTTCTCATCTCCCATCTCCATACCCCAGCCCCCCAACCCCATCCTCCCTCCCTCTCAATAGTCTGCTGAAAGCAAATACACATATACTTGAAGGCAAGCTACAGAGCTTTTTAAGAGAAGATTTTAATTGTTTTGAATCGTCTACGGCAGGTTTCATTTCTTAGCAATAATTGATAAGGCAGACCTCATACGCAAGTGGGACTGTTTTTAAAGGATGCTTTATGCATTTAAAATCAACTTAAAAATAGATGAATTTAAGGGAGACCCCAAGCTATATTTGCATATGATGTCCTTTATCTGTGCGTCATTTGCTATCAACAGCACAACTGTCATCTCTGGGGATTTTGTAGGATTAATTGAAGAGGATTTATTTCTTTCTCTTTACTGTACTATATTATTTTGTTCCAGTCTAAAGAACTGAGATATTATAGCATAGATAAAAAAATGAACAGGACTACTTGCTCGTTCCTGGCATGGAAACCTGCTAATAAAACCGTAATCCCTCAGCTCTGCGGTAGTAAACAATGGGAGAAAGTCTGCTTTATTGGTCGAGATCTTTCCTCAGCCCGTAACTAGGACCTACTGAGCTTTGAGAGATTTCTGTCTGACACTAAGCTCTTTCTGCATGCAACAGAAACACACAATACTCTGACCTGTCAGTTTAACATGAGGGAGAAATACCGTCTTGTAGCACAAATACGTTAGTCACCGCAAACAGAATGCTCTTTAATTATAGCATTTTTCTGGTTAATCTCCAAAAATAATTTCTCAAATTATCCTAAATTTAGGTATTTTTAAAAATCTCCTAACTCAATTTTCCCCTTCAACCTACATTTTCCTAGAGTTCTAGGAAAACATCAATTTAGACAGTCAACTAATTTAATTAGTCAACTCACTTAACTAAAACCCCATAGTTAAATTTAGGTCAAGGGGACATTTTCCAGAATTTGAATTTCTTGTTTTTCTGGGTTACAAAAGCCCACCCTCATTTGCAGACAGACATTTGTCTTTAGCTCTGTTAGCTGTCCCCCCAAATGCTGGGCTCTGAGCAATGCTCAAAAACTAACTTGGCTTCTGTTAAGCAAAAGGTGACCCATGGAGAGTGCATGTTTGATTATGACACTCAGGGGAAGTAGTAAAGTGAGGCTCGGTCACCTCCGTGCATGGGACTGTGTCACCTCCAGGGGTAAATGCAAAACAACCCTCATGATGAACTTCCCCTTTGGCTCATGAGGGTCGTCCCTGTGGCTGAGACTCCTGCATTGTTGTCTTTGTTGGTCAGTGACAGGTGTCTTTCCGGCTTTCATGGTCCCGTCCCCCCCTTTCTTGGTTTTCAGAGCTGGCAAGGGTCTGTGTGGGGCTGCTGCGAGGTTTTGGTTCCCTGAGCGGAGGGTATGCGTCAGTCACTGTCTCCCTCTGGTCCCTGCAGGGCTGGTCCTCTTTGAGCTGTTGGAGCTGCCGATAGGAGAGACTGGCTTTGAACTCCAGCAGCCCGGGAGAGTAGTCGTCCTCGGTGGCCCTAGTGAGCCGGAGCCAGCTGGTAACAGCTCACAAGAGCCAATTAGTAAAGTTTTCGGAATTTTGCAAGCCAGTTGTTCAAGCAGTGGTGGCTTGAAATCAGCCACAGTAGGACCATTTACACCACAGAAATGGGCACACTTTAAAAATCCAGGCTTTGGCTCTTTCCCCGCTTAGAGCCAGTGGTTAAACATTCCTCAGCATACCATGGGGCCGGGTCATCCCTTGGCTACCAGGAGACCAGACGTAGAGTTCCTAATTGCTTTTTCAGCCTGCTGGAAAGCCCGAGAAGATGGTGCTACCAGGGCATCAGACTTCCCAGAAGAAAGTGTGGTTGAAGCCAGAGGTTACAGCAGAGTTATTCTTCCATTTAGCCTTGAAAGTATGAGTCACTCCTGTTGCCTTTCACTGAGCCAGGTTGCATAATAGATGTCCGGGGCAGCTCGGAAGACTGCATCGTACTTTTCTTCCGTTTTCAGTATTGCTTCTCTGGGAATCTGCAGGATGCCCCTGAAAGGAGAGGTGAGGTTGAGGCAGTGGCTATTAAGACCAGGAGATTCCATTACCTGGGAAAGAGGCGAATGTCTGTGTGAACGCTGCAAGGACATGCAGGGTTCGTTGCGGGCCCGGAGGGTGGTGGGAGCACATTACAGCTAAGTGTACCGTGTGGTGCGTGCGGCCCCTGTAGCCGGTGCTGTCTGGGCCTCCCTCAGCCCTTGAGCCTCCCGCTGGCCTCCCACCCAGCAGCTGCGCCTGAATTCAAGCCCCCAGGTGGCAACTCTCAACAAAAGACTGACAGTTGGTGCACAAATGCCCCGGCACCCAAGGTAGGATGGCTGAATCAAGTCCATGGGTCACCCAAAGCTCCCCAGCATTTTATGGGCCAGGATTCCACGTGGTGATAATAATGCATTCTTCATTGTGTCTCCTCCCCTCCCTGGCTCATTTTTCCACTTTCCACCAGTGCTTGCTAAGATTAGCTCCCAAGTAAACGCCTGGGGCTGGAATCCCCGCCCCACCTGGAGCCTGCAGCCAGGGAAGATGGAGGAAGGCAGCCCTCATGTTCACTGAAACCGAGCTCACCCTGCGACCACTCATTGTGCACCTGCTCTCATAAAGCAACTAGACCTGTACCCAGACTCAGTGCCGGCAGATTCCAGCCAGGATGCTCTTCATGCTCCTGAACCTGGAGCAGGATAGTGTGACCTCCTGTTGCTGGGAATTAAACCCACTGGAGGCTCCATCCCATGTTGGATCCCTTAACTTATTATCGTTAGGGAGCTGAGAACTGAGTAGAGAATGTCTGATGGACTTTTTTTTAAAGTTGTATTTTGGAAGTTTTTAAGCATACATAAAGTACAAAATTGATGTCACTGTGTCGCTATGTTGTCAGGAGACAGAAGTCAGCTTATGGGTGATGGGCCCATCTGGGTCTAGAGTAGTTGTGACATAGGACAGAGATGATAGGCAATCTGGTACATCAAATGGGGTTGCCACCATGCCCTATATTAACAAAACACAGTGACCGTATGAAAAATGGTCATGCCTAGCTAGGCCGGGCATCATAGTGGTTGGCGAGCAGACTGCCCTGCACCAGGAGTAGGCCTAACACAAACCTGGAAGCAGAGGACAAGCTCTGAAGAACTTTCGCAGGAGTAAAGTGGAAACTGAGGTCCATGCATAAGCAGGGCTCTTAATGTGGAGGTGAGGAAAAAAATCTGCCAGCCAGCCCCAGAAAAGGACAAGGAGCGGATGGCTCATTGGACTCTGAATGGGGAGAAATGTCTCCCTTTGCCTCCCTCTGGTTTGATGTTTGGTTTCATAGTTATAGGCATCTCCAAGCTCTGAAGTTAGTGGAAAAAGCAAAAACATCGTAGAGGGACAGTAACACAGTTGAGGCACTGGTGAGTTAAACAGAAAATCCCTGGGATTCCACAAGGTTGGGGGGACACTGAAAATGAGCTTGAAACCCAAAAACTCACAAAGCAATCAACCATGAGGGAAACCTAGCAGAGGAGGGTCAAATACCCCGCATCAGACTGCAGACGCTAAAACAGCAAGACAGATGGAAATTGCAAGAAAAGAGCAAGAGTCAATACAGAAGGACAGCTTTGGAAAAAATAAATTGGCTAGTACAGTTTTAAAGTTATAGTTACCAAAAACCAAAACTCCACAGAAGGGTTATAAAAAGAGGTTCGATCTAGCAGAGGAGTTTTACTTTGGAGCCAAGTGTAACAAGTCAAAGTTAAGAGCCGTCTGACACTCTTACTGAAATAATCTTACAATATCCAGAGGATTCCTTCCTGTGGGGCCAACGACAACTATGCGGAAGTAAACCCTTATTCCACACTTGAGGAACTGTACATTGCATGCTGTCCCTGCGCAGTAGAAGACCCTCTCTGGAGGAATGTGGATTGGTTAATTCATGCCGTAGGGCAACCGATTATATGAAGCTGTGTATGCTGTGATTTTTTATCAAGGGTCCTTTACAGACTTATTTCCTTGCATTCCTGTCCCACTTCCTTCTGGAGTCAGCCACACCTTTATGGGACCGGACAGGTGGTGAGGGCTTGGTTGCCTTTGAATCAACATCACTTGATGGTTTCCAAGAAACTCACCCGCCAACATGTATTCACTCTGCAAGTATTTATTGAGTATCTGCCATGTACCATCTATTCTTTCAAGTACTTAGGATAAACCCATGGGGGAAATACCCTGGCCTTAAGGAGCTTGCATTATGAGAAGAAGCAGAAGGAGAAGCAGAAGGAGAAGCAGAAGGAAGAGAAGAAGGAGGAGAAGAAGAAGAAGAAGAAGAAGAAGAAGAAGAAGAAGAAGAAGAAGAAGAAGAAGAAGAAGAGGAAGGAGGGGAGGGGGTGGATGGGGAGGAGGAGAAGGAAAAGAAGGAGAAGAAGAGGCGCCTAGGTGGCTCAGTCGTTTAAGCATCTGCTTTCAGCTCAGGTCATGATCCCAGGCTCCTGGGATTGAGCCCCGCATCAGGCTCCCTGCTCCACGGGAAGCCTGCTTCTCCCTCTCCCTCTGCCTGCTTCTCCCCCTGCTTGTGTGCTCTCTCTGTCAAATAAATAAAATCTTTAAAAAAAAAAAAAAAGAAGAAGAAGGAAGAGGAGGAGGAGGAGAAGTAAATGACTTCGTAAGTTGAAAGTGTTAAGGATTATGAAGAAAAGACATAGATGCTCTTCACTCTGCCCTACTTGTTGGCAAAGGCAACCATGACCTACCCTTTCCTATTACAGATTTCCCTAAAACAAGCATACATCTTCTCACTGCTTTTCTTGTTGGGTTTCATGTCCACAAAGCTGATAGATTTTGTCATTTCTGATGTAAACAGTAAACTAGGCATAAGGTAATGTCTCTCATCACTGTTTCTATTACACATACAGAGATGATTCTGAGGTGAGCAGCTCAGTCTCTGCCAGCCCCCCTCATGCTTCCCAGGTGATCCTACTGCTCAGCCTTCCCTGGGCTCCCCACTGATGAGCCGTCCTAGGCAACCACTGGCAGCAACATAGCCTGAAAATGGATTGAAAACCCAGATGTTGCTCCACAGCTGAGTGGGCTCCTGGATCTCTGGAAAGCAAAACCCACAACAGGCTGGCTTCTGGGGGAAAAGGATTTGGCATCATAGGAAGCCAGGGGATGGCACAGAGCAAGCCTCTGGGGAGAGTGGGAAGAGACCACTGACATCTCTGTGCAATAATGCAGCCCCTGTCCCCTCCCTCCACCAGCAAAAGTCTGATCAGGATGGGAGGTGGAGAAAGCAGGGAGAATGAGGCGAGAGAACTAATCTTATAGTGTGAGTGAATTTTAGGGTGACAGCAGAAGCAGAGGTTTGATGATGCTGCTGCTAGAAGGGGGCCACGAGCTGGAAAAAGCAAGGAAAGGCTCCCACCCTCCAGAATCACAAGAGCCTTGAAATATGGTGGAGAGCAGAGGGAAAGCCCCTAGAAAGCCTAGGGAACTTGCTAAATAGGGGTGTCATGAGGGCCAGAGAGACATGGAAGTGCTCGGCAGGGTCCAGGCAACCAGAAGGCTGCCAGGCAGAGCCCGAACCCCCCTGTGCCCAGGGCCTGGAAGAAGGGAGCCGGGTCTCACTGGGAATCACAGTAGACCCTGTTTTGTTGATAGTTTTGAATAGATTTTTCTATGTACACTGAGGCACCAATTCTGTTGGACTCAAACACCCACATGCTTGGTTAGTTTGACCTTTATCTCAACTTCATTATGCAGTAAAAAAGCATGCTCCCAAAATTCCACTTCTAGGAATTTCATCTAAGTGGTAGGCACCTACCTACCACCTATAAAGATATTCATTATATCATTTTTACAGTGGCAAAGACATAGAAACACAAAATTCACAGATGGGTAAAATAATTTATAGAACATTCATGTCATGAGTTATCATGCAATCATTAAAATGTGTGTTAAAGGAAAAATTGTAATAGTTTGAATTTATTAAGCACCACCTTGAAATTTCCTTAAAGAAGCACCTGGCGTATTATATCAGCTCATCGAATTCCCACAACTTTATGAGGTATATACTAGTATTCTTCTTTTCTCTTCAGACGAGAGAATAGGCATGGAGATGTCAAGTAACTTCCCTAAGGACACGTTGCCAGTAATTCTGAGAGGTGGTAAGCAAACAAGAGAAATTAACTAGCAATTTCCAGAATGGGTCCAATATCTACAAATTAACCATCCCCAAAAACATTGGAGAGACCCCTATTAGTTTTGTTGTTGTTTTGTTTTTTACCATTGCTTTTTGAGAGGAAAAGTACCATGAGTCACAGGTGCAGTTCTGTCCACAAAGGACCATCTGAGGGCCAGCATTCACCCAGAGTACTCTGCACCTCTCTGAGGTGTTACAGTCCCCAACACAGGTATCGTATTGCTTAGAGTACTGTCCTTGGCATCAAATTCCAGATGGGCAGCTCTAGACACAAGTGCTTAACTAGGGTGAAGGGAGAGAGGAGGGAGTGTGTCATTCTTAGGGACAGACCTCTATTTCTTTCCCTCAGTGAAACCCACAGCCCTCTGATGTTTAACTGAGTCACTATGACTTCTTCCCTGGTCTGTTCATTGAAGTTTCCATCTGAGACTGTCAGCACTGGAAAAAGGTCTTAGAGGGCATCTCTTCCAGCCCACACATCCTGCAGAGATTCTAGAATAGCACTCTTTTTCCATGGTGGAATTTTCCTTCCTTGGGAAGAGATATGCCTCAAACCCAGCAAATCATATCTATCAAGTACTGGCATTTGTAGAGATGAAAACAAAGTCTGCCTCAGTTGGATATCTGTGGTAGATCAAAGATGACCACAAATTCCTGACATGTATCCCATTGAGAAGGGACTCGAGGAGATTTGCATCCCATCCCTTGAATCTAGGCAGCTCTGTGACTGCTTGACCAATAGATTGTAACATAAATAGTGTTGTGTCCTTTTCCAGGCTCAGATCTTAAGAGACTGGCAGCCTCCACTTCCTGTCTCTTACAACACTTGCTGTTGGATTCCAGCCACCTGGCTGTAAGAAGCCACATATGGACGCTCTGGTGGAGAGCCTCAGCTGAGCCTGATGCTGACAATCAGCATCAAGACCAGCCATGTGAGTGTGCCATCTTGGATATCCGGTACAGCTAAGCCTTTAAAAGATTCCAGCTCCAGCCCTGCAGGCTGCAACTGCATGAAAGAGCCTGTGTGAGAACTGCTCAGCTGAGCCCAGGCAACCCACAGAACCACAGTCGATAAAATGAGTTGGTGTTTAAGCCATTAAGCATTGGGGTGGTTTGCTATGCAATAACCAGAACAAGGCGAGTTTGCACATCCTCCATCCTAGAACGTCAGTACTCAAAAAAGTCTTAGAAGTTATTACTTCATTCAACAAATATTTATTGAATATTTTCTATGATCTAAGAAGCATTCCAGGCACTCAAGATTCAGCAATGAACAGAATAAACAAGGTCGCTGTTCTCATGGAATTTATAGTCTAGCATGGGACAGAGGGGGAGAGAAAATACCAGGTAATGACAAATGCCATACAGAGAATTAGAACAGAGAAATCAATGTAACCTTAAATTGTATATATATACTTTTATATTAATATTGCTACTTTCTAGCTGTAAGTACTGGTTTTCTTTCTGTTAATATTTCTCTGGTATATCTTTCTACTTCTTTAATTTCAATCTTTCTGTATCAGCCCATGTTTTACCTTTGTAAACAACATATATTTGAATTATACATCTTTTAATGGTTGCACTCATGCATTCATGTTTGTTGTAATTATTGCTATCTTTTGGACTTATTTCTTCCATGTTGTTTCCTATTTTTTTTAAACTATGACTTCTTTCATTCTCAATAATTGAATCTCCTCTACGATGCCTCTTCCAAATTTTTCTCCAAGCCTGGTTTCTGCTTAACCATCTCCAATCTGATGTATCTGTTAGATGCTAAATTGGTGGATAAAAAATTCCCTTTATTTTCCATCTGGTGGTCTTCATGTTGTATCCAAATGGAAGGAGTCCCATCCATGTCTGATCAGCCAGAATTGCACATTTCTAATACGCACGGCATGCTCTTTCCTTCCCAAGTCTTCTCTCTATAACACCCTCGTTCCTTCACCCTTGCCCCAGGACATATTTTCAAGAACCATTATTCCATTTTGCTATCACCCCTTTATAGTGTGGTGCCCACGTCAGAAAGAGTGAGCCTGAAAGTAATCTGATCAGTCCTGAGAAATATGAGACTGTCTCCTCCCTCCCTTAGACAAACCGCTACCCCAACAGGCTCTGCTTGCACTGGCTCTCGGGAGGTGACCCATGGTTGGCTCATGGCAAACTCACAGCCAACCAAAGTCTATGTGTCACCTCCCAGCTGTGAAGCCACGTCTCCTCCTTGTATTAACACAGAATCGTCCTAATGCAAGTTCCAGACTGCACAGTTATCCCCAATCAGACTTCATCTTAGAGTCAGGCCACCACTCCAAGCTGTCAAAGGTATTTTTGGATTTCTCCCAGGACTGTCACCCACAGAAGTGGATGTTTTCTTTGTTCAGATTCTTCTCTCTGTAATTCCCATGGCCCTAGCCCAATAACTCTTTATGTTTCTTGTCTTATTTTCTGGAAATAAGTCGTATCTGTTGGCAGTTTGGGGAGGGTGGTTGAGGGAGAGGACAGAAACCCCAAAGAACTAAACCCTCCCTCCAAGCTCAGGTAATAAAACTCTCAAGTGGTGGGTGAGATTAGCCATCTGTAGGAAGGAACTGAGAGGTTGCTAGCGTGTGACAGAAATGTTTGAGCACATCCAAGAGACCAACCAAGAGAAATCTCAGGAAGGCAGGATTGGGTCATGACTGACACGTAACAAGCAGAAATACACTAATTTGTATCATAGTCTGTTTGTATAAAGAAATGGTGGGCCAGCAGTGGCAATATTAAAAAACAAAAAAGGGGGGGCGCCTGGGTGGCTCAGTCAGTTAAGCGACCAGCTCTTGATCTCAGCTCAGGTCATGATCTCGGGGGTGTGAGATCGAGCCCAGTGTCGGGTTTTGTGCTGGGCATGGAGCCTGCTTAAGATTCTCTCTCTCCCTCTCCCTCTACCCCCCTCCAAAATAAATAAGTAAATAAATAAATAAATAAATGGCAAAAACAGAAATTCTTAGAAACAAACATTATTGGCGTCCTAGATTTGACCATTGGAGAGGCTAAATTGTATCCCTTCAAAATTCATATGCTGAAGTCCTAACTCCCAGTATCTCAGAATGTGACTGTACATGGAAAGAGTCTTTAAGGAGGTAATGAAATTAAAATAAGGTCATTAGTGTGGGCCCCAGGCCCATATGAATGGTGTCCTTAGGAGGAGAGGAGATCGGGACGCAGACACACACGGAGGGACGACCACTGGAAGACACAGGGAAAAGATGGTGTCTACACGCCAAAGAGAGAGGCCTCAGAGGGCACTGACCCTGCAGACACCTTGATCTCAGACTTCCAGCCTCCTGAACTGTGAGAAAATAAATTTCTGTTGTGTAAGCCATTCGGTCTGTGGTCCTTTCTTACGGCAGCTGGAGCAAAACATTTCCCCTGCAGGGCCTAAGCTTGCACTAATTCAGACCATAATGACTTGTCTGGCAAGGCCACCCCTGAGTGACAATGACTCAGGCCACCTTCCTGAGATCAACCAGCTTCCTTTGTGTTGACTCTGCACTCCCAGGACCCCACCTTCCCTTGAGGTCGGGTTTCTCAATCATTTATGCCACAGGCACATTTCTCCTGAAAGGTGCAGACCAGGAAGTGTCTCGACACCTGAATGCAGGTGTACATTTGTATCAGCACGCACACCTACCAGTGTCGCACCCTGTGACCATAGCGGCAAGTAGACGTGAGCACCAGCCTCGGGGAGATGAGCAGACCAATGGCCATGGGAAACCTCAGCCTCAGTGCATGGGCAAGATAGAGTTTCCGAAGTTGCGGAATTGAGAACCAGAGCCTGGACATTACTGAATGGGCCAAGAGTATGCCATTTTATGGGACTGTCCAGGTAGCCAGATCGTGATGCTCAAGTAATACTCCTCTAACTTATCCCCTGTGTTCTTGGAAATGCAGCACCAACAGTGCAATCTAGAGATTTTGTTTGTTTGCTTTTCAAAAGCAGAAAGTGGTAACAATTTAAAGATTCAGCCAGGCCTAAAGGAAGCTGATAGAGAGTGTCTGTGATATGTGGCCTGTGAGGAGTTAGGTCAGCCTTGACATCTGGGTTCCTACTGAGTCCTGCCTAGGACTGAGCAAAATTGGCCCACCCTGAGAATCTTCTAGTCTCAAGAGTTCTGGGGATGGGGACAGAGGGGATCTTAGACATGTGGTAGTCTTTGTTTTACACAATGAGTCAGTGACACATTTGAGACCAGAATGGAGGATCAGTACCTTCCCACTGGCCTCTCTTGGCCTCTGAGTGTTGGTAAGGAAGGTCATGAGACTAGGGACGACCTCCAGCACAGGCCATGGGGTCTCAGGGCCTTCAAGGAATTAAAGGGACTTTTCGAAATATTGGGGTCCCTACCTGGGCTCCCTCTGACCCTTCCTGGCAAAATGCAAATGGTATCCTATCAATCTCACTGCCCACCATCCCTGGGGAAACTCAGCCAAAACCACTCAAAACCATTCTCCCTGGTCTATAAGGCCTGCCACGATGTGGCCCTGACACGACCCCCACCTGCCCTCACATCACAGTGCTCTCCCCCAAGCCCAGCCTCACGGCCTCCACTCCACCATGGACCCCTCCCCCAACAGAGCCTTGCAGGCAGTTCCCACAGCCAACCCAACCTTCTCTTCAGGTCAACTCCTCCTTCCCCATGGAAGCCCTCCAGGTAAAGTCAGGCTCCTCACTTTCATGCTCAGGTGAGACCCGGGCTCCATGCTGTCAGAACCTGCTCCAGAGTCTATATCAAACACCCAGGCAGCAGGTAAATGACAGGCCCCCCCCCAAGGCAGTGAGAATAGGGAAAAAGCAGAGTGTTCCTCCATCAGTACTGGCTGCATGAGAGAATGGGCACGTCGGCCCTCACGGTGGGCCCTGGAATAAAGGAACTAGAAGCAGCCTTTTCACACTTACTTCACACACAATCCCCACAGGATTATTTCCTTTTTTCTTAAAAGATCAAATTAGCCCTCTAACAGAAGGTTTAGGACATTTAGAGGCAAATATAAGGGACAGTGGCAAAAATCAATGCTAGTAGCCTGACGGTAAGAAAAAAATTATTAAAACAAGAAAAAAAGGTTCTTTTTCTTGATTTTCTTGATGGCTTAATATTATCAATGGAAACACAGCATGCATGATGCCCTCAGGTCTCTGGGTGGGGTGAAGATGCTCATCCCTCCACAGAATGGCCAATGGCTGCCATTTTTCTTGAAAGTCAAATTATTGTCCATGCATTCTCATCTTAAAGACAAAGACAACATATACATTGCATTCTGGGTGGGTTTGTACCTCAAAGCATCAAAATGTGTTGGCGCCTCAGTCATCTAGGATAGGAATCGGCAGACTTTTTCTTTGTGTGCTATACAATCTCTATAGCAATAATAATCTCTATCAGCAACACTAAGCAAATGGGCATGCTGTGTTCCGATAAAACTTTATTTATAAAACCTGGAAACAGTCCAGATTTGGCCCCTGGCTATAGTTTTACAACTGCCATCTAAAATATTCATACTGTGGGGCTCCTCACTTCCCACCCATGTCAGATGAGAGTAGAGGGACCTCTGAGTCTTAAATGGCTTAGCTGCCATCTTATCAACTCTGCAGGCTGGCTCCTTTCCCTCTGCACTCTGCTGGAGCTGGGGGTGAGATCTGCACATTCCTCTTTGTGCCCTGGATCCTATCACTGGTCTAGCACTACCAGGCCATTGTGGGGTCTCCATGAGCCATGCAGATGAGAATGCATGCACTGAAAATCCATCCCCCACCCCCTGCTCACAGAAGAAGCCCTAGAACAATGAATGGTGTTATTAGTGGTTCTCGCTGCCTAATGAAGAACACTACTTGGCTCTAATAATACTAGTAATTAAAGCCAATAACCTTAGTCAAACAAAACAAGTTTATTTTGCCACTTTATTCTAACTATGGGCATTAACTTAAAAGAAGCATTCCAGCACAGAAGTAGTAGTATAAAATACTCCCACATAAATTCTTCATATTTACCTTTGTGAGTCTTCCAGTTATGTTTTTGTCATTTGCCCGGGTAAGTCCTCCTCCTCTTCCTTTTTTTTCCATCTTTAAACTTCAAGTGTCATTGCCAAGACTAAGCTTAACACCTAAGTTAATTAACCATAAATTAATTGCCATCCCAAATAGTCAGTTCTGGAAATGACTCCAGTGTCCATTAAATTCAGACTTCAGTGAGGCTCATCGAAGTCTGTGTTTATGAGAGGATCAGAGGATTTGATGGCCATGAGCCCACGAGAGTGCTTGGGCAGTGTTCCCCTCTTGTATTCCCAGCTTGAAGATGTAGTGAAGTAATCTGTGCTTAACAACAGAGAAAAAATCACACAGAGAAAATTGCAAGGAGAAGCAGTTTTCTCTTAAAGAACATGAACCAGAGCTTTGAAATTTCAGAGTACCTAGGTCAATGAGGCCTCATTGGATTGTGATTTCTGGGTACTTAATTTTGGTCTAGGTTTCCCTGAATATCTATATTTCCAGGACATATTTAGAAAAGAAAAGTAGGACTATTTGTATGATATGGGGAATGGCAGGAAGGAAGACAATTTTAGATATTTGATAATCAGATCTTGTCACAATGAGGCAATAAAATAGGTCAGGCCTATGGGTTTAAAAGAAATTTAAGGTTATCCTAAGACCTTTAATTATAAGGTTAAATGTGCTATAGATTTAAAAATTAAAATTAAATTCAATCATTGGGACCTCTCTTCACAGAGACTCAGAGGGCCTGAAAAACTAAAGCTGCTTCTGGAAGTTCCATTAGCCCCAAGCATCAAATTTGGGAAGGAATCAAGATTTTTTTCAGAAATATTTAGAGGGAAATCCCAAAAGAAGACTAAAGTTGAATAGAGAAAAAGGAAGCAGTGTTCTGCTTCTATCTGGGATGCAGAAAGCTGGAAAAAGCATCATTCCTACCCTAATGATGAAAGCAGGGTAAATTGCAAAATCATAACATGCTTTGACCTATCAGAGATCTGAAGTTGCAGGGCAACCGAGTGCCCTAAAATCCATAGAAATGAAGGTAGCTCCAAGTTAGGGTGTAGTCACCTGTTATTCTGAAGCACAGCATGAGAGGAGGAGATACTGAGTCCTATAAACAGCCAAGACAAATCCAACTACAGTTATAAGGAACTGCAAAAGGTTGAACATGGGCTGGGATGAGAGTGTAGGACCTCAGCAGACACATGGGGAATTTGCACCCACTGGTAGGCTGTTTTCCACAGACTTGCAGCAAATGTTTACAAAAAATGATCAGGGATTTGGGAGGAGACAGGAAATAGCTTCCTTAGTGATGCAGACTTGGAGGAATGGAGCAGTCGCAGATGCAGGAAAGACATATAGCCCTACCTGAACCCTAATCCACTGGAAACAGAAGTCTTAAGCTTCTGGGAGAGGGACAGGAAATCCTATCTCTTACAGAGAATAAGAGAAGACCCATGGGGGGTTAGGAGAGGGTAAAAATAAAAACTCTGTACTCTCGGGCTGGGAAAGCAAACAATGCTGGGCCCAGGGTCCTATACAAATACCACTGAAGGCCTTTCCTAAGACACAAGGCAGAGAGTGGCCACCACAGGGATGAGGGACAGCATCACTTTAAAAGCACCAGACTAAAGACACTGGCCCAAGGCTGTCCTTAGCCTGTGGCTTGACCAGGACAACAGAGAACCCAATCACCCCAGTCACCAGGTTACCAAGCACCAAGAAATAAGAACAAGGATCTTCCACTGGGAAAAGAGCAAGAGTATGAACAGAGACTCCTGTCTGTAATCACATCACACACAGACAAAACCTAAAGCTAAATAAGGAGCTGAGAAACTGAGAAAAACCCTCCAGCACCCCAGGTCCCTCCATAAGTATAAGGTAACACTAGAGGAATTCAGTGAGGATGGTGGTGCAGTGGACATAGCCACAGCAACAAGAAAACCCAAACCCAGCTCAATTCCTGACAAGAGTAACTCACACTGACAGCATAGAAGAAAAGGTATACCCACTTCAGACATAATACCATTTACTTCAATCTCTATTCTTTTACACATGATGTCCAGCATTAACACAAAAATTCGGAGCCAAAAAGAACAACAAGAAGAATCAAGCCTATTCCAAAAGACAAAGAAATCAACAAAACCAGACTCAAAGATGACCAACTATAGTACTATCAGACAGGAAGTTTAAAATAAATATGATTAGTAAGTCAAAAGGTGAATGACATGTATGAACAGATGGAGAATTTCAACAGAAAAATGAAAACTATAAAAGCCAAACAAAAATATTAGAAACAGGAGAAAAAAAGCCATGGCAACAGAAATGAAATTGTCGGGGCGCCTGGGTGGCTCAGTTGGTTAAACAACTGCTTCAGCTCAGGTCATGATCCTGGAGTCCCAGGATCGAGTCCCACATCGGGCTCCCTGCTCAGCAGGGAGTCTGCTTCTCCCTCTGACCCTCCCCCCTCTCATGTGCTCTCTCTCTCTCTTGTTCTCTCTCTCTCAATTAATAAATAAATTCTTTAAAAAAAAAAAAAAAGAAATGAAATTGTCTTCATCAAGCTGATCAGTAGACCTAACTTGGCTAAGGTCTACTAAGACTTTATTAATAATAAGGCTAAGGAAAGAATCAGTAAATTTCAAGGCAGGTCAATAGAAAATACCCAATTGACAGAGAGAGGGAGAAAGGCAAGAAAATAAAAACAACAGAGCACTGAAGAATTGTGGGATGATATCAATTGGCCTTAGATACAGATAATTGCTATCCTAGAAGAGTGCAAGAAGAAAAACAAGGCAAATACAATATTTGAGGGGAAAATAGCTGAGAATTTTCCAAAAATAATGAAACATTCTAAACTACAGATCCAAGAATATTACAGAACCTCAAGCAGTCCCACTGCATCTCACATAAACCACCAAGTTGTATCTATGGAGTAATGCAGAAAAAAGGATATGATTATGCCCAAACTGTGCAATGTATGGACAAAGACCAGGCTCAAAAATATATAGTCTGAAGGTCTGCAACTGTTATTAGGAGTACTCGAATATTAAATAAGCCTTTTGATGAGACATGTAAAAACATGGGAAAATCAAGTGTCAAAAGCATTGTACTTTACACCAGTAAGGGCTAGGTCAAAACTCTGGAAAAAGCTCCCATCTGCATATCATGAAACTTTCATTTATTCAATAAGTATTTTCTGTCTCAAGTTTGATAAGTTATCTTTTTCAATAACTTTTCCACTTCACCTTAATCTGTCAAATTTATTATTTATAAAATCCATAAAAATATAGTATCATATCTTATTATCCATTAAATGTCAGGATTGGTATTAATTTTCCCTTTCCATTCCTAATCATGATAATTATGTTTTTGCTCTTTCTTTTCATGCTCAATCTTGCCACAAGTATATCAATTTATGAATATTTCCAAAGATCTGACATTTTACTTGTTTTCTCCACCACAGTCTGTCTTCTCTTTCACTGATTTCTGTCTTTACCCTTATTATTTCCATTAATCTCTTTCTTTTTTTCGTTTTAAAATGCTTCTACTTCTAAACTTTCTGGAGATGAATGCTTAAAAATTGATTATTAAAATTCCTTTTTTCTTACATTTAAAGCTATAAATTTCCCTCTAATCCTTCTCTAGTTGTATTCCATAAATTTTGATACATTGTATTTAAATTATTATTCATTTGAAAATAAATTTATGTTTTTAACTTCCATGATAATTTATTTTTTAACCCATGGGTTATAACAGCATATTGATGAATTTCCAAATATTTAGGAGAAACTTAGTTATTTTTATTATTAATAACTAGTTAAATTCCATTTTTATCAGAGAACACATTCTGTCCTACTTCAATCCTTAAATATTTATGGGAACCTACTTTGTGGTTTAAGTATATGGTTTATTTTGGTAAGCGTTGCATCTGTATTTGAAAAGAACGATTATTCTGAAGTTGTCGAAAGTGGCATTCTGTAAATGTCAACCAGGTCAGGTTGGTTAATAGAGTTGTTCAAATCTTTTATATCCATGAGGACTTTTTTTCTGCTTCTTTCATCAGTTACTAAGAGTGGTGTTTTAACACCTTTAACTATCATTGAAGATTTATCAATTTTTCCTTATGGTTATGTCAATTTTTGTTTTATGTATTTTGTAGCTGTTACTAAGTGAACACACATTTTTTTTTAAATATATATTTTTAAAGATTTTATTTATTTATTTGACAGAGAGAGACACAGCAAGAGTGGGAATACAAGCAGGGGGAGTGGGAGAGGGAGAAGCAGGCTTCCCGCTGAGCAGGGAGCCCGATGTGGGCCTCGATCCCAGGACCTGGAATCATGACCTGAGCCAAAGGCAGACGCGTAACCACTGAGCCACCCAGGCGCCCCGTGAACACACATTTTTATTAGTATGTCTTTCCGATAAATTGTCCCTTTTATCATTATATGATGTTCTTTATTTCTGGTGATACTATCTTGAAATTGACTTTAATATTAATGTAGTCACTCTAGCTTTCTTATGCTTAGTGATTACATGGTACACCTTTTCCCATCTTATTTTTCAGTGTATCTTTGTCCATATCTAAAGTGTGTATCTTGTTTAATAATATATATATATATAAAATGGATCGTGATTTTGCTCCAATCTGACAATCTCAATCTTTCCTTTAGAGTGTTTCTTTTATATATATTTAGTACAAGTATGGATATGATTGGGTTTATCATCTTATTATTTGTTTTCCATTTGTCCCATCTATTCTATCCCTTTGTTTTTCTTTTTCTATATTCTTTTGGGTTAATCAAGTATTGTTTCAAAACTTTTCCACCTTATGTCTCCTCTTGGGGAGGTGTTGTTTCTCCTCCTCACCCCCTCCCACTCCACCTACCCCCTGCTTTCCAGCTTAAAGCTTCCCTTTAGCTTTCTGCAGCCCATGCACTCAGCAATCCCATGAGAGATAAGAAGTGGGCAAAGAGAATTAGCTTGCTGATTCGGGTCTTCTGATTTCCATTCGTGTGACCAGTCCACATGGTATTAAATTGCCTCTGATTTCTTCTTAGCCCAGAACATTTTCTCTGTCCGCTCTTGCCCAGACTTGGCAATTGCCTCAAAAAGTAAAGAGTCTGCTGATCTCACTTCCCCTAGAAACGACTTGTCTCTGTCTTAAATTTTGTTCCTTTAGACTTCTTTGCATCACAGCTCTTTGACGGTTTTTAAAAATATACTATCTTTTTTACTTCATTTAGTTTTTTCTAGTTTTTATGGTGCAAGCGATGTTCTGTTATGATCTTTGCATTCTAAGCTGAAAAAGAAACTCTCATTTAACAAATATATGTTGATAAATTATTTTGTACCAGACCCTCTGCCCATTGCTCAGGAAACAGTTCAAAACTCTAGACCAGAATATCAGAATGCCACACTAGTGTTTCCAGAATAGCTGAAAACAGTAGGAAGAACTGCTAATTTCCAGGACAAGTTTTTATGAATTTACTGAACCTGATTTGTGCTAGAAGTGAGTAATTTTTAAATATGATTTCAGTGCCATTTTTAATGTTTCTTTTCTAATCACCTATTTTTCTGCAACCTTCATCTTGTCACCTGTACAAGTGTATAAAAGTTTGCATACTTCCCTTTATTTTCCCTATACCTCCTTTGCCCTTAAAAAGCATAATTAAAGCAGGAGCACCTGGGTGGCTCAGTCGGTTGAGCATCTGACTCTTGATTTTGGCTCAGGTCATGATCTCAAGGTCATGAGATTGAGCCCTGCATAGGGCTGTGCCTTCAGCAGGGAGGGGGTGCCTGCTTGAGATTCTCCCTCTCCCTCTGCCCCCCACCCCGCTCATGTACTCTCTCTCTCTAAAATAAATAAAATAAATCTTTAAAACAAAAATACAATTAAAGCAACCCAACAATCTCACTCTCCATAAATACAGACAGCTACTGAAAAGAACAAATGTTAAATATGTAAAAATATTAACAAGAAGCCCCCATTTCTAGGTAACTTGGCCCCTGCAAACCTATCATTCAATTGATTTTGCATTTTTTCACTGTTAAGTAAAACAGATCAACTGACAGTTAATACTTACATCACTGCCACTAAGTAATTTGTGGGCATATCCAAATGCCAGGTGCTGCATGTTACGTGAAACTCATCAAGGCGGTGCCTACAGGATGCCAAGCAAGCAGCTGTAGATTGAAATTTTCAGTCTGTTTGCTTTGTTGGACCCAACTATGCAAATACTTTGACTGGTTCTTTAGGACCAATTGAATGTTCTGTCGTGATCAATTAACAAGGAAACCCTCCCAGGCCAGTGGTACTCAATACCACTTTCATGGCTCCTGCAGAGCAAGGAGGAAAACAAAGCACTCCATTTGGAATTACAAATCTAGTTTCTATCTAGGCCTGCCATTAATGAGCCATATGTCCTGGGCAAGTTACTTCCCCTTGCTCAGGCTCCAGTTCCTCATCTGTAAAATGAGGAGGTTGGACTAAACATCCCGGTACCTGCCATCTGTCACATCCTACATTCTTGGTAACTAGCCATTAGTTGTTTTGGAAATATGCATGTTGGCTCTGGGTTCACTCAAGAACAGGTAAGGAAACAGGAGAGCTTGTCTTTGGCTTTGAGCTTTGTCTGTGCGTCAGCAACTCCCCTAGTCCGCCCTTAGAACTTCTTTCTCCCTCTTTCCTGCCATAACTTCTGCCAGATCATATGCCCCAAGATTAAAGCACTAGCAAAAATTGAAAGCTTTACACAACCTCATGCTTGAAAAAGAAAGAAGAGGAGACTATTAGTGTGCTTGGGGCTTGGAAAGTTGGGTTCACATCTGCTTCTTCCAATGGTGTGTCTCAGGCAAGCCACACATGCATTATGCTTACTTCCCAGGATTTTTATGAGGATTTACTGAGAAAAATGTATACAGAATCCCCAGAACTATGTTTGACACTTAATAAGGACTCAAAAATGTTAAATGTTGTTACTGTTATCCCTACTCAGCAGGAAATGATCAAAATCTTAAGATAGTAAAAATTAAGTTGTTTGGTAGTTTGAACCGTTATTCAGGAAATGTTTATTCTTTCCCTTCACACTGTGGTTGGAATATCCCACCCTGCCTCATTGAGATTCAGTTTGTCCATTGGAATTTTAGTGGACATGATGCAAGCAAAGGCTTTAGATGTGCTTTCCTAGCCTGTCATGGTCTCTGGAATCTTCTGATCTCTACCAGGAGGAGACATGGGTACCCCAGGTACCCAATACCCATTCAGCCAGGGAGCGAGAATGAGACATGTAGAACTGACTTGAGTCTGAGGCCCAGCCTCACTGCAGTGAACCCATGAGCGTAAGGGTAAATGATTGTTGTTTGCTTTCTTACACAGCATTATTATAGAAATAGCTGACTGATACACATTGCAGTGAGGTTATTGTGGGTCAAAGCCTGGATATAAGGGAAGCCTTTCAGGTGTCAATCATGTTTCCTGTCCTGCTTGGTTTCCTTGTATCTGCTTCCTTTCTAGTGCTCTGTGCTTGGGGGGGGGGGTTTCCTGCCAGAAAAATCTTCATTGAATACCACTCTGCCAGGTTCTAGGGATATAATGCAAACAAAACATTACCCTTGCCCTCTTAGTATCTAATGAGAACCATCGATAAGTTAACAAGAAATAACAATTCTGTAGGTTAGAGACTATGATAGAAAAACATCAGGCTGCTATGGACTGAACAGAAGGGACACCTGACCCAGGTAATGGTGCAAGAGAAAGCATAAAGTGGGACCTAAAGAATGAATAGGCATAATGAGGCAAAGAGTGGGAGGAAGCATCTCACACCAAGAGCAAAGAAACAGGGCACAAGCCAACAAAAGACCATCTTTCAAGATGGAGTTCCTGCCCCAAATCCCTGCTTCCCTCCCCTGGTGAGCTGGGTTAAACCACAGCAAAACCTCATGATAGCTTAGTGTTTGTCTCACTCTCCCTTGGGGAGCTGCTTGGAAATACCCATGCTGGGGCCCACTTCTGGTAATTCTGAGTTAGCACATCTTGGAAATGGCTCAGGCAATCTGCTTGGTAAGAAGCTCATCCAGCCTGCCCCCTCCCTCTTTCCTTTCTCCTGACTACCACCCTACTCCTGTGACCCAGGATGCCTGGAGGAGGCTCCCCTAAGCCTGTCACTACAGCCCAACTCCAGGGGCAGAAAAAGCCATGGCATATGGGCGGTGACCCTTTTGTTCTTCCCACGGAAAACTCCCAGCAGCAGCCACTGGAAATTCCCACAGTTGCCAGATGCCCGTGGCCACAAGGACGATTTGTAGGTGGGGCTTTGCGGCTCCCACGCACAATGCAGTAACAAAGAGTCTCAACAGGAGAGACCCTGGTTTGGGCTGGAGGGTGCAGGAGGATTCTAAGTGTGGAAATTCAGTATCAGGCTGCTTCTTAGTCTTTAAACCCAGATTTTCAAAAGGAATGTGGTTGTGGCAATTTACTCAAACATATCCCTGGAAAGCAGAGTTTAACTAGATCATTTATAACACTGACTCTACCCAGCTCCCCTCCCACACATGTGATTCCTGCCTCTCCCCACCCCCACTATCGGGCTACACGTTCCCACACAAACACACATGTGTACACACTCTCACTCGCATGCTCACATGTGTTCCCACACAAACACACATGTGCTTGCACTCACATGCATCCCCACACAAACACACGTGTGTACACACTCACATGCTCACATGTGTTCCCACACAAACATGCATGTGCAGACCCTCTCATTCGCATGCTCACACATGTCCCACATAAACATGCATGTGCTCACACTCACACGTTCCCACACAAACACACATGTATACATACTCTTGCTTGCATGCTCACATGCATCCCCACACAAACACACATGTGCACGCACTTGCATGCTCACACACGTCCCCACATAAACATGCATGTGTTCACACTCACACATGTTCCCACACAAACACACATGTATACACACTCTTGCTTGCACGCTCACATGCATCCCCACACAAACACACGTGTGTACACACTCTCACTCGCATGCTCACACACATTCACACGTAAACACACACTCACAGCTGCAGAACCTGAGGAAGAAGGGAAGGTCAAGCCATCACTGCACTTCAGCAAGCACAACATTGGCTTATACTTTTGTCCTGTCGTGATGGATCATCTAGTCAGGGGGCGTGGGGACAACGGCTAGGGTCTGATCTGTGGCCAGCTCATCCAGCTTCCTCTGTGACCATTTGCTCTACAAGAGAAAATCATTCACCTTTATATTGAAAATCTAATTTCCTGTCAGGCAGTCTGACTTAAGGGAGAAGGGGGAGGTGGGGAGAGGTGGTTGTTCAAGTGCTGTGCTGTGCGGTGTGCGGGGTGTGTATCATGTCTCTGTGTCGTGGAGTGTGTGTGTGTGTGTGTGTTCTGTAGCGTGTGCATATGTGATGTAGGGTGCTCCTGTGTTGTGTGTATGTGGTGTGTGTTAGGGTATGGTGTGCACTGGTGTGTTTTTATGTGTGCTGTGAGGTAGGGGTGTGTGTGTGTTGTGGTGTGTACATGAGGGGTGCTGGTGGTATGTGTGTGAAGGACGTGTTGTGTCGTGTGTGTGTGTTGTGGTGTGGCGTGTGTTGGCATGTTTTGGCGTGTGTGCTGTGGTATGGTGTGTATGATGTGGTATAGGGCTGTGTGTGTTGAGGTGTGGGGGACAGTGTGGTGTGCTGTGTTCAGCGTGTGTGTGTGTGTGTGTGATTGTGTGTGTGCCCCTGAAGACAGCACCCCGAGAAGCAGTGCAATGACAGACAAGCAAATTTCTCCCCAAAACCCTACTTTCCAGGTTTCCCGATTTTTTTCAAGTTTTCTCTCTGAATGTCATTTTTCCCAGGTTGGACCTGACACGGAGGTAAATTTCTTCTCTGGAAATAGAAATTATCTAATCAATACACTTCTGAGCAACATCAGCAAATGCAATTTAAGGGCAGATTAAAATTCAAAATTTTTCATCAATTTTCTAGGAAGACGTTAGATTTTGAAATATCAGAACAGCTGCCTCCCCAGTAAGAAGCCCCTCTCCTTTCCCGGAGAGGAGGAATTCCATAACTGGGCCAGGCGGGGCCCGCGCGAGGCCTGCCAGGCACATCGACTCTGCTCCTGCAGCCCTTCCTTCCCACGGTCACGCAGCTGACGTGGACTGTCCTTCTCCCCAACAAGCTTTGGGTTTTCCTATCAGTTACCTCTTCGGAGGCTCACATTCACATTTTCCTTTGCAAAGGAAGTCCAGAAATGGAGCCGAGAAATGAATGTGCTTGATACCCTGGGGGCATTAGGCACTTCCCCAGCTTGCAGACACAGAGGATGGAAGGCCACACGCTGGGACCGTAGAGCCACCAGCACTGCACTCCTGGGGGTTGCCTCCCAGCAGCTCCCCTCTGGGCAGAGCAGTGGGGCGGAGGCAGGCGCAAGCAGAGCTGACAGCAGCCTGTTTATCTGGGGCTCTTCTGACAAAAAAAAACAGAGCTGTCCCTGAGCAAAATATCCAAGGAGGTGGCCCAGGATGGCTGATGACGGCCACCCCAAAATAGCCAGAGCGGCTACACAGCTAGCCGAGGCCCAGCGCGTTCCCCCCATCCATTCTCCTCCTTTCCTTGCCCCACCCTCGGGCCCAGGAGCCTGGCAGGTATGGACCCCCTCCAGGGGGGCCATTAGTGTTTGGATTCCAATGGGCTGGACCAAAGGGGAGCCCAGGCAGGAGGTGGGAAGGAGGAACCCAGTGAGACTGGGGTAGTCCCCCTGCTCCCTTGGATGGCGTCAGCACAGGCTGGCTGCCCACCTCACCTGATGACCCAACAGCTGAGCTCATGGAAGGGCCCCCGTCCCACTCTGGTCCTCTGTCTCTCTGGCCTGGGAGCAATCGCGGCACTCTGACAGGCACCTGTCCCAGGATGGTGCACCTCCCCCTGGCGCTCTCCCGACGTCCCTCCCACACCTTTGTAAATGGCCCTTTACCAAACTCCCCTTGCACCACCCAACCTGCATGCACACCTGTCCTGCCAGGACCCCCCCCATACCCCCAGGTCATACAAGCCTCCTCTCTCATTTCTCCACGTTTAAATTTCCATCGCATCTAAGCTCCAGGAAAGCATGCTGAGTGAGCCACTCACGCGTGCACCCCTGCTACTCCTCTGTGCCGCACCTCGCAGCCTGGCCCCCACCACCCCACGCCAGCATCTCTAGCCAACTCAGCCCCGAGCTCTGTTCCCCTTCTGCTCTGTCCTTGCTCCCTCAACCTTCCTCCTCCTTCAGGACCTTTCTGTTCTGCCTTCTGGAATGTTCATTCCTTTGAAAACACATACCCCAACCTCACCACACCCTCACAGAATGCTCCGACCACCTCCTAGCTCCCCCTCAAGGACAATGCTTTGGTGGTAACCCTCTCTGGGGTGTTCCTCATCCCCCGGAGCCCCCAGATAAGGCAGAAACGTGGGTCTCCCGGGTGCCTCTGAGGCTTCCAGAGCACTGCATCTCCGTTCACCAACAGAAGCCGTCGGAAGCAACTCCCACTCCGACCTGCACACAACGACCCAAGTCCAAGTGTTTCCCCCCCCTTAAGACCTGCCCCCACCTTCTAGCATTTTCCCTAATCCTAGTCTTTATCACCAAGCTTCAACCTCTATCCAACAAATTGTCACTCTTCCCTTCATCTGTTAGGAAACCTGATCACGTTGTGTTCCCCAAGATGATGAGTCACTGCTCCTTCAAACCTCACCAAGTTCTATGACTCAGAAACCCCAGCCAGGCAGCTCCAAAGTGATTGGCATCCAGCTTCAGAAGGGCCAGCTGAGACCCTGCGTGAAGCACAAACAAGAGAAACTCTCCGTCTGTGGATTCTAGGCAAGAGTGGATGGCTTGATCAAGAACAGGAAATGAGACACGCATTACAGTTTGGGAGACAGATTGTCATTTCAGCTATGAGCACTTTACCCATTCCAGGCAGTCATGAGTTTGATTTCAAGTAAATGCCTTTCTCTTTATTAGGGATGGTGCTGCATTTAAGAACATCTAAAAATAAGATGAAAAGAACAATAGTTTCTAGCTTTGTTACCATGACCACAGCCTGCTTTGATTTATTGTAATATTATTGGTAAATCAATGCCTTGTCTTAGGAGAGCAAACTTGCTTCTTTTTCATGGAAGGGGACCTCTGGGAAGACAGCGTTGTACTGTAGATGAACACAGAAGAGACAGAAGTCTCCAGAGCTGACCTGGGCTCCTGGCTACGTGGAGTAGGTCATCAGGAGACCCCTGGACAAATGAGAGAAGACACAGAGCTTCCAATCACATCACATGTAGCAGTGGCTCCAGCCCACCAAGGCCCTGGGAAAGCAGAATGGGTGATGGGTTGGTCTGCTCCCCAGTGAGGCACCTGAGTGAGTGCCCAGCCTGGCCCGGGCTTACCCTCCTCAATTTCAGATACACCCGAGGGTCTCCAGAGGTCCAGGCCAGGTGAATAGGTGGTCATCCAGGCAAGGACGGGAGAGCCTGTGCAGGGAGGTCCCTTGGCCAGGAAGGAAACCTGGCAGGCGGCCTGGTGTCAGCCTCTTGGCTGCACATCGTCCTCTGCTCCCCACTGGATGCAGCAGGTCTCAGGGGTCAATTGCCTTGGACTGTTTTTGTGTTTAGAAGGAAGGACAACATTGTGACATTAGTACTTACCATTACAGAGTACTTGCTACATGTCAAGTGCTGTGTTAAGGACCTTCCTGCCTCGGCTGGCAAAATCTCCATGAGGCAGTGGTTACTTTTAGGGAGCCGATGCTCAGAGAGGTTAAGTAACTCTTAGATCACAGAGCTAGTGACACCGCTGTTATAATGCTTGTAACCACAGCTCTTAGCCACTCCTGGGTCTGAAGATGCAGTCCCCATTGGTGTCAAGTGTCCTATAGTTGTTATAGGAGCGTCATTCATTTGACAAATCTTTCTCAGCCCTGCGCTGTGCAATGCGCCACGCACATGAAGACAGTGAGCTAAGAAGCAGTCTTGGGGCAAAAATGCATGGCATAAGCACCTGAACAAAGAGAGTGTGTGGTAAGTGTTCAGGTTAGGAAATCATGGGTGAACAGGAACGGAGGAGGCAGGGTGGCCATACGCTGAGTTAGGACGCCAGGCACGCCAGACAGAAGGGACATGGAGCAACAGTGGGGACGTGCAAGGCACATCCAGGATCCACCAAGCTCCCAGCTCGGCAGGAGGCCGTGTGTGCAGAGCAGGACACCCCGAAAGGACTTCGAAGGAGCAAACCCCCCTCGGGTCCCCACCAAACTAGGGAATGCGAGTTTCATTTTACCGCCAAGAAAGTTTTGAGCAGAGGAAAGAACATGATCTGAGCTACGATTTGGGGAGGTCAAAAGGAAGCCTTGGTGAGTGCGTAGGTTGGAGGGAGGCCCGAACGGGAGCAGGTAGACCACATAAAAGAAGACACAACGACCCAGGAGAGAAGCACTGAAGATCTAAACCACAGCCTCGGCAGGGAGGTGGAGAAGGAGGCACCACTGGAACGGATTGGAGAAAACGGGAGGCTAACTAGATTTGCCAGTTCCAAAGGGAAGAGTGAGTCAATCAGACTTAAGCCCAGGGAAAGAGTTACTGCGAGGAGAAGCACACACATTTTTTAAACTCGACCATATTCTCAGTATGATTCAAAAGGACTTTACATCCTTAAAATCAAAGCAGGCTATCTTGAAAAAAAAAAAAAAGAACCATCTCAAATCAAAAAGAGACCTACGCGGAGAATAAGATGACTGAGTATTTTCACTGAGCAGGGATAGGAAACAGTAGATTGTATGTTGCAGAGAGCAAACAGTAACTTCACAGAACAGATGGGAAAATGCTTCCAAAACTATAAGGGAAAAGAAAAGATGGGAACTGAGAAAGGAGAAATGAGAGATTAATTCAATCACGAACATTCATGTAACAAGCACTTATTGGCACCCGCTGTGTACCAGACTGGGCTGGTGCTACGATGCTTCAGGGAGCAGAAGACAGGAAGATCGCTGTCATTGAGGGTCTCACATTCCAGGGGACAGAAGGACTTTGAAGAGAAGCTGCATGCGTATTAGGAGACATTGAATGCTACAGAACAGGGGGAAGCAGGGCGGGTACGGGGACTGCGAGTCCCCGGGGTGAGGAGCAGGTTTAGGTGTCAATAGGCAGGCCATCCTGGGCCAAACTGGGAAGACACTATCTGAACAAAGACTGGCAAGGCGGGTCCTAGCGTGGGGTCATTGGGGTAGGAGCATCTCAGGCAGAGGAATCAGTGCAGAGGCCCCAAGGTGAGATGCCCAGGCATGGCCAAAGAACAGTAGGCACCCAGGGTGGCGTGAGTGATGGGGAGGATGGGGAGGATGCGGCTGATGAGGCCAGGGGGTAATGGGCGGGTCTTGGAGGCCACTGTGAGAGTTTGGGCTTCTATTCTAATCAGATGGGAAACCATCCCAAGGAGATTGCTTTTGAGCAATATTTAATTTTAAAATTCTGTCTACTGCATTGAGAAAAGATTAGGGACCAGGGGGATGATAGAGACACAGGGATGGGCACAGGGAGACCAGTCCAGTAATAGAGGAGAAAGACAGCAACAACATATAACAGGGCAGCAGCCAAGGGGTGCCACGAAGGGGTCAGGTTCCGTAGAAATTCTGAAACCAACCCAGTGCCAATAGGATTCCTCAAGAGAGGAGGGAAGGTTTCCCAGTCTTCTGGCAGGGATGCTGGGAAGCTGAAGTTGCCATAGGCTGAGACAGGAGAAAGCTGGAAGGGTGCATCC